>NC_044976.1:197779243-198103299 GCF_008728515.1 Papio anubis
TGTTTTTAGTTCACTTTGGCAAATATTTTTAAATGTTTACTATGTTGCCAAGCATTGTGCTAGGCACAGGGGTTAAAAGGTATTTAAGACTAAATTCCTACCATCAAAAAGTTCTCATATCCAAGTTGAGAAATAGAAATGTAAGTCAATGACCATAATGCAATATGATGAACCATCTCTTAAAAGCATGGGTAAGCAAGTGCTAAGGTGACCGGGAAAGGGTAGCTTTTTGGGTCTCCCAATATTCAACAGCTTGTCCTATAGATTAATATTTAAGATTTGCCTGGTGCTTTTCCAGTTTAGAATTATGATAAAGTGATGGATAGATTAGGTTAGTTTTAAAGCTGAGCATGAAAATAGTTGCATCCTGTGATGGAGGAGTACCCAGAATTCTAACCATATCTACTCACTAAAATACTGAAGATACAAAGAAGTAGTAAATTCTGCTGTAGTTTGTCGTTTGGCAATTAGTACTCATTTATCAAGGTTCACTGCACATAAGATAGACAGCCATAGGGAACAATGGATAAGGAGTTGGAAACAAAAATTTTATGGAGAAATAAATAATCAAGTAGAATTATTTAATCTTATAGCTGGAAATGGCTCAAAAACCATCTAAAATGATGAATAACTTCATTATTTTACAGATGAGGGAACTGAAGTCTGGCAGTAAAAAGTGATGATTTTTTCCAAATGTCATATATCTAATAATAGTGAGGACCAGAGCCCTCAGAAGACTAGCAGGCAATGCATGAGGAGTTCTACCTGGGAACTCTAGCATCAGACAGCTTGGGCTCACATCTGTCTCCACCAAATACTGGCTGGTTATCTTAAGTTATTTAAACTCCTTTCATTCGGTGACCTCATCTGCAAAATGGAAATAATACTATAGTATCTGCAGATATAAAATGAGAGAACACATATAAAGCAATAATGAGGATTAAAATGTAGTGCAAATTAATGAAGGACATACTAAGAGCTTGGTAAATGCTATTTATTAGAACTTACGTATTCTCATTTCTGCATTAGTATTCTTTCTGCCACAAGAAAAACACAAGTGAAATGGGATTTTGTTCATTTTTGTTTCTCTGACACAGGAAGAAATCTTTTTTTAAAATCTGTATGCACATGTGGTGTCCTCATTTCCCCTTGTGTCTCTTCTTTCAGGGCCAAGGAGATTAAGATCAAGTTGGGAATTCTCCTCCAGAAGCCAGACTCAGTTGGTGACATTGTCATTCCCTACAATGAGAAGCCGGAGAAACCAGCCAAGACCCATAAGTGAGTCATGAATATGGATTCCACTCATTTCCTCCAGAGGATGGCTATTTTTCAAGTGTTTAGCACCATTCCTCATCTGTAGAATTACCCCCTTCAATTACTCATTAAGGATCATAAGAGCCCTCAGAGCATTGGTTTGCAAATAAGCTCTTTTTTTTTTCTTAACTATCTCATGTCTGGAGCCTCTTATTGAATACAGGCAGAATACTTAAAAAATAAAAGATAAGACTCTGCCTTATTTTTGAGAGACAGACATACTTATAAAACAGACAGACCATACTTATAAAATGATACCAGCCACTACTGCAGTGTGGTAAAAATACCTGCTCATTTACTGCCTTGGTAACCACTCCTGATCCAGTTAATTATGAGCCCTGGATGCTTACCTGCTGATGAACCATCTAAAGCTGCTTCCTCAGCAGGAGGATGTGAGAACATTTCCCTCAGGAAGATATAAGGACAAGGCAGACAATTTCAGCCTTATCATTTCTTCTCCAAGATGGTGCCCCTCAAGGTCTAACAGAGGAACAAAGTCTGTTACTTAAGTGAAGAATGAACACTTGACTAGCTATTTCTATTTAATGTACACCAGGTATTTTTCCCAATTCATAAATTCATATTCTTGATTGGATTTCTGCAGTCCTCCCTCATCCCCATTCTCCTCTCCCTACATATTCCTCCTGTCAATTCAGGCATCCTAGGGAGCTATTACTTGATGATGTTATGGCAGTGAATCCAGGTCTTACGGTGTGCGTTGGCCCTGTTTTCACTCAGGAACATGACTCCCAGCATTCCCATTGTTCGTTATCATCCCTGCTAGCTGCAGAGGCTGTCGCTACCTAGACAGATACACTCCATCTTCCCATTAAAACAGAGATACCCAGGAAAATCAAGAAAGGAAAATGGGAAGAAGAAAAGGCCAAGGCATTCAAATTCCTTCACTCTGCTATCTTAGAGCTTTGAGGATATCACAGAAGTGTGGTAAAAATATATTAGTCTCTTTAACCTCCATTTCTCTTTTTAAATGGAATATTTGTGTAAATTGGCCAGCCTATCCTTTGTCCAAATGACCTCAACTTAATGTAGCTGGATTGATTGGGAGATAAAGAGATGAGTTATTCTTTTTCTTTTTTTAATCTTTTTCCATTTTTTTTATTACTTCAAAGTGATTCTAAACAGGAAGTGAGGCATAATTGAGTTTTCTGCATTTGAAAAGGAGAAGGTAATTCAGTGTGGAGCAGCAGGCACCGAGCGGTAGTGGAGAATAAGAACCACATTTCATAGCAGCAACAGATCAAAACATCTATTTTGAAGTAAACAATGTGACAATTTATTGATCTGTTGGAATTAACTTTAAAAAAATAGATTACTACATTTCCTGCTTTAAATCTCTACTTTAACATTCACGTAGATCCTTAAACTGTTGGGGTTAAAAGGGATTCAGAGAGAAGCTGTTTTGGAAGAAACCCTGGGGCTGACCATTTATTGGATTATTTTCTTCTCTTGTCTTCCATCCTCTTTCTTCCTCCAGAAGCCTAAATTGTTTTGGAAAAATTCCTTCATCTCCCTAGAGAATAATTCTGTGTCCATTGCATTTTCAACAGTGACCAGTAAAAAAGTTTCCCACTCTTTTCTGAATCCATAAACCCCATCCCACCTCGTCATGTTTGGCAACTTTCTATGCCATTTATCTGACGGGAAATACTGTGTTCCGCATCAGCGCCATCTCTCCGTCTCTTCTCTCACTTTAAAATCTCTCTGTATTTTTAACTCACGTTCTTCTTTCAGAGGGGAAAATAATTCTTCTCTTGATTGGAAGTATTTTTAACCCCTCTCATATTCTTTGGGTTACTGACATCAGTATAATCTGTTTTTTAAAAAGCATTTTCTATTTTTTAACATGTAGTTTTGAGTTCTCATTTTTTTAAAAAAATGGACCATTGAGAAAAACAGAAATAAATGCTTATATTCCTAGCCCCTAAAGACAGCTCTGTTCCCCTTTTTGCAGTTTTAGTTGCCCTTTTGCTCTGTGGACCCTTTTTCCCTAGGAGCAAACAGGTACCCACGTCCCATGCTGAAAAATTCTCTCCCCGCCTTTCTCTCTTTCTGCTTCTCTACCTTTCTCTTACTTTTATTGGCTAACTGTAGAAAGAGAAGTCTGTACTCATGGCTTTCAGTCTTTTCTGTATCTCCTTATTATCCAGCTTTGACCTTACTACCTCACCCGAACTAAGGCCCCATCTGTGACTTGTCTGCAGCATTTGATGGCTCACCAGTTGACCTACTCTTTTTTTTTTTTTTTTTTGAGACGGAGTTCACTGTTTCACCCAGGCTGGAGTGCAATGGCGCGATCTCGGCTCACTGCAACCTCTGCCTCCTGGGTTCAAGCGATTCTCCTGCCTCAGCCTTCCGAGTAGCTGGGATTACAGACATGCGCCACCACACCCGGCTAATTTTGTACTTTTTACCAGAGACGGGTTTCTCCATGTTGGTCAGGCTGGTCTCGAACTCCCAACCTCAGGTGATCCACCTGCCTCAGCCTCACAAAGTGCTGGGATTACAGGCGTGAGCCACCGCGCCCGGCCCAGTTGACCTACTCTTAAATCTCTCTTCCTTGACTTCTAGTCCTGCATTCCCCTCCTGCCTTCTCTTTCTCTAAGTGCTCCCACTGTTGCTCACCCTCTGGATGTGAGCATTCTTTAAGGCTCTGCTGTAGGTCCTCCCAAGAAACAATAGACAACATTAATCAACCACATAGGTTTAGTTTGTGATAACTGTTATCATGGCTTACAACATCATCAATTGTAAAATGTTAGGAGCTGATATAGATATTCATGTAGTTTATTTTATATTATAAATGTCTCCCTTTCCCCTGCCTATGTCAGCAATTTTTAACCCCTTTTTCTGGTTTATTGTTGTAGTGATCATTTTATACTAAAGAATGACTTCCACACATAAACAGTACCTAGCCTGTGCTAGTGGCAAACAGTTACAGAAAGTTGTCCTGCATACGCTCACCTGGTTAGAGTGAGCCTGGTTGTGAAGACTAAGGATCTATGCACAATTTTAGGTCTGCATATGGATGTCAAAAAGTGACATGTTTTACTTGTTCTTAAGTCTGTATGCCCAACCATGGTGGCCAGGTCACCACTGGGTATCAGGTAAGGGCTCAATAAATGCTCATAAACTGGAGCCTGGTCATGAGCAGCCTGCACTGTCAGGCAGGAAGGGAGAGGGGACATCTAATTCACAGTAAATAACTTGAATTTTCTTTTCCTTGTTAAGAGTATCAATGTGTAAGAACATTTTTAAGACATTTAAGTATGTGCCAGGCACTGCACAGATTAAAAATCAAAACAAAACAAAAACCAAAAACAAACAAAAAACCCACCACAGGCACTTGAGGTTATAGCTAGTAAGTGCCAGCATTGCCAATAGCAGTAATAATGGTTCATGGGACTGGTCATTAAAATCTGAGTTTGGGGTTATTTGTGGCTTTCATAAACCAGGCTAACTCAGAACAAAACCGTCATTCATTTACTTATTAGTCTGACACACATTTATTGCAAGGTGGATTGATACACCATGAGATAGGGTGGAAAAGTTCTCTGTGCATGACAACCTATACCCTTTCGCAGTGAGTGCATCATTGCCATGTGAGAGATTCAGTGAGTAAAAGCAGTAAGAGTAGAGCAAAAAGAGAGACAGTGCTTCCAGCAGAGATGGCCACTTCCTGGGCCAGGTGGCATTTACACTAGGCATTATAAAACATGTGGTTAATCATCTCTATAAATGTTTATTTTGAGTTTCATTTGAAATAGCTTCCTCTCTCTCCCCCACACTCCCACACACAGAAACTCCATACCCATCCTCTGTGGTCAGCTATGACCTTGCAAACCAGGACATTTATTGGCCATTTAGATCTGCATCTATCTTGTTTCCAATGAAGTCAGACCTAATGAGGACTCGCAAATTCTGAGAATAAGGACAGGATGAACCTCTGTTAACTCCTAGGCTGGTAATCAAAACACTGGGCTTCATGCTGTGGGGGATGTGTCCTACTTGACTGTGCCCTTAAATCAATTTGAACCAATTTCACCCCTAAGCAGGCTCTGCACATTTCCTTTTCAGGAATTTAATCTTGGCTGTGATGTGCTGCTGTTATTGACCATTAGCCTGGTTCCAACAAGACCATTTGGGACAAATCAGATCGGATGACATGCTTAAGTTTGGTGCACCTGCTCATGTCATTTCTTCTTCCTTTGCTCCTCTATACTAACCAGAGGAAAAGTGGGGCAGGAAAGTGATTTCATTTAATGAGAATATTTATAAAATCAGGAGATCCTGTGAGTAAACCAGCCTTCCTCTTGCTCTGAGCTACTTTCTTTCGTCTAATAATTTAATATCCTGCCGCTTCTGTGAACAATGAATAGGGACTTGGTGGGTGTCTATTATGTGCAAAACATTGAACCTACTATAGTGAAGAATATAAGATGTGTAAGACCTTGTGCTAAACATGTAGGTATGAAATAATATGCACATAAAACAGTTCTCCACCTGCAGTAATATAAAAGAGCCAAGATGAGTTATTGACCTCTAGTAGACAGGTCCTTTTCTGGTTAGAAATAAAATGAACCAGAATGCTCTAGAGACATACTTATAATCACCCTGTTCCTGCCATTTTTTTTCTTCGTGTGATCCTTTATACTAGCCAGAGGAAATGGGAAGAGGGATGGGTAGCTCATGTGTCAGAAATAAATTTCTGAGGCATTAGTATATTTTCCATCTATGATGCCTGTGTTTCTAGCCAGGAAAACAGAAACCACCCAAGATTATTTCACCAGGTTTGTTACCCTCAATTTGGCAAGTTTAACTTGCAAAGAGTGAACACATAAAATTTTATGAAAAATCATATAATCAGGACTCAAAACCTATGCATGTTCTGCAGTGAGGAATAGAGAAGTAAAGGGATTATTCATAATACTTTAGCCCAAACCTACTGCCATCTTGGATTCCTTACATAAATAAAGTGAGGCTGATTCTGCATCTGGGACAGCAAAATGAAAAGTAGAACAAGCAACTGTCATATCAACCAAAGCTACTAATCTGAATAACTAACCCGCCCCGAAATATCATTGTATAAAAACTAGACGCAGGAATTTTTTTTGATTGCCTGGCCAGTTGATAAACAAATTAAGAGCTAAGGAAATTCCAGTTTAGGAAAAACACCTGAATTGGCCTTACTATTCTAGTAAATGCTTTGTCAGTCTGTTTTGCTTTGACAACGAAGAATTCACATCATAATGCAAGAGTTCGAGCCGGGTGAGCCGAAGAGTGTGCAGTCAGCCATTTTTCCCAGACAATACCCGCTCCACTTGACACATCCTGCTGTGAGAGAAAAATTGGTGGTTGAGATGAAATAGCTGCAGGGTTTCTGCATACATAAATGTTAAAATAGAAACAGCCTAAGGAGAAATTATATGTTGGCTATAACCTTCTCCTTTTGAGTCAGCATCTCGAACATTTGTGTGTAACATTCCAATTCAGGATATATTAACCACTCTTTTTTTTTTTTTTTTTTTAATTAGACAGAGTAAATCTTTTTTAAAAAGTCTGATCCTGTTCTAAGTGGGTAGGAAAAATGCACCTACGTTTTTTAACATATAAATTTGCTATGATCACAATCCCAACGTAAGGAAAGTATTATACACTCATATCTTCCACTAGCCTTAATTAGACGGCTTTGGGATGGGGATGTGGAACCCCAATGCCCCCTGATGATTCAGTTAGTTGGTTAACATGCAGTATTGGTGAGGCAGAAAACAGGAGTTCAATCTCTGTAATGGGACAACTAGATTTCATGAAGTTATATTTGGAAAAAAGACCACAATTGTAACAACTTTCATGGGATATATAAGAATATCAATTCAAGAAAACCAGAAGGAGAAAATAGGAATGAATCAAAATAGAAAGAAAACAAAAAAAAAGAGAGAATATTTAAAAAAAGAATATCAAGACACAACTTAATGTCAAACAAACTCTACTTTTAAAAAGGGAAAGACCTAACCAAAATGTTCAAAGAAGATGAAGATATGCAATAAAGATGTATGAAAGCAAACCCAGCTCATCAAACCCAATTGTTAGAGAGAAAATAACTCAAACTTCCTTATCCTGAGGATAGACCAGCAGCCATGTCATTTCCATCTGAGAGAAACAGGAAGTAGTTATTGCTGGTACATGTGCTTCAATGCCTACTTATGCCATACCCCTTTTCTCTCCTTATAATTGATGTAGACCCTCGCTGGACGAGGCCCTGCAGTGGCGTGATTCCCTGGACAAACTCCTGCAGAACAACTGTAAGTTTCCTTTTATTTTTTAAATAAAGGTCAAGTTTGGGACAGAAACAAAAAACACTTTTGTGTTACCTGTGTTCTTCTTCCCCAATTTTGACACTTCTTCAATTTTTGAAGGTGGTATCAATAAGGGAAGGGGGCTGCGGGTATGTGATTATCCAGTTCACAAGAAAAGGAGGGTCTGTGGCACTATGGGGGAATGTGAACATAAGGTGTTCTGAAGACTCATGATTGCAATTGTGTTCCCATCTGTCCTGCTTACTTGCGTGAGCCGGAACACATGGCTTGACCTCCTCAACATTCTCATCAGTAAAACAGAGAAACTACGTTTTCTGACTTAGCTTCATAATAAATTAATAAAGATCAGATATAGCAGTGTAAAGATCGCTAACAAGTCATGAGTTCAAGTCATCCTAGTTCAAACTATTATACAGTCAACTGCTCTTGTGACCTGACATGGGTTGTTATCTCCCCCAGCCTCAGTTTCCTCTTCTGGCACCATGCTTCTTACATCTTCATTCAAGAAATGACAAAGGTGATGATCAGTGCAGACTCTTTTCCAAGCTAATACCAGTGCATCAATAAGAACTAGGTGCCTTTCCCCAATCCAAAATCCTTACTGATTCCCATGACTTACAGTACCAAGTTCAAATTTCTGATGTTCAAGATCACCACGACTATATGGCTGGTTTGTAGGCAAATTGAACAGTTCTTTGCTCCATACAGGATTTCTCCATATAGTCCCCTTGACTGGAATATCTTTTACTCATATCTCTCTCTCTTCAAATTCTCCCTCTCCTATAATAGATAATTCAAATAAGAAATGCCTAGTGTTCCTTGACCATCCAGAACAATTTATCCACCCTCTGAACTTCCAAAGTCATTTGTCCGCACATCTTTTATGCCACTTAATACTTGTTGCCTTGTGTTCTGTTCATAGTTGGCTCCCTTCTACGATAGGTTATAAACTCACCAACGGGCAAGAGTTAGTCTTTTTCATGTAGATAGTTTCACAACAGGAAGTATATAGTATAGGGAAAACAAATATTTGTTGAATAATTCACTCTAAAAGTATGAGTCAATTTAAAATACCCCACCTATATTTCTCCATCTTTATAACAAGAATGGAATATAGAACTTTGTTACATGCTTTGCAAAAATAAGGATTTACAAAATATTTTTCACAAGACCATTATGATTAATGGGCACAGAATAGATGACAAAGAATATATGTTGAATTGTATATGAACATTCCTTGTGTCTTGCTTTTGGTGTCATAAGCTTTTCTGCTTACCTGCAATACAATTAATCTTTTATTTTTGGAGACAGAACACCACAGTCTCTAATTTGGAACTTTCTCTAGCTTATTCATTTCTGATTCTCTCTCTTTTTTTCTTATGCTAAACAAAGTACCCTGCCCTGACACATGTAAGAGGTTTGGTGAATATTTATGTAGTGAATAAGTGAATGAACTAATTCATTTTGCTTCTTGGACCTAGAAATCCCACAAGGTCAACTAGTAGAATAATATTTATGTTTATTAATGGACTTATTATCTTGTCCCAGTGGTTTCTTGGCCAATAGCAGATTGACAGTTGACCTATTGATAAATTATGAATACTAGTACTCTGAGCACAGGTATTTATTGCTATTGTCAATAAACCTGAGAGTTAGCAGAACTATTTTCATGTTTTCAAAACCATTAAGGAGAATAATAAATATTGATGTGCCCGTATACAATCCTTTTCAGTCACACTAAATCCTTAGGGCCACATGTCTATATATTTCAGGCTTTTAGGAGACAGAGAGCTACTGGAATAAGACAGCTAGGGTTAGATAGAGTTAAAGAGAGTTAAGCTAGAGGCAGTTAGTGTTTGTTGAAGGACTGAAGATTTTCAGCTTGCAAACAGATGGTTACCATGGTGTGAGATTGAGGCCCGAGAGCCTCACAGTAATATTTTCTACTTCTCAGAGGGGAAAATATACATACACCTATGTGTGTTCAGGTATGTGTGTGTGTATACACATGTATGTGTGTGTGTGTGTGTATATATATGTAACAATATTTCATTTAATTTCTATATGCATTTTAAAATTATATATGTGTATATATGTGTATGTAGTATGTATGTGTATGTATTCTTGTGTGTGTTTGCCTGTGTGTTTATATATAAGTTCCACATAATTATTTTCTTAAGTAATTAATCTTTTTAAGACCTGGGCAATTAATTTCCCTAAAGCAACAAATAGGAAAGCATTTATAAGTATTCTAATCAATGCTTTCCTTGAAAGGGACACTAATCCATTCAAAGTAGCCCAACTAAAAAGTGTTATGGTATGGAGATCTCACAGAAACAAAGGCAAGCCATGCCCTCTGGGAGGCGAAGCCATCAGTAAGTTGAACAGTCTCTCCCCTCTCTAGTTCTCTACTCTTATCATCACTCTATTGCTCTCTTCTTTATCTGTCTCTGCTTCTTCCAATGACTTGTCTTTTTCTGTGTCTTTCTTGCCACGCCGTCTTTGCCCTTTGCTTCTCTCTGTCTAGCTGTTCCTAGAGAAGAACCAGTGGAATGCCAGGCATGCCCAGATAATTCTACTCCAACATCACTGACCTGAAGAGACAATATTTGACCTATTTTCCCAGACACCAGCTATAGAATACCATGAATAACTGTAAGCCAAACTGACAAATCAGTTCTTATGGGAAGTTCTTATTTGAATCCACAAAAACTAGTAGTCTATAATCAGAAATTACCCAACATTAGCTGTGGCTGATGCAAAACAGGTAATGAAGAAAGATACATTTGGGACATGTATGTATCTAAAACTTCACAATTGGGCCAAGTGCAGTGGCTCATACCTGTAATCCTAGCACTTTGGAAGGCTGCAGCAGGAGGATTGCTTGAAGCCAGGAGTTTGAGACCAGTTTGGGCAACATAAAAAGACCCCATCTCAAAAAGAAAAGAAAGGAAAAGAAAAGAATAGAAGAAAAGAAAAGAAATGAAAAGAAAAGAAAATTAGCCAGGTGTGAGACAGGAAGATGGCTTGAGCCCAGGATCATACCACTGCACTCCAGCCTGGGCCACAGAGAGAGACCCTGTTGCTATAAAAACAAATAAAGACAAACCACTTCACAATCTGTTTTTGCATGTTTGATTTGATAAATTTAAACCATTTAACCTTAAGGAGTAGTAGCATCTTTGTCAATTTATAAGGGAAATTTGGCATTGTGATGTTAATGTACGATATTGACTTTCACAGTTGGTATGTTAAATAGTTCACCAAGAATTCCTTATTTTCACATCTTTCTTAATTTTTACTGAGTGAAAATGAAGTTAATTGGTACCAAGCTTCTAAAAATTATAAGACAGTTAAGTTGCTACTCAATCTCTTCTAACAAGATTCTTCTCACCTTCCTTCATTTTTTAAGTAAATTTTAGTCATCCAGTATATGTGAGTATGTTCTGAAAGTACATCAACTTCCTACATGTTTTGCCTTCAATTCTTTAGGTGGCACCATCTGTTTTCATTTTGTAGGCACGTGGGGTGTATAAACAGTGTGTTGTTCTTCAAACACAAAAATAGATTGCACATGGGAGTTTAAATAAGACAGTGACATTTAATAGTTCCCCACATAACCATTTTTAAGAGCAGAGAAGAATGAAACAAGCCAAAAGCAGCAAAGTTTTTATGTGAATCTCCCTTCCCGAGGAGTTCCAGAAGGTCAGAGCTCTCCCTGAGACACCCTTGCGATTTATTTGTCCATGGGGATTGAAGGAGCCTGGATCCAGACACATCTTTTTGTTTCTATCTTTGCACTACCCTTTTGCTTCTTTCTCTTTGGTTTTCTTCCTTCTCATTTCTGGCTCATTTTTGTCATTATCTTCCTCATGGGCAACCATAATTTCCTTGAAAATAATTATTATAATAATAAAAGCAATAGCTAACACTTATTATTCATCATGTGCCAAACACTGTTCTAAGCACTTTGCATATGTTAGTTAATTTAATGATTGCAATAATTTTAGGATTTGAGTGCCATCACAATCCCTAGTTTTCAGAAAATGAAATTGAGATTAAGGGGGATTAGGCAATGGCCGGGCGCGGTGGCTCAAGCCTGTAATCCCAGCACTTTGGGAGGCCGAGGCGGGTGGATCACGAGGTCAGGAGATCGAGACTATCCTGGCTAACATGGTGAAACCCCGTCTCTACTAAAAATACAAAAAACTAGCCGGGCGTGGTGGCGGGCGCCTGTAGTCTCAGCTACTTGGGAGGCTGAGGCAGGAGAATGGCGTGAACCCGGGAGGCGGAGCTTGCAGTGAGGAGATCACGCCACTGCACTCCAGCCTGGGAGACACAGCGAGACTCCGTCTCAAAAAAAAAAAAAAAAAAGGGGGGATTAGGCAACTTGCCCATGAAATAAAATGCTATAATAACAGCAAAATCCATAAATTACTTTTTTTGAAGTTAGTGCTGTTTGACTCTGTCACTTGGAAGGAAATGCTTCCCTGAAAGTGTCTTATTTCTGTGGGAACCTCTATTAAATGTTAGGTGTGCAGATTTAGACTGGGAGGTGGGATGCAAAAGAGGAGCAAACAGGTGAAACTCAAACCTTGAACTCGAAGAATGAACAGCCTCATGGAAAAGATATAGAAGCAAACAATCCCAACAAAAGAACAGAAAGTGACTGCTTCTCTCATAATGATAAAAATCCTCAAGAGCAAGTCAATGGTAGTAGGTAAAGACTACCTCACAGATGAGGCAACATTGGAGTTGGGCTTTTAATTAATGAAAATATTAATTTTAAATTTGTAATGAATAACGATAATGAACGCCAACATGTGTTGAGCTACATAATGATAATTATGTCGGGTACCATGTAAGAACTTTATATGAATCATTTATTTCTTAGCACAACCCCATCAGATAGGTTGCATTAGTATCTCTATTTCACAGATGATGCAACAGAGTCTCAGAGAGATTTGATGACTTGCTCAAGTTATTGCAATAATATAATTTTGAACCAATAAGTTAGAAATGGTGCTTATCAACTATCAATGACTTCATTTTTATCCCCCCTGGTTGAAGAGATTTGCATTAATCTAGTTTTTAATTTTTTTTTCCTTTATAGCAAACTGACTTGGATTTGTCTAATGCTCCTTTAATTTTCAAAGGGATTTTATAGGTATTTTCATCTTGTTCTTAGGTAGGGCTGGCTGCTAGTTTACATGGATGTCAAAAGTGACACCATTCATTAGGGCAAACTCTGGAATTGTAATGTAGATTACAACCCGGAGCATTTCCCTAAGACCAGATAATCATGTGGGTTTCATTGGCTTTCTAGATAGTGGATGCCTGGAGAGGTGGGTTGAGAGGTTCCGTGCAAGCCTAGCAGGGAAGAATGTGGTGATCTGTCGGGGAGGTGTGCTGAGGCTTTACTGGAGTGGGTAGAGGAATGGTGGTAGGGCAAAGAAGAAATGGGTGTTCTTTGCAGAATAGAGACATTTGGCCTGGATTGTGTTTGACTTTGACCCAATAGGATGTCCGCAGGGGTGATAGGAACTAAACACAGAGAATGGCTGAGGAAGGAACTGACAGACAACCAGAGGCTAAAGAGGAGAAGGTGTCTCAGGGGTGGCTTTAGAGGGACCCTCTAGAGAGTGCCCAAAAGCCAGGGGCACAGATTTAGAGAAGGAATAGCTTTACACATCTTACAGACCAATGCAATGTAAAGCTATTTTATGAGTCATACATGAACAAAAAGGTTAAAGGAATATTGTGGAATTTAACGAAAGTTATGAAATTAGTATCCAGGAAATGGACTTGCTGCACAGAAAAGTTATTTTGCAAGCTTATTCCCTGGAAAGACAGTAAATGTGAACATTTCTGCGGAATCCCGACATACATCCCCGGGTCACAAATAAGAGTGTTTGGGAGGACTGAGATTTTGTCTCTACGCTTTCCAAAGATGCAGAATGGGTGATTCAGAGAGAGGTCGTGGGGATATGGGGCTAATGAGAATAAATTTGTCACAGAGTTAGTCTGTGGAATTATTTTTGCCTCCACCGTCTTCGACCTTATTGTGTGGGAGTTCGTAAGACTTCATTTCCTGGAAGCTAAAACTTGCCTCAGAATGTTTTCATTTTAACAGAGACTATCTGACACCTTTTGTTTAAGAAACAATGGACATTTTACCATGACAGAGAGAGAAACATGTCTTATATTTTTCTTTTAGCACTTACATTAACTCTCATGTCACTAAGTTGAGACAAATAGTGCTGGAAATATAGTAGGAAATATTAGAAGAGAGAGAAAATACACCTGATTTTATCCAGTTAACAGGTTATCAAATGGTTTTAAAGTAATTCTTAAGGCCAAGTTTCTAGAAAAAAATTGTGGTTTTTCTCTTTTTTTTTCTTTTCCCTTCTTTTCACAAGTGTTGAAAATTGTTTTTTATACCTACCATTGCTCCTAGATATATTTGTATTGTTAATCGATTGAAAATGTATTTAAGGTAAGTACAGGAAGAAGGGATCAAATTGCAAAGTATCTTGTTTGGATCCTGAAATTGATGGTGACCCTAATACAAGTTAATGATCATCCTAGCCATTTCTTTTCTTTAAAATTGGGTATGGTTTCAGGGTACTGTGAAGGGTATGAGAACAGTAAAATTATACAGGAGGTAAATTGAAAATGGAAAACTATATATAGTGTCTTTGTTTTTATCATTGCATACATTTTATGCTTGTGTGAAATCAATGTATTGGCAATGACTAATAAATACAAAGTTAGAGCCTATAAAAAGAATAGGGAAAAAGAATAAATGGAAATTAGGCCAAAGGAAATGAATTCAGAATGTAAATATGATCCCTAAGCACAACTAATGTATTGCAGAAGTGTCTCCAGGTGGGGGCAAATTAGAGAAAACTAGACTTTAAAGTACTGGTGACAATAATCCTGCCTTCTGCCCGGGGGGGCAAAGCGACATTCGAAACGTGTTACTGAGGGTAGGTCTGTGATTTTGACACAGCCTCTGGAAAATTAGAGTATTTTCTCTCATTTGAAATCTTTACTTTTCTTAGATATTAAATGAACATGAATTCTCTCCCTATACATTGTTTAGAATTTTGGTGTGTGTATATATATATATATATTTATGTGTGTGTGTGTGTGTAATATATCCTGAATAATACATATATATATTCAGCATTAAGGAGAAGGAAATATTGGATCAGGCCCAAGAATCCTTACATATACATAGTTTTATAATTTTATAATTTTAGTCTTATAGTTTTAGTTTACAACTAAAAACTATATCTATATATAATAGACTATATCTATATGGACTATATCTATATATTATATATAGATATAGTTTTAAAATTATAAACTAAAGTTTATCCTACATGAGCAATTGTACACCAGAAACAGAATCATAATAGCTATAATCATATTAAGTTCAACATGTTAAAAAAACCTGATGTATAATTGATGGACATGGTAAGTACACTACATGGGGTAACTTCATCTGGCCCTTTCCCACTCATCCTTTGGGTCTCAAATTGAATGGTACTTCCTTGCTTTCCCTTAGCCTAAAATAAAGTCAGGACTCTCCTGTGACTCTGTTGCTACCTTTCATACAGTTTTCCTTTCATTGTGTAAATGTTTCTTCTGTTTCTTCATTTTCTTTCTACTTTTTCCAGAATCTATAATCTCCATTAGGACAGGAACCATGTCTATTTTACTTATCATGGTGACTTATCATAGTGCTTGGAACATAATAGTTAAACAAAAATCATCTGTACAAAGAGAAAATAAAGAATTGTAAGTAGTTCATAGTGATACTTAACATTAACATTACTTATATAGACCAGCCAAGTTTTAAATGTATTATTTTCTCCTTGGTAGTTTGTTAAGTATCCAGAATGGCATTAGTGTTAATAGTGTTCCTTGATACGTAAATAGGTAAACATTTGTCACTTAAATAGACATTGCATTTGACTGTTTGGAAAGACAATGTGGTAAATCTCTCTATCTAGTTTTAGAGTTCCATATGGCTCTGCATGATGAGCAGGGCTTGAGCTCTGTATTCTCTGCTATCTATCTTCCATCTCTGTCTCATTCCTTCTGCATTCGAATGAAGGAGTAAAGGAAGCTAGACATGAATGAGCTAAAACTTTGTTCATAGAATAGTATTGGTAAGCCCTTTCCCTTTCTCTCGCGGATATAACATTTGTGTTGGCCTTGTATTTTTCTCCCAGTCCAAGTGCAGTAGAAAGCAGGCAGTCATTACTGGACAGTTTCTTTTCCAAGAAGCTGAATTATGCACCTCTTGAGAAGTAGCTTAGAATAATGGATAAATGCACGAACTCTTGAGTCAGACTTCCCTGGGTTTGAATTCTGGCTCTGCCACTTAGCAGCTGGTTATTTATGGGAAAGTCATTTGATCTTTCTGACCTCATTTAGGGAATGGGATATTGATAGCACCTGCCTCTTAGGTTTTTAAGGAAAATTAAATGAGTTAACATTTGTAAGATTCTTAACGTAAATGACAGAACAACGTTAAGTAAGACTAGGCTATATAGAAGGGTATGCCATTTGTTAAGTAAATTAATACATTTCTCCAACTGACTTTTTTTTCTTTCTAGATGGACTTGCCAGTTTCAAAAGTTTCCTGAAGTCTGAATTCAGTGAGGAAAACCTTGAGTTCTGGATTGCCTGTGAGGATTACAAGAAGATCAAGTCCCCTGCCAAGATGGCTGAGAAGGCAAAGCAAATATATGAAGAATTCATTCAAACGGAGGCTCCTAAAGAGGTTGGTCTGTGGGTAGGTGGGTCAGTTAAGGGCAGCTCATTAGCTCTCAGGAAGGATTTACACCTGAGACACAGACCTCCCGTTGGGAGCCAAAGGCTAGTCCTATTTGTGAGTCAGCCACCTTATTAAGCACCCACTGAGTACAAAGGCAGAGCAATATGGTCAAGTATATATGAACATGAATCCTGTTCAGACCGCTTTCTAGTTTTATGGGTCTCACCTCACTAGCATGTAACCTCCAGTGGGGATCATACCAATGTGAAATCTTGCATGAGTTGTTGAGTCTCATTTCTTCCTTTGTGAAAATAAGAATAATGGAGACTACTTTATGGAGATGTTGTCAGGATTAAATTAAATAGTGGGTATAAAAATTTATACAGGTTGAACATCTCTGATCTGAAAATTCAAAATCCAAAATGCCTCAAAGTTTGAAACTTTTTCAGCACCATGATGTCACAAGTGGAAAATTCCACTGACCTCATGTGATAGGTCTCAGTCAAAATACAGCCAAAACTTTTTTCATGCACAAAATTATTAAAAATATCACATAAAATTACCTTCACGTTATATTTATAGGTATATATGACACATAAATGAACTTTGTGTTTAGACTTGGGTCTCATATTAAGATATCTTATCTCATTATGTATATGCAAATATTTCAAAATCTCAAAAAAATTCAAGATCTGAAACATTTCTGGTCCCAAGCATTCCGTGATATTCATCCAGTGTATTATTCCTTTCTCACACTGCTGTGAAGAAATACCTAAGACTTGGTAAGTTATAAAGGAAAGAGGTTTAATTGACTCACAGTTCTGCATGGCTGGGGAGGTCTCAGGAAGCTTACAATCAAGATAGAAGGCACCACTTAACAGGGTGGCAGGAGAGAGGATAAGAGTGGAGTGAAGGGGAAAGCCCCTTATAAAACCATCAGCTCTCGTGAGAACTCACTCACTATCACGAGAACAGTGTAAGGGAAACTACCCCCATGATTCAATTATTGCAACCTGGTCCTGCCCTTGACATGTGGGAATTATTACGATTTAAGGTGAGATTTGGGTGGGGACACAGCCAAACTATATCAACCAGTATCTCAGTGTCTGAACTCATTAATGCCTAATGAGTATTTCTACAACTTTTCTTTGTTCCTCTTTCTTTTCCCATTCCTATTCTTTCCTTTAAACACCTCTCTTTTTTGCCCTCTCTACTCTTCTTTATCCTTTATTTTCCCACTTGGACTTTGCCATTTACACTGTAGTTGGGACAATGGTACACTTACTCATGAAAATCAAAATATAACAAGAAAGCAGTGCTAGAGATGTTGAAAGCCAATATACCACTGACAGACTACTAAAGCCCAGATTTTTGTTGATTTCAAAGAAACTTTGGGGAAGTTGATCTGCTTTTTTCTTTGTTATTTATAAAACCACATTGAAAGCCTAT
Source organism: Papio anubis (assembly GCF_008728515.1). Taxonomy (NCBI): domain Eukaryota; kingdom Metazoa; phylum Chordata; class Mammalia; order Primates; family Cercopithecidae; genus Papio; species Papio anubis. The sequence goes on from NC_044976.1 coordinate 197,797,133, forward strand.
TGTGGAATTCAGGATGGCCACAGCAAGCCCTGTTCATCAGAGTTTGGTCAGGTTGCTCTAATTTCACTTGTTTCTTTTAATCCAGTCAGGAAATTGAATGTTTCATCAAGGTTTGGAGTCAAGCACAGAGGTGATCTGGGCAAGCCTTGTGAGTAGGCAGCAATCTACTTAAGATGTTTGAGAGAAAAAAACTCCCAAATATCCCTTTTCTACCGCAGACGCTCTAGATTCCTGGAGTTCCACCATTAGATATGTATTTCTTTAGTTATGAGTTACCCTAAATGTGTTTGAGTGGATGGACAAATTATGTACCTTGGTACTAGTAGATGTGCCTCCTCCGTGACACAGGGTTGGAGGTTAGGAGTATGCGAATGTAGAGTACTGTGGGTCAAAGCCACGAAAATGAAAAGGTCCTAGAAAGAAGCTAGATTTAGCTTTGATGTGGATATTGATCTTGAAATTCTCTCCAGATCACCCCTTCTTCTCCTCAACCTCCACCCTAAGCACATATGTTAGCTCTACCCTACTTCTGTTATCATTTGTGCTGGGCCATCCTTTCTTCTGTCAGCATGTTATTTCTCTGTATATACTGACAAGAAGATTAATTTAATATTAAATTGGACATGCATTTCCCTATTTCAAAGGATTCTCCAACTTACCTTCCTATCACTTGACTTCCTCTTCACAGAATTCTAGGATTTGCCGAAATACCTACAAATGGTAGAAACCCCACTCAGATAACTGTTAGTTACTCTGAGCTCTGGGAGAACATTATTGGTTATTATGAAAATATGAGACATTAATCTAAAATACAATTTTAAAATAAATAATACCATGGCTCGCTAAGTTACAAATAAATTGTGGTGACTAGTGGCAAGACTATAATTAAAATAGCCTCGCCCTTCATTCTAATGATCTATGCTTATGCAAGGGTACAATAGGATACATTAGACCCCAAATACAGGCATCCCAGGATTATGTAGAATAATGATCCTGAGCTGGGCATTAGAGAGAATGTGAACCCTACTCCTAGCACATGAAAAGCATTCAAGAAATATTTTTGAGATGAAAGCATGAAAATATCCAACTTCAGACATTCTTAGATGTGGGACTTTGGGCAAGTCTCTAGCTATAGCTCTCTAATCCTCAGTTCTTCTAACTGTAAACATCTTGTATATATGTATGTGCACCTGAAGTATGTTAAATCATAGCCTTTATTACTTAAAAAATTCTCCGAATTTTGTATTTTGACGTAAATATTTACTATTTAATTTTGGTGAAATTGACCTATATAAGACCTAGATTAATTACCCAGGCAAATAGTAATCTGAGTTTTGTTTCTGTGAATACTCACCTCAACTCTTTAATACAAGACACTGACTGAGAGATACAATGGTAAGAATTGGAACTAAATTTAAACAAGAGAAATGGCCATGTAGAGGTCAATAAGTAGATAATTTATACATTGCAAATTATCATTTGACTATATTTCAAATTAATGAAATAATATTTTTTCTGGATAACTAAACAGATAAATATGTATCAGAATGACTCATTAAAGAAGGCTTAAGCACATAAAAATAATAAGAGAAATAGCTGCTATTTGCCGGTGGATACTATGTCCTAGAGGTTTTAAAATGCATCACTCCTTTAAAAAATAAGATTAGGAGCTACTTTTATAATTTTTAGAATCTCAATCATTTGGAATAAGCCTGTTTACTCAGCTCAATACAGATATATATTTAATGTAAGAGAAGGAAGAAGCATTGCTTTCAGTGTGGTGGGAAGAAAATAGACTGAGAACAGAGAAATCTATGTTACAGTCTCACCTCTAATTCGCACTAGCTGTTTGTGGGCATGTAATCTGAGCTCTTTGAGGTCTTCACATTTAAAGGCAGACATTGGACTTCATCGGCTCTGACGCTGATCCCAATTCTGACAGTCTGGTCTTCCACCAGGCCTACATAAAGTACACTGACCCCTTTCACCTCTGGAAAAATCTTACTGTAGCTCAACGCCCTTCATCCTGGACTTTGAAGCACAGTTCATTCCTGCTGTCTGTTCTGACCTGGCTCCTCAGGGAATCATGCATTTTGTCTCCAACTCTAACTAATAGCTGCTTCATAATTCTCTGAGCCCAAAGAACTCTATTCAGTACCAAGAACCTCTAACAGCCCAGGAGAGACCCAAAACCTTTATCAACATTTCAATTCACAACCATAGGCTGATTTGGATTCTATTTCTGTCTCTTTTACACTCAAAATCCTTAAGAATCATTAAATCTTACAACTTGGAGTATAAAGATTCCTTTAAACTCATAGTTAGCCAAGTTCAAACAGGCTGTACCTTGCACAACTCCAGGGGAACCATTCACATAGACCCTAGTATGGTTGCAATGTACAGGCCCTGCACTCAGGACATGTAAGCCACAGCGCATCCCAGTGCTGGAGTCTACTAGAGCCACATCACTGGGTTTCTGAATCTTCTCTCTACCATTGATGAACCTTGAGTAAATCATGTAACATTTCTGTGCATCTGTTTCCTCAACTGTAAAACGTAGATGACAGCATCTATTATACCTCATAGAGTTATAAGATTAAATGAGTTCATCCTTGCAAAGTGCCTGGCACAGACCGAGCACTCAATAAATGTTAATTGCTCTTAGCTGTTTTCATTATTATTCTGTCAGAATGACTGTTTCCTGGTTTGTTTTTGGAAAGAACAAGTTTTCTTGTTCTTCTGGAGCCATGAAAAAGGTCCTGGATCCCCAGTGAGAATTTACTTCTCTCTGTTCAATTCCTCCACTAGATGTGAAACCCAATATTGTGTTAGAATTTTAAAATTAGGCACCAGGGCCGGATGCGGTGGCTCACACCTGTAATCCCAGCACTCTGGGAGGCCGAGGCAGGCAGATCACCTGAGGTCAGAAGTTCGAGACCAGCCTGGCCAACATGGCAAACCCCGTCTCTACCAAAAATACAAAAATTAACCCAGTGTGGTGGCACATGCCTGTAATCCCAGCTACTCGGGAGGCTCTGGCAGGAAAATCAGTTGAACCCGGAAGGCAGGGGTTGCAGTTAGCCAAGATGGCACCACTGCACTCCAGCCTGAGTGACAGAGCTAGACTCTATCTGAAAAAAAAAGAAAAGAAAAGAAAAAAAAAAGGCACCAGGATACCTGGATTCAAATTCTGATTCTCTAGATTCAAATACACATATCAGTTCTGTGATCTTGGGGAAGTCTCTTAACCTTCTGCATACACGTATTTTTTTCTATAAAAGAGAAGAATCATTCTCAGGATTGTTGTCAAGGATTAAATAAGTAATGTGTGTGTTAGCTTCTATGGGAGGTCTGACACCTGGTGGGTGTCTAATACCGGTTGGATGCATCTGTTGGAACATCAGCTGTCTTAACCCATTGCCTATAAAGTGAGAAGTGACATGTCTCACTTTTTAATGACTTTCCTCCCCTCTTACGTTTTATTGACAAGAAATTCTACCTCCTTCTTCATGCCTCGTCAAATTCTATAACCTAGGCTTATGTAGTGACCCTGTTTCCTGGCCCACAGGTGAATATTGACCACTTCACTAAGGACATCACAATGAAGAACCTGGTGGAACCTTCCCTGAGCAGCTTTGACATGGCCCAGAAAAGAATCCATGCCCTGATGGAAAAGGATTCTCTGCCTCGCTTTGTGCGCTCTGAGTTTTATCAGGAGTTAATCAAGTAGTAATCTAGCCAGGCTATTAAATCATCCTGTGAGTTATTTCCTCCATAATAACCCTGCATTTCCCATTAATCTACATATCTTCCCACAGCAGCTTTGCTCAATGATACCCACATGGAAAAATCCCAGGGGATGTTGCTTACTCTTTTTGCCCACATAGATTTGGATACTTATCTACCGTCCAAAGGCCTTGTTTCCCTACTCAATTCTTCCTGCCCTGTTATTAATTAAGATATCTTCAGTTTGTAGTCAGATCCAGTCAGAATCACAGACAAATCCTGCCTAAGGCAAAGAAATATAAGACAAGAATATGATATCAGTGAATGTGGGTTTAGGTAATAGATTTCCACCTAAATTGGTCTAAAACAGAATATAAGTGTGGACAGACCTATTTCAAAGGAGCTTAATTGATCTCACTTGTTTCAGTTCTGATCCAGGGAGATCACCCCTCTAATTATTTCTGAACTTGGTTAATAAAAGATTATAAGATTTTTATGAAGCAGCCACTCTATGGTATTTTAAGCAAATACGTTATTTAAAATATTGATCCTTCCCTGGCACCACCTTCATGTTAGCTGGGTATTATTAATAAGAGATACAACCATGAATATACTGTGTTTATACAAAATCAATCTGAGCACAATTCATGTAAATTTCTCTTTTATACCTTCCTCACTGGCCCCCTCCGCCTGCCCATAGTTACCAAATTCTGTTTTAAATCAATGACCTAAGGTGAACAATGAAGTATTTTATAAATGTATTTATGCTCCTAGACTATAGGTCAAATGTTTCCATTTTCAAATTATTTAAAATTCTTATGTGTTTAAAATTCATAAATTTCTAAATCCAATCATATAAAATGAAACTGTTGCTCCATTGGAGCAGTCTCCCACCTAAATATCAAGACGGCTATACACTAACAAGAGAAAATATGGTCAAGTCTAAAATGGCTAATTGTCCTATCATGCTATTATCATAGACTAATGACATTTATCTTCAAAACACAAAATTGTCTTTAGAAAAATAAATGTGACTACAGGTAGAAGCCTTCTAAGTGAGACACTTTTAAGGTACACTGCATTTTGCAAAAAAAAAAAAAAAAAAAGTAATCTTTTAGCAACCCCAGTATTCCCTCACTGTTTTGCTTCCTGCATTAGTAAATTTTACTTACAGTCAAAAGTGCAGATTTATACTCCTGACATGCCTCATTCACAGCGAAATGATAGGCCATAGGAGTTTTGGTAGGTTTAAACTTTTAATTCTGTATTTCATGATTATAAGTCTTGCTAGAATTTTTTCTAATATTTAGTAGATTTGCTTAAATAATGATTCACAGAATTTAGTAACAGAATCAAACTAAACCATGTATGATGGTAGTCGAGATGAGGATATTAACTCAAAAGAAAGAGGGTGATTTTTAAAGGATTAATAAAATTCTGAAATGTTAAGTAGAAGACTACATTGTCTAGTCTTGTATTTCCTCCTCCTGTTGCTCTTTTTCATTCACACACTCTTAGTTTCCCATATTTGTAGCTCATTTATTTGGTTATGTCCTAAGAACGTTGAAAGTGAAGCAACTATGAGACTGTATTCTTCAGGTAAACACTGACTGTGCTTGTTGGATTTTCCCTATTTTTGTGACTTCAAGGATAATTTGCCCTGCTGAATACTTGCCATTTCACATTCTGAAAATGGGTAGAGTGGCTGGGTGTTCTGCCAACAATTGCTAGTGGTATGAATTCATTCATATTTGCCAGTATTGCTCGCTTCAGGGAAACTCCTTCATCAAGCAGTCCAGAGCTAGGCCAGATCAACACTGCAATCATGACGTTCTCATTGCATGCAATTCTGTAGGATTGATGAGAAACTCAGACAAAAATTTCCAGAGTGCTCTTCCAGTACCAGCTTCAACATCTGTCTACATTGCCCCCAAGTTAATAAAGTACCAACCCTTTACTCTCTCATACAGCTAGAAATCCAAAATCTTGGTGCATTATTTTTTCATTAATACGAAAACATTTGAAGAAACAATTATTTAAAATTCAAGTATTTTATTCACATTATTTGAAATATCCAAATGTTTGAAAATTCCCAGATAATTAACTAGCTATTACAGATCTCACCTCGAGGGCTGATGTTATGAAGACTCCAATGGACCGTACTCACAAATTGACTGGACACCCTATGAAAGTGGGTAGACTTTTCAGTGGAAAATAAGAAGGGCTTTTACCTTTTAATAAGCTGAATGTGGGAGGTAGAGGGCAGGAAAGGGCACCATGAGAGCAGTTCTGTGGAGATATAAAAGGAATGGAAGAAGGAATGCCTTATAGTGATATTGTGACATATCTATATATCTACATATATCTATCTATCTGTATCTACATCTATATAATCTTACATTTAAAATTGTTTTCATACACATATTAGAAACTCTTCTAATATATGAAATAATAAAATTAAAAAGAATACAAACATTCCAGCCCCAAATGAGAAATCCAACATATTAAAATTGTTCTAGAAAATTTCTTTGAACACTTTTGAAAGTTTTTGGAAACTTAGAAAAGAGAGAAAAAAAAATCCTGTTACTAGTAATTTCCATGGTAATAGAGATAAAATACATTTTTTAAATTCTGGGAAATTAGAAAAAGTGGAGTGATCTTTCCAGGAAAAACATGTGTAACATCTACTTATCACTCCATCTCCCTCCTCCTCTTCCTCTCCACGTTCCCTTGAGTAAATAAATATCTGGGAAAGCATGAAGCTTGATGCAAGAACACTGTTGTGCTGGAGTTTTCCTCCCCTGTGAAAATGTAACTACAGTTGGGAGTGCATTGAGGATGTAGAAAGGTGGTGGAACCAAATTGTGGTCAATGGAAATAGGAGAATATGGTTCTCACTGTTGAGAAAAAAACTAAGATTAGCCCAGGTAATTGCCTATAACTTCAGTTTTTCTGCCTGGGTTTGATATAGTTTAGAGTTGGGGTTAGATTAAGATCTAAATTAAGTCAGGACAAAGAGACAGACTATTAACTCTACAGTTAATTAGGAGGTATGTTCCATGTTTATTTGTTAAAGCAGTGTGAATAGCCTTCAAGCATGTGAATAACCTTCCATCTTCCCCGCCACACACACACACACACACACACACACACACACACACACACACACACACGTACACATTTTTTTTTGTTTCTTCCAGGTATACACCTTTTAAAATGCAGAACTAACTGAGGCATTTCAGTGACTTTGCTTTCAAATCAATAAAGTCAAATGTATGGAAACATTTTGTGCCCTACTCTCCATACCCCATGTACTCCAATTCCCTACTGGATGAATCATGCTTTAAGTAGAATTCAGTGCCAAGGAGAACTTGGTGAAAGAAATTATTTTTATTTTTATCCTTTACAAAGCCGTGGATTTTATTTGGTTGATGTGTGCTCTGTACACAAGCCATTTGAATAGGATGGAGCTGTTAATTATTTTCTAAAGAGTAACAGACATGCAAACATTTCAATAAAAACTGGGCCATTAACAAATAAATAAACTAATAAGCATTCCCTTCTAGGTTTACCAAACTGCCTATCCAATAACAAATTTGAGAATCATTGAAAAAGCCAGTTATATTTCAGAGAAATGATTTCATTATTGAAACTGTTCCCCCTAGCAGGTCATTTCCCCTTTTTCCTGGGAATTTAGCAAGTTTAGGAGGGAATGGTCATGAGAAGAAAAGGAAGAAAGGGAGAAGGGAAGTGGTTAAAAAGTAAGTGCCCAGACCTATGAAATTAATCCCTTTGTTAGGAAATATTTAAGAGCAGCTCAACTTGGTTGAAACTGGCTTTTGTCATCTTCCATATTTGCAGGAAAGTACTTCCTGACTTGCAATGCAGCTAGATGTAAAATTTGATTTTAACATCCTAGAAAGCCTTGACCAGAAAAGTGAATAAATATTGAGGGTCTCCTGTCCATATTTGGCTGCATGTGCCAGAAAGCAGAGAATGGAAAATGCAATTTCCAACATCCAAGCATCCAAACCCAAGGACTAGGCAACTCTATGTAGGTTTTGGACATAAAGTTTGGTGCATCTTGGTTTATCCTGGCTCAATTGCTATTAAACCTCTCTGGTTTATAGTCTCTTCATTCTATTAGACAAGGATGTATTGAACGCTTCCTTTGCACAAGGCTCTTTAGTTAACAATCTAGCAGCTACTGTTATGTTAAACACACTTTTCACCAAATAGATTCTAAGGCAAACAAGAGCAATTAATATTTAAAGAAAGGCTTTCCCAGCATCACTTACCCATCCCGAATCTAAAAAGATCAACTCTTCCAATTGAGAAAACACTCCTGGCTTTGAATGGAAACTTACAGCAGAGAGTAATAGGCAACAACAACAACGACAACAACAAACATTTGGAATATTATTCTCAACTCACGGTTTAATAATAAATCTTATTATTTTTCTAGTAGAGAAACTACAAATCAGCCTCTTCAACATTTATATACAGTTTAATAAGCCTCTTGCAAGTTACTTGTTCTCTCACCTGAGGTATTTTTTCCTCCCCACCTTGCCCCTATTTCTCCGTTCCTCTTCTCCCTTTGCAAGAGGAAATATTTAACATATTTGGGTCTAACTTCAATTATGTAATAATTAATACATTAAAAGCATTTAACTTCCTTTCTAGAAAAACGTACAAGCTAAGGCATAGACAAAACAAAGAGAAATGCTGAGAAATTTGCCACTGGAGACAAGTAATCTGAATAAATATTTGCCAAAAGTTCTTTCTGTGTCATATAGTGTTAGGATTTGAAGGAGCTATCTTCTTAATGTTGCAACTAGCAACTCATCTTCAGAAGACACAGCCAGGAGAATGAAGTAGAAGTGAAAGGTTTATAAATCCATTTGTAAGCATTTATCCCATACATTTTAAATTCAAGAACAATTGTGTTTATCTTTAGAATTTTGTATTCAATACTTTATGTACTATGTGACTCATGCTTCTGGATAAATAAAGCACCAAATATGTATCTGTAACCACAATCACACATATTATATTAAATATATATCTATATAACAGCGTCACGTGAGTCCTTCTTGACTCCCAAGTATTTTCTATATGAAACATTATTCCTTAAGATAGACTTGTGCTTTCACCATGCTTCTTACACCAGGTGAGCTCTTGATGAATTGGGAAGATGCTTACTAATAAAGGATAACTGTAATACAGCCTGACATGCAAAACTCAGGGAAATACAAAGTGCCCCATTTTCATAAACTCTGTTGACTACTTTCCCTTGGATTTAGGTGACAATAATTTATTGACTCAGCTGCCCTCACTGTTAGAAACTGACTGAACATATTATATCACTTGGATCCTGCAATATTCAGTGAGTATAGTAGTTCCTTTCTCTTCCTCCCTTGGTGAAAGATCTGAAAGATTTGAAATCCAGATGCCCCTGTAAGCAGCTTAATTCTGTGACCATAGATTTGGTGCTCAGGTAGTTAAGATAACGTGGGATTGAGACTGGGTAAAAGGGGATCATACAACTAGTGGGATTGGGACTGGGTAAAAGGGGAAAGTTTATATTCAGAAAGAAGCATTAGAAGAAGATTTACAAGGAGAAACCATGGAAAGAGAGAGAGAGAGAGAGAGAGAGAGAGACAGACAGACAAAGAGAGATTAAAGAGAGTGTCTGTCTTGGTCTCTGGTAAGTTTCTTAATTTTTATTCCCAGGTCCCATGAGGCCTAGCTGTATTTAATATACATATAATGCCCCTGAATCATTTCAATACCACCTACTCTCTCTTTATTTTAATTATCTTGAATGAGTTTCCAAGAGTTTTCACCAAGAACTATTATTAGAGCAAAGATCAACACCTCTTTGTTTCCCCTACAGAGAAGTGACATTCTCGAGATCACTCTGCAAATCAGTAGCAGAACAGAACAGAGATTAGAGATCAGTTTGACTGTCTCTCAGATGCCCGTTTGGTCTGATAAACAAAAGTAACCCCATATAATGCCTCACGACATTAGGGTTATTGACTCTAACTTGAGCAAAAGAGGCTAAATTAACCACTCTCCAAGCGGGAACCCATTCTACCATCTGTAAAAGTCAGGTAGGCCAAGCTCTCCAAGTTATCAGATTTCTAAAGCATATTGTACCAGTTTTACATTTTCTAAATCAGCAGTACCTTAAAAATTATTTTGCCCATAAACCACTTACCAAGTTCATTACCTTTTCAGATGGCTTCCCAATGCCTCCACTGCATTCTGCATTTGAATTAGTCTCATCTGGCAAGTTCCTAGAACACTTTTCATGCCTTTCCACTTTTTGGTCAAATCTTGCCCTCTTTTGACAGTTTAACTTGTTAAAGCAATAAAAGATATCCATGAAAATTTTATTTAAAAGTAAACCTTTTGGTTCGATCTTTGGCAGCCAGTCTTCATGGCCAGTTTAGCCTGGTCTCTGTTAATGAGGTCACATTTTCAAGTCACTTTCACCATAGAAAAATGCTGTTGATGACAGGGGTACAGGGGTGGGTATGCCCATAGGCAATTTTGAAGGTCAGTTATGCTTTGAAAAAGTGATGCCTTGTGACTGCCCCTAGAAGGAACTGTCTGTGACAAGTGAGAAATAGATGCCTGCCTCAGATTTTGCTGCTAAATGCCCTAAGCCTCTTTGCTTCCAAGCAGAATTCTTGGAAAACAGAAGAGACACTTAAACAAAAATTGGAGCCTAGACACTTTCATGAAGAAGTATGAATGAAGATTAATGTTCCCTTATTTCTTTTAACTGAACATTTATTTTGACTATTTTAATTTCACTAAACAAAAGCCTTAACTTCTATACTATTCGAGTTTCTCAAGCAATTCAACTAACAATGAGCAAGGAAGGTGATAAAGAAAAAGTCTAGGCTGGGTGCAGTGGATCACGCCTGTAATCCCAGCACTTTGGGAGGCCAAGGCGGGCAGATCATGAGGTCAGGAGATTGAGACCATCCTGGCCAACATAGTGAAATCCCATCTCTACTAACAATACAGAAATTAGCTGGGAGTGGTGGTGCGTGCCTGTAATCCCAGCTACTTGGGAGGCTGAGGCAGGAGAATTGCTTGAACCAGGGAGTCGGAGGTTGCAGTGAGCTGACATCGCACCACTGCACTCCAGCCTGGGCGAGACTCCATCTTAAAAAAAAAAAAGAAGGAAAGAAAAGAAAAGAAAAAGTCCAGTCCAGATACAGAAAATGTCAGAGTTGGAATAGACATTACAAATGCTCTCATTTGCCCAGGATGAAAGTTCACTCCTCCCCTCTGTGCAGATTCTTTTCAGCTTAGATGCCAGCAGCTTGGCAGGCACAGACACTTAGAGTCCAGGGAACAAAGGAGGAACCTACTCGCCTGAACAGTCATATTAGCCAAATTACTAATAGTGATCAGTCAGGAAATGTTCATCACACATGAAAAACCACTCTGCCCTCCTACAATGGCACCGTACCCAGTCCAATCTCCATTTTATATATGAGGAAATTGAGGCCCATAGAACTGAAACGTTTGTCCAGAGTTACACATCTGTATAATGCCATAATATTTACAATATGATCTGATTCCTACTGTGGGTGGTTTTTTTTCTCTGGAATAAAATTCATTTTATGTCACATTTACATATCTATAATCATAATAATGGACATTCTTAAAGTTGATATCAAAGAACCATAAGACACTAGAGAAATGATAGGATAGAGTTGACCCCAAAACACCCTGCTTCTCAAAATAGACTCCTCTCCTATATCTCTGTAATAATTTTCCCAACTAACTATCCTTTTGGGTTAGCAAACTACTCCTTTAAGTGTAAAATGTTCTATTAGGAAGTTAACAGCCATTCATTCTTTAATGTAAATAATTCCAACAGGATGACACATATTGCTTGCTTCTTAAAATCTTTCTGAAGACAGCCCAGAAACAAAGGGTGTTCTGATTGAGAAGACTGGTTTGATTGAGGAAGAGAGAGGTCTGTCTATCGTAGTGTTACTTTATGAAAATTGGTAATTCATATACATTATATACATCCCCATTCTCTGACACCACCAGGTAATAAATAAAGATTTATGCACACATAAGTCTTTTATCCTAAATATTACTCTAGCAACGATCATGTATTTGCTTTATTCTTTACTGAGATTCAACGAACTGGCAGAGTTCTCATACTAAATTTCCCAACTACCCATTGCAAACTGTCATCTGCAATTTATTCCATTTTGTTAAGCATTGTCCATCACTTAAGAATTCTCCCTTAAATGAAAATCCTTATAAAAAGGTAACATTAATTTTATATATCTAATTTTATATATAATCTTATATATATAATTTTATATATATAAAATCTAATTTTATATATAATCTTTAACTGCTTTTTGTGACAAGGGAGGAAATAAGTTAGAGCATTTATCTGATTATATTATTCTTCTGTTTCAAACCTTTCAATAGTTTTCCATGCTTTACAGCCTCCTGTAGTCTTCAGACACAGAGGACAGAGAAAGACTTGTCTAGTCTATAAATCCCTGTGGGTACTCTTCACTATCCATTGATTGAATAACACCTCACGTATCTCTATGTTATTATTATTGTTGTTATTATTATTAAGACAGAGTCTCACTGTGTCACCCAGGGTGTAGTACAGTGGTGCAATCTTGGCTCACAGCAACCTCTGCCTCCCAGGTTCAAGTGATTCTCCTGCCTCAGTCTCCCAAGTAGCTGGAACTATAGGCATGCACCACCACATCTGACTAATTGTTGTATTTTTAGTAGAGATGGGTTTCATCATGTTGGCTAAGCTGGTCTTGAACTCCTGATCTCAGGTGATCCTCTCACCTTGGCCTCCCAAAGTGCTGGGATTACAGGCGTGAGCCACCATGCCCAGCCCATATATTATTTTAAACTCACTCAGATTCAATTGTTGATAGTAAAATACAAATTCACTTTAGAAACTTCTGAATTTCTGTCAGCTTGCATTTTGAATATTTTAAGTGAACAGATAATGATATTATAGCCAATCATATATGGATGCCCTCAAAAACCACTCTTAGTCTTAAAATGTTGTTATAATTCTAAAATTTTGATTACCATTGCTGTGGAGAATGGTGTCTTGAATCTTCAGCCTGAGAGATAAAGTTCTCTAAACCAGCCAGTTGTCAGCAACTTCTTGCAGCTCTCCAAATGCACCAAGCTTTCTCACGCTGTAGGCTATACACAGGCCAGTACTATTCACTATATTCCCTCTATTTCACCTAGCCAACACCTACATGTTTTTTAAGACTTAGCACACAGATGTCATTTTCCCCAGGAAGACTTCCTTCACACCCATCAGACCCCAACTAGCCAAAATGGGTGATATTCCTCTAGTTTGGCATACTTTCACTAAAGATATGTCTCTATGAATTAGATAAGATAAATGTTTGAGATGGTTAGAGAATTCTCTTTGAAGTGTGTATTGAAAGAGTCAATGTCTAGTATTTTAACTTCTGAAAAAAAAATCTGAACATGTAAACTTTCAGTACCCATCTCCTCCTAAGTTCCTAGGAAGATAGGCCAAGAAAAGAAATTAAAATTACTATGTCTTTTAACTGCCCTCAGGAAACAACATCCCTCCCACATCCCAATGTTATCCAATGTGACGAATACCAAGTCAGAGAGGAGGGAAGGCTGGTACCAAGACACACAGGAAGCTGTTGGGACCATTGATAACCCCAAACCACTCCAGGCAGATAGTTACCTACTCTGTCTCCTTCAAAGTAGCTGTGTATCAAATTTCCTTGACTCTGTGGCTTTGCTCCTTTTCTGGATAAGTAGATTAGATACCTATTGGATTCTTTATCCCTGCACATCCCCAGCCAATTTGCTAACCATTAAAAAAATAGAGAAAATAAATGAGCTATTTATTATTACTTTATAGCAGGTAGCTATTGTGACTTTCCATTTTAATATCATTCTGTTTCACTTAAGGGGGTGAGCAGTTATAGGGGGATCATCTTACTCCTTTGAAACTGCACTTTATTTCTCTAAAAAGGTTTAATGACATTTAGGAATTGTGTCTCTCATTTTGCCACATTTTCCCAGTCCAGTCTTTCTAGAATGACTAAATATAGGTAGAGGAAACAAAATAACATGTATTTTTAGCTTGTGTGAAGGGCCTTGTGTTTTATTAATTAGCAGCCTGTAGGCTTGTGAAGTGTTTGCTTGTGAAGATAAAGGCAATTGAAATCCAAATGAATGAATTTACTCAGAACCTACTTCCTCAAGATAGGCAACAGACTTAAAAGAGATTCCAAAGACATAGATGGCATATTTTAGTAAAAACTAAATCAGTGACTCTTTGAACTGTAGGTACAGACATCAGAAAATGGTGTATATGCTATGCAACTTCAAATTATACTACAAGGCTACAGTAACCAAAACAGCATGGTACTGGTACAAAAACAGACACACAGACCAATGGAACAGAATAGAGAACTCAGAAATAAGACCGCAGATTTACAATCATCTGATCTTCAAACCTGACAAGAACAAGCATTGGGGAAAGGATTCCCTATTTAATAAATGGTGCTGGGAGAACTGGCTAGCCATATGCAGAAAATTGAAAGTGGACCCCTTCCTTATGCCTTATACAAAAATTAACTCAAGATGAATTAAACACTTAAATGTAAAACCCCAAACTATAAAAACCTTAGAAGAAAATCTAGGCAATATAATTCAAGACATAGGCATGGACAAAGATTGCAATAACAAAATCACCAAAAGCAATTGTAACAAAAGCAAAAATTGACAAATGGGGTCTAATTAAACTAAAGAGTTTCTGCACAGCAAAACAAACTCTCATCAGAGCAAACAGGCAACCTACAGAGTGGGAGAAGAATTTTGCAATCTATCCATCTGACAAAGTTCTAATATCCAGATTCTATAAGGAACTTAAACATATTGACAAGAAGAAAAACAATCAACCCCATTAAAAAGTAGGCAAATGACATGAACAGATACTTCTCAAAAGAAGACATTTGTGCAGCCAACAAACACATGAAAAAAAGCTCAACATCACTGATCATTAGATAAATACAAATCAAAACCACAATGAAATACCATCTCATGCTAGTCAGAATGATGATTATTAAAAAGTCAAGAAACAACAGATGCTGGTGACGTTATGGAGAAATAGGAATGCTTTTATGCTGTTGGTGGGAATGTAAATTAGTTCAACCATTGTGGAAGATGGTGTGGTGATTCCTTAAAGATCTAGAACCAGAAATACCTTTTGACCTAGCAATCCCATTACTAGGTATGCACCCAAAGGAATATAAATCATTCTATTACAAAGATGCTTGCACATATATGTTCATTGCAGTGCTATTCACAATAGCAAAGACATAGAATCAACCCAAATGCCCACTAATAATAGACTGGATAAAGAAAATGAGGTACATATACACCGTGGAATATGCAGCCTTAAAAAGGAATGAGATCATATCCTTTGCGGGGACATGGATAGAGCTGGAAGCCATTATCCTCAGCAAACCAAGGCAGGAACAGAAAACCAAACTCTGGGTGTTCTCACTTATAAATGGGAGCTGAACAATGAGAACACATGGACACAGGGAGGGGAACAACACACTGGGGGCCTGTCAGGAGTTGGGGTTGGGGGAAGGGAGTTCATTAGGAAAAATAACGAATGCATGCTGGGCTTGATACCTAGGTGATGGGTTAATAGGTTCAGCAAACCATCATGGGACACGTTTACCTATGTAACAAACCTGCACAACCTGCACATGTACCCCAGATCTTAAAATAAAACTAAAAAAAAAATTTTTTTTAATGGCGTATAGGTAATATGAGGCTTTAGGGATGAAAGAATGGCTTTTCTAATTACCACCATCATCTCCCTCTAGTTGGATTAGTATTATGTGGCTCAGAGTCACAAAATTTTAGTTGTAGGGTAGATTCTTTCTCTATGTGATCTTGGGCAGCACAAGTAACTTAACTCCCGAACCTCTTTTTTTTCTTGCAAAAATGAAACTACCTAGATTTCTATAACACAGTGAGGTGATGAGGAGTAAATGAAATACAATAGATAAAAAGGTTTTATAACCTATAGAATAAGGCTATTTTCTCAGATCCTCGTCCAGGCCAATTTGCTTCCTTTTTTATCTTCCTGGTGTAAATCAGTAGGACATGATCAGAGAAAGTAAGCAGCAGGTATCACCAGGAGAGACAGCAGTAATATGTCCTTATTTCCATCCCACCACCCCCTTCCCTCCGCCATTTCCTAAGTGTGAGCTAGAAAAAGACATAGAACCGTGCCTTATTCCTGGTGTTCTTGTGCTCTGAAAGCCTGGAACATAACTTAGCCAGTTGACACATAATTATGGACAGTTAGCTGGTCTACCGGACATCTACTGCAGATGCTTTGGCCTCCTCAGTGCCACAGTCTACTCGATGACCTAATAATAACTACTATTTGTGTAACTTTTCCCTATGGTATTTCACTTGATCGTCATCACAACACTGTGATGTGGTTAAAGTAGGTAGGATTCAAGTGTTCATCTCACATGTAAGAAGTCTGAAGCTCAGAAAATTTAAGGGACTTGGCAAAGTCACACGGATAGTACTGGCAGAGCTGAGCCTAGAGCATGAGTCTCCACCTCCAGTTCTGGAGTTCCTTCCTTATACCAGGTTCTGTAGCATGCTGCTAACAAACTCAGCATTATAGCATCTTTTCAGGGCTGGTAATAGAGACACAAAAAATCTTGGATGACATCTGTGTGCTCTGTATTGGAGATCTGTGGTATAAATGTGTGTGTATGTATACTATACATACAGTATCTCATTGTGGTTTTGATTTGCATTTCTCTAATATGCATATATTAGATAATATATATTTTATATATGATATATATATACACACACACATATATACATATATATAATCTTTTAGAGTTATTCTCGCTGGGCACAGTTTCTCATTCCTGTAATCCCAGCATTCTGGGAGGCTGAGGTGGGAGGAATGCTTGAGGCCAGGAGTTTGAAAGCAGCCTGGGAAACATAGCAAGACCCTATCTCTATAAAAAATAAAAATTATCTGGGTGTGGTGGTGTGTGCCTGTAGTCCTAGCTGTTCAAGAGGCTGAGGCAGGAGGACTACTTGAGCCCAGATGTTCAAGGCTGCAGTAAGCTATTATTGTACCACCGCATTCCAGTGTGGGTGACAGAGCAAAACCCCACCTCTAAAAACAATAATAATAGTAATAACAATAATAAATCCTTCTCATTAGAGATTAACACTAACAGGTTCAAAGTTTATCTAAGTGGTCAAGAAAAAAGAGAAAGATATAGTAGCACATACGTGAAGGACTGTCCTTTAGTCTGCCATTCAGGCTTGCATACAAAGCCTTTGCGTAGCTTTCTTTGTTTAAAAAAGGTGTTTGATCTCAGATTACAGCCAGCTGGACCATCTGTCACTCTTGTTTCCCCAAAGTCTGGAACTTTTTACTAACATTTGAGGTTATGCTTTAATGTCCACTTATGGAAGCCTAATATTGGCTCATTTTGTTCATGGTTGTCTCGCTTTAGTATTTAATGACTTCATACATCTGGATGTTTCCTTTACATTTCCAAATCATTTCTACATTTTTTATTACATTGGCTTCCAAAGTCCAGTTTCTCTTCCTTCAGAGTCTTTGTAGCTACTCTGTCTCTGATGATCCACAATTCTATGTTTTTGATATGTTTATATCATTTATTCTTGGGCTTAATCTTTCCCATCTTTTTCTGAACTTCCTCTTTTTACTACTTGAGTCCTTTCTACTACTTATTTTTAATTTCTATGGTAGAAATTCCTTCTTACTTCAAATTTAATTTGCTTATATTCTTGTTGGATACTATGCCAGATATCTTGCACATCTGATTTTATGAGACTAAAATTTTTACTCCATTTTTCTTATGAGAAACTGTATTCGTCCATTTTTGCATTACTGTAAATTAATACCTGAGACTGAGTAATTTATAAAGAAAAGAGCTTTAATTGGCTCATGGTTCTGCAGGCTGTACAAGCATGGCACCAACATCTGCTCAGTTTCTGGTGAGAGCCTCAGGAAGCTTCCAACCATGGCTGAAGTTGAAGTATGAGCAGGCACATAACATGGCAAGATCAGGAGCAAGAAGAGGAGAAGGGAGGAAGTGCTACGCTCTTTAAACAACCAGCTATCGTGTGAACTAATGGAATAAGAACTCATTCATTACCATGAGGAGGGCAGCACACCATTCATGAAGTATTCCCTGACCCAAACACCACTCACCACACCTCACCTTCCACACTACGGATTACATTTCATCATGAGGTTTGGAGAAGACAGACATCCAAACCATATCATCCTGCCCTTGGCCCTCCAAATCTCACATCTACCTCCCATTGCAAAATATAGTAATATCTTCCCAACAGTCCCCTAAAGTCTTAATTCAGGCCAACATCAAGTCCAAAGTCTCATCTGAAACTCAAGGCAAGCTCAAGCTCCTTCCACATATGAACCTGCAAAATAAAATCCAAGTTATTTACTTCCAAGATACAATGGTGGTACAGGCATTGAATATACATTCTCTTCCAAAAGAGAGAAATTCACCAAAAGAAGGTGTAGTAGGCCCCATACAAGTCTGGAACTCTGCAGGGTAGTCATTAAATCTTTAAGCTCCAAAATCATTTCCTTTGACTCTATGTCCACATCCAGGGCACATTGGTGCAAGAAGTGGGCACCCAAATACTTGGGTAGCTCTGCCCCTTTAGTTTTGCAGGGTGCAGGCCCCATAGCTGCTCTCTCCAGTTGTAATTGAATGTCTAAGGCTTTTGTAGATTCCGGATGCAAGATGCTGATGGCTCTATCATTCTGAAGCGTTGTTGCCCACTTCCCACAACTCAAATAGGGAGTGTTCTTGTGGGAACTCTATTTAGGGACTACCCCACAGGTCCTCTTAGTGCTGTCCTAGTAGAGTCTCTCCATGGGGACTCTGTTCCTGTGGCAGGGTTTCTGATACAGACTCTGAAATTTAGATGGAAGCTGCTAAGCCTCCTTCACTCTTGGCATTCTGCAAACCAGCAGATATAACACCATGCGAAAGATGCCAAGGCTTATGGTAGCTTTCAATCTCTAAAGCTGCAGCCCAAGCTGTATCAGTGCCCCTTTGACCCACAGTGGGAGCTGGAGCAGCCAGGATGAGGGAACAGCATCCTGTAGCTGAGCAGTGAAGTGGCCCCCCATGCCTGGCCGGCAAAACCATTCTTTTCTCCAAGGCTTCTAGGCCTGTGATGGGAGGGCATTTCCTGTAGACTTCTAAATTGGCTTCAAGGCCTTTTTTCCATTGTCTTGGATATTAGAAACGACTCTCTTTTAGTCATGCTAATCTTTCTAGCAAGTGGGTGCTTTGAAACCAACTTTTATTTTCCTCCTCAAAATGCTTTTTCTTTCTCTTCCATGTGATCAGGCTTCAAATTTTCCAAAGTTTTATGGTCGGCTTCACTTTAAATATAAATCTTAACTTTAAGTTACTTCCTCACTCCCACATATGATTGTAGGCTGTTAGAAGCAGCCAGGTCACTTCTGGAATGATTTACTACTTATAAATTTCTTTTGCCAGATATCCTAGGTCATCACTCTTAAGTTTAAACTTCCACAAATCCCTAAGATGTGGACAGAATTCAGTTAAGTTCTTTGCTAGGGCATAACAAGGGAGACCTTTGCTCTGGTTACCAATAACTTCTTCATTGCTATCTGAGACCTCCTCAGCCTGTCTGTACTTCACTGTCCATAATTCTATCAGCATTTTGGTCACAATCATTGAAAAAGTCTCTAAGAAATCCCAAACTTTCCTTGGTTTTCCCATCTTCTTCTGAGCCCTCCAAACTCTTCCAATTTCTGCCTGTTACCCAGTTCCACAGCTGCTTCCACATTTTTAGGTATCTTTATAGCAATGCCCCACTTCTCAGTACCAATTTTCTGTATTAGTCTGCTTTTTGCACTACTGTAAATACCTGAGATTGGGTAATTTATAAGGGAAAGAGGTTTAATTGGCTCAGAGTTCTGCAGGCTACACAGCATGGCACCAACATCTGCTCAGTTTCTGATGAAAGCCTCAGGAAGCTTTCAATCATGGCAGAAGATGAAGCAGGAGCAGACACATAACACGGCAAAATCAGGAGAAAGAGAGAGAGAAGGGAGGAGATGCCAGGCTCTTTAAACAACCTGCTCTCACATGAACTAATAGAATGAGAACTCACTCATTACCCTAAGGAGGGCAACATGCCATTCATGAGATGTCTTTCCCCTGACCCAAACATCTCCCACCAGGTCTTATCCCCAATATCAATGATTAAATTTCAACATGAGAGTTGGAGGAGACAAACATCAAGACCTATATCAGGAACTAAACCTCAGAGAGAGTCAGTGATAATTCCATGTTCATGCAGCTAGAAAACAGCCAAATTGGATACATGGGAGCTATCAACACTGAGTTTATTGTTTTCCATTCTTTCCTCTCTTAATTTTATTACTCCTTTTTTTGATCTTCAAACAAGGTTATTTTACACTGAAGAAGCCCTATATTTTCTCCTTTACTTATTTCAGAAACATGTAATTTTTATGAGCAGAGTACCTGTTCTTTTTTCCCTTCCTATCCACTTTTCGTTGATCTTCCTCATTTATTCATATTCCACTGAATCCTATCCAGCTCCAATTTCACTCTTATCAACCGCAGACTATATCCTATAGGAATCGAAGGGATTCACACATTCTTAGGCACAAGCAAGTAACAGGCTATGCTAATAGCAACTGGAGGTTACAGAGATTTTCCAAGACAGTTGCCATTTTAAATATCTTACTGTTTTTTTCCAGAAATACACATGTCAGACTATGTGTTCTAATTTTGAGTTTTGAAAATATATTTCTTCCAGCCCAGCTGTAACTCAACCCAGAGAGACCAAGTTCATACAACCCTAATAATGTTAACAAGTCAGCAGCTGTAGAAACATGCATTCCTAAGCTTCAAGAGACAAGCAGCTGAATTTTCTAGATCCTGAGGCATCAATGTAATAAGTCACATTATGCCTAAAATGTTTTATTTTAGAAAGTTGCAGTCTAG
The DNA here is from genome assembly GCF_008728515.1 of Papio anubis. NCBI lineage: Eukaryota > Metazoa > Chordata > Mammalia > Primates > Cercopithecidae > Papio > Papio anubis. The sequence goes on from NC_044976.1 coordinate 197,818,024, forward strand.
TAGGATAAACAAAAAGATTTTGATCTGATCATTGTGGATATTACTGCTTAGGAAACCTTTGCTAACACTCAGCAAAGCCAGTAACTTCCTGCTTTTCAGCACCTTAACACTTTGTTCTGAACTCAAGTATAGAATTCATCACAGTTGTTTAATATACATGCCTTTATTGAATGCCAACCATGTGCCAAGTCCTATGCAAGTTAGGAATACAAATATGAAGTAAATCCAATCCCTGATTTCCAAGGAGCTTGGAATTTATTTGGAAAGATATATGTATAAACAGTTCCAACATAATGTGATAAGTGACATGCTAGAGCTCATGATTGTGGAATCCTCAAGGAGGGGGCCCCAAATGGCACTCCCTGTATAGTGCAGCACAGTAGATGAATTTGATTGTATATCCATACCACATTGTCACTACCATTTACCTCCTACTTGAATGAGTTAAACAGGTGCTGCACTGCACACAATCACTCTTACTCTCCTCATTCTTCATGCAATGCATTCTCCTTACCTGCATGAACTTTCTCCATCCTCTCCCAGATAAGCCATTCTTTAAAGGCTCAACTGAAGGGTCACTGATTAATGGAGATATTCTGACAATACCCTTCCAAATTAAGATTGATTCCTTTTATCTAGTGCATTATCTGTAAAATAATAACATATATTTTTCCATTTCAACGGTTTCTTTTAATTTTGTTGACTGAGTCCTTTGCTGTGCAGGAACTTTTTAGTTTGATGTGGTCTCATTTGTTTATTTTTGCTTTTGTTGCCTGTGCTTTTGGTGTCACGTCCAATAAGTCATTGTCAAGACCAAAGTCCTGGAGCTTTTTTCTTAGTTTTCTTTTAGGAGTTTTACAATTTAAGTTCTTATATTTAAATCTTTAATTCATTACAAGTAAAGTTTTGTTTATGGTATAAGGTAAAGGCCAATTTTATTCTATTACGTATGGATATCCAGTTTTTCTGACATCATTTATTGAAAATACTACCCTTTCTTTGTTACCTATCCTTGGTGCCTCCTTGCAGGTCACTGTGCAGGTTCTTGGAAAGTAGGATTGTGGCTAAAAGGAACTCAAACCAAGTCGCAGGGCTGCCTCAGAGTCCACAGCTGGAACAAAGGTCTACAGGTCGGCCTCTGGGGGTACAAATGGGTGTGCCTTCTGTCAAGTTCCTGGGAAGGCAGAAATGCCCCAAAACTGCAACTGAGAGGGGCCAGAGCCTGGTCACAGGCTGCTTCAGGATCTGTCACTAAGACTGAGGTTGGCAGGCCTGCTATACATAGTATAGGTGGGCATGACTTCCCCTGAGTACCTAGTCAGATGCTTCTGGTGACAGGAGCAAAACCAAACAGAACTATAGCTGAGTCCACAGAGGGACAGGGGTATTTCTGGGTCTGTACCTGGGATCACAATCTGTTACTTGGGAGTAGATCTGCTTTCTCAGAATTACTGTCCTTGGTCTTGGGGTCCACGAGGGTTTTGCAACTTTCTAACCTGATCTCAATGTTCCAACAGTGGCACTTTGTTCATGGCCTGCTAAATTATTGCTGTGGGAGAATTTGAGCAGGGAGCCTCCTATTCTTCCATCTTGCTGATAGACCTTTTTTTTTTATTTTCTGAAAACATTTTTACAAAATTAGTATTATTTCTTCCCTAAATGTTTGATAGAACATAATATTGAAGTCACCTGGGCCTGAAGATTTCTTGACAGATATGGGCTATTTGAGTTTTCTATTTCATCTTATGCCAGTTTTATTAAGTTTCGATTTTTAAGGGCTTTTCCTCCTTCATCTAAGCTATTGATTTTGCTGACATAGGTATTATATGCTATATAAGATATTTCCTCTTTTATTTCTGATTAATAATTTGTGTTTCCTTTCTCTTTTTCTTGATTTGTCTAGTGAGATGTTTATTGCTTAAGAAAACATCTTAAGAACCAGCTTTTGGTTTCATTGATTTCTCTACTGTTCAATAAAGTTTACATTTTATATTTTTTTCTTGCTTTCACTTTTATAGTTGCCCACATATTTATCATTTTCAGCATTCTTTATTCCTTTATTTAGGTATGAGTTGCCTAAATAACTGCCATTAGCATTTCTTGTAGTGTATATTTGCTAGTAATACGTCTGCCACTTTGGTCTTAAAATGTCTCATTTTGTCTTCTTTTTTGGTGTATATTTTCTTTGGAAAGAGAATTATACATTAGAAAATGCTTTTTTTGTTTTGTTTTACTTCTTGTTTGTTGTTGTTTTGGATTGTCTTGTAATTTGAATTACTTCTTATAAGAAGCCAGTAGTCAATCTTAGCTTTGTGCATCAATTGTCTTTTCTTTCTTTTTGTCATTAATTTATAGCTATTTTCCTGTCGTATTTGCCTGGCATTATGAGTGCCCCATTTTTGAGAGTCTGATTGATGTTGTCTTCTTTTAGACAGTGTTGAGATTTTACTGGTAAGCAGATAATTTGTTGGCAGATTGGCATTTTTGTGTGTGTGGAGGCTTGCTTTAGGCTTTGTTAGGATCAGGCAAATAATACCCCTTACATCTGAGCTGTATTCAGCATTGTGGCCCTTCTGCAGTTTCAGCTATATATCCCACATGTTATACCAGGATTGTTTAAGTGTTCAAAACTCTAATAACCCTAGAACTGTGTGAACTCCACAATATCTGTTTGGCTCACAGCCCCGCCAGTGGTTTTCCTCTCAGTCTTGTGTAGTATCCCCTTGTGCATGCTCAGTTTTAAATTTGACTGGAGACTCAATGAGACTAATTTTCAGATTTCTGGAACTCTTTTTTTGGCAATTCTTACTCTTGAGTACTACAATCGGTAATTTACAGCCTCTGTAGAAGTTTCGAACTCTGTTTTTTTCTTCTACTTGGAAAAACCATTGCATTCTATTTTGATTTCAGTTTCCTCAACTGTAGTTTAGAAAATGTTCTTCAGGGCCGGGCGCGGTGGCTCACGCCTGTAATTCCAGCACTTTGGGAGGCCGAGGCAGGCGGATCACGAGGTCAGGAGATCGAGACCTCGGTGAAACCCCGTCTCTACTAAAAATACAAAAAATTAGCCGGGCATGGTGGCCGGCGCCTGTAGTCCCAGCTACTCGTGATGCTGACGCAGGAGAATGGTGTGAATCCGGGAAGCGGAGCTTGCAGTGAGCCGAGATGGCACCACTGCCCTTCAGCCTGGGCGACAGAGCGAGAGTCCGCCTAAAAAAAAAAAAAAAAAGAAAAAAAAAGAAAAAGAAAAAGAAAAAGAAAATGTTCTTCAGCAGAAAGCTGGGGTGAAAGAAGAGCTCAGTTTGTACGTTTCCATTCTCTCCATGATCATAGAACCACTGTCTGTGTCCAATGTCTGAAACTAGTTGCTTTATACATTTTCTCCAGTTTTATACTTGCTTAAGACAGGGAGGTAAATCTGATACCTGCTATTCCAGAATGGTGTAAATAGGAAGCCCCCGTTATTATTATTTAAAAACTTCTGGTTGAAGTTTTCTTAAACTTGCATACAATAAAGTTCATTTTTTGAGTTGCATTATTCCATAATCTTTGACAAATGCATAGACTTGTGTGTCTATCATCACAGTACTATACAGAACAGTTCTATCACCCGAACATTTCTCTTATGGGGCTTCTTTGCAATAAACTCTGCCCACCCTCTTCCAACATCTGACAACCATTGATCTGTTTTCCATCTGCATAATTTTGCCTTTTCCTGAATATCAAGCACATAGAATCATCCAATATGTAGTCTTTTGGATCTTGCTCCTTTCCCTCTGCAAAATGAATTTACAATTTATCCATGTTACATGAATCTATAGTTCATTTATTTGTATAGTTTATAGTATCTCACTGTATGCATTGCTACACAGATTCTTTATCTATTTACCTATTAAAAATCATGTTAGTTGTTTCCAATTTTGACTATTATGAAAAAAATTGCTATAATACTCATATATAGATTTTTGTATGAATATAAGTTCTCAATTCACTTGGGTAAATACACAGTTAATGGATTCTTGGGTCATATGTAAGTGTATGTTTAACTTTATAAGAAGCAAACTGTTTTCCAAAATTACTGTGCCATTTTGTATTTCTCACCAGCAGTAAATATGAGTTCCTGTTCTCCACATCCTTAAGAGCATTTGATATTGTAATTTTGGTTTCTTGCTTTTTAATGTAAGCCATTCTAATAAGTATGTAATAGTACCTCGTTGTTGTCTTTATTTGCAGTTTCCACATCTTTACATATGCTTATTTGCCATAAATATGTATTGAATAAACTCGACTTAGTTATCCTATATAAACGATATGCCACTAAAATGAAGTGTATTTTTTTCCAAGTGGACATGGATTATTTAGCACAAATGACCATGAACTGGCAGATGCATCAAGCCTCAAAACTTTTCAAGATATTAAAATCATGCAGTTATCAGAATTAAGTAATGATAACTAAAACATTCTCAGATTTTAGGAAACTGAGCAATATACCTCTAAATAATCCACGAGTCAAATAAAACTAGAGAAAATTGGAGAATATTTTAGCTGAATAATTACAAAACTATGACATAAAATTTGTGAGATGCAGCCAAGTCTACGTTTAAAGAATAATTTACAGCTTAAGATGCTTATACTAGAGCGAAATAGTATCTAAATATAACAATGGTATAAGCAGATAGCTGAAAAGGAAAGCAATAGAAAAAAAATATAAACTTAAAGATAGTAGTTGGAGTAAGTAAGGTGAAAATTAGAATAAAAAATAACTAGGTAGAATTTAAAAGTAAAATCAAATGAATCAAGAATGTTAAAAGTTTGTTATTCATAAAGGCTAATGAAACTGAACAAGAAAAACAGAGAGAAAACCGAAATTGGAAAGGGATAATTAGGAATGAACAAGATCATAAAAAAGAACATAAGAGGATAAAATGACAATTCACTGGGAGAAAATATTTTCACATTATGTATCTGATAGAGGAGTGCATCCAGAATACATACAGAACACTGAAAAACAGCAGTAAGAGAACAAATGACCAAATACAAATGGGAAAAATATTTAAACTTTGTTTTTACATATCTAGTTATAACATATTTATAATTCTGTAAATGCTGAAAGCTTTAATTGTTAAACATTCGTACATGTACAAAACACATGGATACTCTTTTTAAACATAACTAACCAAAATCTACCTACTGTGATTCTGCGATTTTTTTATCCTACTTTTCCTTTTAAAAACATGTTTAGAAAGTCGATGCACTCATTCTTTCACATGACATCTATTTGAAGGTTACTTTTTCATTTTCTCCCTAGTTCTCATTCCTCCAGGCTCAACTGGTCTCCATACAATATACAATTTTATTTTTAGATCATTTTCCATCCAGGTTTAAACTTCTTCTTTTTACGGCATTTTTGTGCTCTGGTCATCCTCAGAAAATAGGAATAAGTGATATCCATGGCCTAATTCTCTGGAGAGGTAATGAATTATAGACTAAGTGTAGAAATGTTCAAATAATTCCCCCAATTTTGAATCCTATTTCTTTTAATTTTGCCTAGTTTGTCCTAAGAAAAACATTAGGCTGCGCGGAGACAGTCAATCTCGCTTTATTCTTCCCGCCTACTCTACCTCTACTATACAAATTGTACCCCAGTTCTCCTGCACTATCAATTTTTACCTTCTGTCTGGATCATTTCCACCAGCATTCAAACATGATGCCATATCTCCCTTTTTTCAAAACAGCAACTCGAAAAAGTAAAACAATTATCCTCCTTTAGGTATGATCTACTATATTGAAAGGGTTTTCAGTCTCCACAAACTTATTTTTATTCTCTCTTGAAACTGTTCTGGTCAAGCTTTCATCTTAATAATTCCACTAAAATCATTCTTGTCAGCATCACCCCCTAACTCCCACATTGCCAAATCTAACAGTGAACCCATAGATACTGCCTTATTCAAAGTCAGCAGCATCTGACAGTCAATCACTTTGTTAACTTGATTTAGGCTGTATTACCTTCTTTGTTTTCTACTGTCCACTTCTTAGTGTCCTTACTTTGATCTTTCTGACTTTCAAATGAAGAAGCACTCGAGGGCTCAGTTTTTGGACTTCTTCCTCCTCTTCCTTACTGAATTACATACAGTCATACAGCTTTAAATATAATCCATACATAGATAACACCAAAATATGTTATCTCCAACCTCCACTTATGTAATAGAATAAGGATCTCAAGCTTTAAAATACTTTAAAAATGTAAGTATCTATGGACCTGAACATTTTACCTTGTATCATGCATTTGTTGAACAAATAACTAGATTTACATTGCTTTAAGTTGAAAAATTTTGTCTTCTTTCTATCCACCAGCCTTTCAGTCTTTCAGAGATAGATTATTCATGTATAAGCAAATACATACATCTTCCCCTCCTCATTATACAAATGATAGCTTGCTAGTTTGTACATTTTTGTCCATAACTATATATCATCTTGGACATTACAGCATGTAAACATAGATCCTTCTCATCTATCTCTTTTTTACTGCATATTTTATTATATAGCTGTATCTTAATTTGCTTAATCAATTGTTTACTGATTAGCACTTAGATTGTCTCCATCTTTTGCTATTACAAACAATACCACAATGAATAACTTCATGCACATGCTATTTCTCACCTATGCGGGTGTATCTCTAGGATAGATTCCAAAAGTGGAATTTCTAAGTCAAAGGAGAGAAGCAACTCTAATTGTGATCGATTTCTGACAAATTGTCCTTCATATGGATTTCAAAAATTTATATTCCCATTAGCAATGTATGAAATATCTTGTTTTCCCACAACCTTGCTAACAGTGCCTATAATGTTGTATTAAACTGCTTTATCTTATCAATCTGATAAGTAAAAATATTATATCTTTCAGAAATTGTAATTAGCACTTTTCTTATTTTGAGTGAAGTTGGACATCTTTTCCTATGTTTAATTAATGCATGTACAGTATATTCTTTTCTGTGAACTTTTCATATTCATTCCATTAGATTGTTGGTAATTTTCTTATTGATTCATATAAACTCTTTATAGATGAGGAAAATTCATCCATTGTAATATGATCCAAACTTTTCTTTCATTCATCTTTTGTCTTTGAATTTGCTTGTGGCTTTTAGAAACATATTTAGGAATAGAAAATACAAACTATAGGCACCATTTAAAGAATAATACACAAATAATGTATCTCTGCATAGTTCCCTATATGCTAATCTTAAATGATGTATTACCCTCTCCAGCTGTTATCCTAGATTTTGTTAATTACACTTTGGTTTTCTTTTTAAGTTATGTTCATATATCCTTATTTTATGTTCATGTATCCTTAAACAAAATATTGTTTAATTTTGTCTGTTGCTGAAATTTACGTAAATGGAATTATATATCTTTTGCCTGAGGCATGTGAAGACCGTGGATAGAGTGGGAGACAGTGTGTGGGTGAGCTGCCTACAGCCTGGTTGGGCATGTAGGTGAGTTATTAATTCTTGCCAGCCTTTAGGGTAAAAAATGCTATTTTATTATGGTTTAAATTTACATTCCCTGATTATTATTGAATTTGAGCATTTTAAAAATATGCTTTCATTTATCTATACACTATTCTTGTTTCTCCTGTGGGATGCCTAGTCATGTCTTTTGCACCTTTCTTTTTTGTCGCTTTCTTATAATTATAGAACTGCTTTTTTATTTTTTAAAACTTCATCATAAAATAAACATGAAATAGTGTTTATTATCATGAACTTTTTTCAATTTTAATTTTAATTGACAAACAATTTATGGGATACAATATAATGTTTATTTTTTAAGAGATTCAAATGTTTTGTTTCTAAGCAGTTAAAATATACAGAGAAAGGCCAGGCGTGGTGGTTCACGCCTGTAATCCCAGCACTTTGGGAGGCTGAGGCGGGCAGATCACGAGGTCAGGAGTTTGAGACCAGCCTGACCAATATGGTAAAACCTTGTCTCTACTAAAAAGAAAATACAAAAATTAGCCGGGTGTTGTGGCACACGCCTGTAGTCCCATCTACTTGAGAGGCTGAGGCAGAAGAATCGGTTGAACCTGGGAGGCGGAGGTTGCAGTGAGCTGACATAATGCCACTGCACTCCAGCCTGGGTGACAGAGCAAGACTCCATCTAAAAAAAAAAGAAAAAGAAAAAAAAATTGTTTTCAAACACTAAACAAAACAGTAGGTCTTTTTCATAAATACCAAATGCCTTATGTTGAAGACAAATAAATGGGAATATTTGTCTGTTACCATTTAATCCATCCATAGATGGATATCATTTCTGGCATTCAAAAACATACAGTAATTGGCAAAGCAATGCAACTTTTAGAATATAATAGAAAAGATTATTTCAGTGTCCTAAGGGGAGAGAATAAATTTTCTTTTTTATCATTTTGAGATATCATTTTAATTTTTTTTCATCTTTCATTTTAGATTCAGTTACCTGGGCATATTGTGTGATGCTGAGGTTTGGGATACGATTGATCCTGTCACTCAGGTACTGAGCAGAGTACCTGAAAGGTAGTTTTTCAACCCTTGCCTTTTTATTTCTTTTTGAGACAGTGTCACACTCTGTCACCCATGCTGGTGTGCATTGGTGCAATCATGACTCACTGCAACATCCCAAGCTCAAGCAATCCTACCTCAGCCTCTCCAGTAGCTGGGACCATAGGTACATGCCATCACACTCAGCTAATTTTTGTATTTTTTGAAGAGATAGGGTTTTGCCATTATGCCCAGGTGTGTCTCAAACTCCTGAGCTCGAGCAACCTGCCTGCCTCAGCCTTCAAAGGGCTGGGATTACAGGCATGAGCTATCGTGCCTGGCCTAGAGTTTGCCTTTTGATAAATAGAATTTAAAAAAAAAAGATATTGTTTAATATGCCCATCTATTCCTTAATAGCCCTGTACTTTTTGTTTTTAATATCTTTCCTATCTAAAATTCATATTTTCTATTGTTTTCTCTTAATTATGTTTAAGTATTGCTTTCACATTTAAATATTTGAGGTATGTCAAGAATGGATTTTGTAAATGTTATGACTGGTTTCCGTTCCCATCCTCATTTTGACACTTGATTACCCCAGCACAATTTATTGATTAGTCTTTTTTTCCACTGATATTAATTACCTAATCTGTTATTTATCATACTTTTGGTATGTGAGTAGGTCTGTTTCAGTACTCCTTTTGTCTATATTTCTCTCCTGTGCTAGTACCATATAATCTTAATTGTTTGAGTTTTATACTACATTTAATAAATTATAAGATGCATGTTTAGTTTACGTTTAGCCCATCTGATGATGGAATATCACTTGGCCAGAGGGCAGTCATAATGTAGATTTTTTTTTTCCTAAGCAACTGCAAATTTAATTGTACATGATCATACTGTAGTCACATTAAGTTATATGCATTATGACTTATACATGTGATGTCTGCAATTACTACTTGAATTTCTTTAAAAAATTTGCACTATGATTTCTCATTGAAAGGAGGATTCATTTTGTATTCATAACATCTCCCAAACATAGCAGTTGGGCATAAAGTTGCAAAAAAAAAATTCTTGTTGGAGAAATAACCATAGTTTTATATTTTTAAAGACAATATCAAATGCTTAATAGAACCTAATAAATTAAGATAATCATAAGTAGATGACACTATTTTATTTTTATTTATTAAGATACATGCAACAATTTTTCTATCACAAAGTAATTAATCAAAAGACAGGAGAAATGGTCTAATCTCAAATAGATAAATTTCAAAGCATTGAAAGGCTAATGTGACTCATTCATGCATTATGCAGCCTATCATCAAGTCTATCATGCTTCATCTCATAGTGATAGTGTTTTTCTTTCTTAATGGTACATAAATAGTAATATATGTCACAAATTATGCCACCTTAGATTTGAGGAAATAAGATAATTAAAATCGATACTAGCAGAGCAAGTTCTGAGTCTCAGTTTTCTCCTAAGAAATGCATAGATTATTTTTTGTTTCACTTTTTCATACAGACTTTGGGAACAGTTTATCAAGTTTCACTAAGAAAACACCAAACAAAACCATTGATTTATTGAAATTGTATTGAATCACTGACTTGAGTTTGAATTCCATTATTTTGATAATGCAAGTTTTTATCCATGAATATGACATATCTCTCCACTTTGGAATATCTTCCTTATTATATTTCAACAGATCATTATAATTGTCTTCATAAAGTCCATGCGCATTTGTTATGGGTTGAAATGCACCCCTCCAAAACATATGTTAAAGTCTTAAACCTCAGTATCAGTGAATGTGATCTTACTAGGAAATAGATTATCTGCACATATAATCACGTTAAAATGAAGTTACACTCAATTAGAGTACAACCTAATCCGATGTAAATGGTGTCCTTATAAGGAGGGGAGAGAGACATACAAAGAGAAAACAGCTATGTGAAGCACAGAAATTAGAGTTAAGCTGCCACAAGACAAGAAATGCCTAGGGCTACCAGAAGCCAAAAAAATCAAGAGAGATCCTTTCCTAAAGTTTAAGAAGAAGCATGGCTCTGCCAACACCTTGGTTTCAGACATCTAGCCTCCAGAACTGTGAGAAAATAAATTTCTATTGTGTTAAGCCACACAGTTTGTGATAATTTGCTACGGTAATTCTAGAAAACTAATATTTTGTTGCATTTTAACTATTTGTGTATAGCATACAGAAAATCCATTGAGTTTTGGTATTGATATATTTTTATTAGTTTAACAATTTGTATGTTCTTTTGAGTTTCTCTGTACAGATAATTATATCAACTAAAAAAAAATTGTAGATTTTGTTCTTTCCAATTCCAAAATTAGAAAATATCTTATTTTTCTAATTTTATTGTGATGGTTAGGATTTTTAGTACAATGTTGAATTTAAGAAGTGCCCTTTTCTGATTTAAGACAATAGTTTTTAACAGTTCATATTTAGATATAACATTCACTGTAGTTTTTACGTAAATGTCACTTATCAGATAAAGAAAATGCTTTTCAGTTTTTAATTTGCCAGATTTCACTATAAACGAAGAGAATTATTCTTTTTTAATGTGATTAAGATACTGGTTTATTTTTAATTTTTATTTTTATTTTAAGTTCCAGGGTACATATGCAGGGTGTGCAGGTTTGTTACATAGGTAAACGTGTGCCACGGTGCTTTGTTGCCCCTATCAACCCATCAGCTAGGCATTAAGCCCAACATGGCATTAACTGTTTTCCCTAATGCTCTCCCTCCCTCAACCCCACCCTCCAACAGGCCCCAGTGTGTGTTGTTCCCCTCCCTATGTCCATGTGTTCTCATTGTTCAGCTCCCACTTTTAAGTGAGAACTTGTGGTGTTTGGTTTTCTCTCCCTGCTGTTTCTCTCCCTGGTGTTTAGTTTGCTGAGGATAATAGCTTCCAGCTCCATCCATGTCCCTGCAAAGGACATGATCTTGTTCCTTTTAATGGAAGAGAATTCTTAATCAAATATGTTTCTATGCGTAACAGACACTTATATACTTCCCCCCTTTCATTGCGTAATGTGGTAAAAACATGCTGATTTTAGTGTTAAATCACTTCAAATTTCTAGAATAAATTTAAGTCATAATGTATTCCTCTATTTTCTTGTGAAGTGTATTGTGTAAATATGTATTTTTAAATTTTTGTTTCCATTTGCATGAGTGAGATCTGCCTTTAATTTTGATATTGGTATCAAAATTATGATAGCCTTGTTAAATATGTTGAGAAACATTCTTTCTTTTTCTGTTTTCCAGAAGAAATTATATGTAATGGAGGTTACCTGTTCCTTGAATATTTGGTAGAATTTATCAGTAAAAGCCATTTGAGACTGATTCAGTTTTGTTAGTGGTTATTGGATTCCTTGGGTTCTTAATTTTTCACAAGTTAGTCTCTTTTGTGTTTAACATTTTTTTAAAAACTTATTTGTATATGTTTTTACATATTACATGCTAATTTAAAATATCCTTCATTGTTTTTAATCTCTAGGATCCATAGTTATCACACACACATGCACACAACTTTTTCTAAATATTATTTGATTGTGAATTCTTCTGATAATTATCTAAAAGTTTGGTTTATTTTATTGGCTTCTTTTAAAAAAACTTTTGGCTTTACAAATCTTTTTTATGTAATTTTTCTTTATTTGGTTAATTTCTGCTCATGTCTTTATGACTCCCTTCTTTATTTTTGTGGTCTATCTGGCTCTCCTTATTTTAATGTCTGAAGTTGGATGTTTAGCTCATTATTTTTTAGACTGTCTTGATGTTTACTGCATGCTATATAATAAATCTAAGTACTGCTTTAACTCTGTTATACAAGTTTTGATACATAGTGTTTTCATAATTATTTAATTCTAAGAAAATTTTGTTTTCTATTATAATTTTGCCTTTAATTATTTACAAGTATGTTTCTAAATCTTCAAATGTATTTTTTCCAGTCATTCTTGGTTTTGATTCATAACCTACCTATATTGTTTAATTATAGGTATTCTTTATGAAAATAATTCATTGAAATTTGTTGGGGTTCATTTTATATCTCAGCACATGGTAAATTTTTGAAGATTTTTCAAGATAACTTCAAAAGAATGTACATTCTCCAGTTGTTGGTTTTCATGTTAAGTTTATAAATGCTCAAATGTATAGATTGTACCTTTTAAGTCATCTAAATTCTTACTGATGTATTGGTTGTGTGATCAATTAATTACTAAGAGAAGGAACAGTCGTCCATGACAGAGGAGTAACTTGTGTCATGCAAACCCTCCTAATGAGAACAACTATAATATGTGGAAGAAATAAAAAATAGCCATATGAGGTCATCAAAATGCACCCAAAACAGTCAGTAATTGAATGATAAGATCCTAGAGTGAAGAAAAATGTACTGAGATAAGTCCTACATTTATCTATTGCTTTTTTCCCCCAGAGAATTTGTTGACTCTTGGCATGGAGTGTAAATTCTGAAAAGAGAGTAGTAGAACCCTACAGTTTGCAGTGGTATCAATGGGCTGAGGGACAAACATTGGGAGCAGCCAGGACTGAGGAGCCAATATCATTGAGAGGGAAGAAATGGTAGAGAAATTAGCCAAAATTCTGAATTCAGTTCCTCCTATGTCAGTGATAGATTCCTAAGCTGCACATGCCTGGTATGGAGGCTGTGAAACCAAGCAGAATGCATCTTGCATTTGCTAAAGCAGAGATTTTGACAGTGTTGAGGGTTTAAAAATAACATTGCGTCATAGGAAGACTTTGTCTAAATTAAGATTATCTAATTTTCCAATTTTTTTTTTTCCTCACAATCTTATAGTTTCATTTACCATTAAAACTGATTCATTTGGAACTTATTCCAGTGTAAAGTCCAAGATAGACTTTATTTTTTGCCATATGGCTATCCATTTGTCCTCGAACCACTTATTTAATAATCAACTTTTTTCTTCTGATTTGAGATGTTATCTTCATCACAGAGAAAATTGGCATCTTAAAATAAATATAGCCAAAATTAGAGTCAGACATTTTGTTCTCAAACTCACTCTCCTCTGTCCCTTCTTCAAAGTTTCCTGTTTCAATGAATGATACCACTAGTCACCCATTTGTTAAACCAAAACCTTAAACTCATTCTTTACTCCTCTTTTCTTTAAACCAATTGCCCATTCCTTCTACAAATTTTATTGTGTCACCTTCAAAAATATATACAGGATGTGACCACTTTTCACCACCTCCACAGTTATCATCTTGTGTCCAAGCTATCAATATGTTCTTCTGGGCTCCTGAAATAGCCTCTTAACTGTCTCTTTGCTTCCATTCTTGCCTTCGCTTTCTTAATTCACTATATTCGATTCTTCACACTGCAGCCAAAGTGATTTTTTTAAAAACCTAAATCAGTTAAGAGCCATATGATGGTTTCCCATAAGACTCAGGATAAAATCTAAAATGTTTACCATGATCTTATATGATCTAATGCTCATCTTCCAAACGCCTTCTCTACCACTCTTGCCCTAGTCATTTTTTATTATCCATCTCAACGTTCTTCAAACATTCAACACATTCTTTTCTCTAGGACCTTGTGCTTGCTATTATTTTATTTAAAATGTTTGGATTTGGGAAGCTGGGTTTAGTGGTGCACACCTGTAATTCCATCACTTTGTGGGGCCGAGGCAGGCGGATCACTTGAGGTCAGGAGTTCAAGCCCAGCCTGGCCAACATGGTGAACCCCTGTCTCTACTAAAAATACAAACAAATTAGCAAGGAGTGGTGGTGGGTGCCTGTAATCCCAGCTACTCAGGAGGCTGAGGTGAGAGAATCACTTGAACCCAAAAGGCAGAGGTTGCAGTGAGCCAAGACCAGTCTATTGCATTCTAGTCTGGGTGACAGAGCAACACTACATCTAAAAAAAAAAAAAAAAAAAAAAAAAAATTAAAAAATAAAATAAAATAAAATAAAATAATAAAGTATTTGGATTTTTTCTGCCAGATATACACAAGGCTCACATTCTTAGGTCAATTAAAGCTTTCGTTCAAATGTCCCTTTCTCTGATCTTCTATTAATGCCTACCTAAAATATTACATTGCCACTTTCTATTTTCTTACTCTGTTTATTTTTCTTTACACAATATTATATACACACATGTGCATGCATACACACACATATGCATGTATATTTCCCATTTGATTAACTACACATTCACTTATCTAAACTGTTGGCTTTTTCCATATTTTTCAATCTGGTATCCAATAGTATTTTAAAATATATATTAAAATTCTGCTGGAATCTAAATATATTGCTTTGACATTCTCTGATATGCCAGTAAATCTACTCAAAAAAGAAGAATGAGACCCATTTGCAATACTTGTTTCCTATGAATCAATGCTTTTTTCCAGTAATAACTACTTCTTTCACTAAAATGTCTTACCAAGCCATCTGCATAATCAACTTCTTAAAATTTTTTAGGAGTTGTATTGAACTGATTAGTCTCTAGTACAGCTAAAACCTCTTTTTTCTTCATTAGTTTCTTTAAGAATATTCCATTTGAGTACCATTTTCATTCCATCAAATTTTCCAAAATTATTGGCTATCGTTCTGGTGTTTTTAGTACTCTGAAATAGAATTCCCTTGAACATGAAGACTTGAACTCATTTGAAAGCATAAAATTCATGCAACAGAAGATTAGAATAAGAAGAGTGATCCAGGCAGATATAAGCAGCACCCATAATCAATGGCCAAGTGAGAAGAGCTCTGTCATGTCATTGTCTATTTGTGTGTATCAGAGACAAAACCCCATAAATGCTTGAAAATATAAATAACCTTCTCATGTTTCGATTCCATGCTTACTATGAAATCTGATTATCACACAGCTTTAAAAACTATTCCTAGAGCTGGAAATAGAGTGTCTCTTCAGGAAGAAACTATTATTGTTCGGAAAATAAGTTGATAAGGTTGAATTGGTAGGTGAGATCTTATAAGTATTGGTTGTCAAAAACAACAACAACAACAAGAAGAAAACCAAAGAAATAAAGTTCTCTGCTCCAGAAATAAAGAGCAAATTATTTGAGGTTGGGAAGTATCTTTTTTTTTTTTTTGAGACAGAGTCTCGCTCTGTCGCCCAGGCTGGAGTGCAGTGGCGGGATCTCAGCTCACTGCAAGCTCCGCCTCCCGGGTTCACGCCATTCTCCTGCCTCAGCCTCCGGAGTAGCTGGGACTACAGGCGCCCGCCACCTCGCCCGGCTAGTTTTTTTTGTATTTTTTAGTAGAGACGGGGTTTCACCGTGTTAACCAGGATGATCTCGATCTCCTGACCTCGTGATCTGCCCATCTCGGCCTCCCAAAGTGCTGGGATTACAGGCTTGAGCCACCGCTCCTGGCCAAGGTTGGGAAGTATCTTTATTGTCAATGTTCTGTGTTGTTTTTGAAGGTGGATGTATTAATGTGTGATATGGTTTGTCTGTTTCCCTATTCAAATCTCACCTTGAACTGTATCTCCCAGAATTCCCACGTGTTGCAGGAGGGACCAGGGAGGAGGTAATTTAATCATGGGGGCCGGTCTTTCCCGTGCTATTCTCATGATTGTAAGTCTCACAAGATCTGATGGGTTTATCAAGGGTTTCTACTTTTGCTTCTTTCTCATTTTCTCTTGCTGCTGCTATGTAAGAAGTGCCTTTTGCCTCCTGCCATGATTCTGAGGTCTCCCCAGCCATGTGAAGGCTCTTTTTCTACCCAGTCTCATGTATACCTTTGTCCATATCATGAAAATAGACTAATACAGTAAATTGGTAATAGGAGAGTGGGGCATTACTGAAAAGATACTCAAAAATGTGGAAGTAATTTTAGAACAGGCAAAAGTTGGAACAGTTTGGAGGGTTCAAAAGAAGACAGGAAAATGTGGAAAAGTTTGAAACTTCCTAGAGACTTGTTGAATGACTTTGACCAAAAGTCTGATAGCAATATGGACAATAAGGTCCAGGCTGAGGTGGTCTCAGATGGAGATGAGGAAGTTTTGGAAAATGGAGCAAAGGTGACTCTTGTTATGTTTTAGATAAGACTGGTGGCATTTTGCCCCTGCCCTAGAGATTTGTGGAACTTTGAACTTGAGAGAGATGATTCTTCTGGCAGAAGAAATTTCTAAGGAGCAAAGCATTCAAAAGGTGACTTGGATGCTGTTAAAAGCTTCCATTTTTGAAACGGAAACAGCATGAAAGTTCAGAAAATTTGCAGCCTAATGATGCAGTAGAAAAGAAAAACCCATTTTTTGATGAGAAATTCAAGCTGGCTGCAGAAATTTGCATAAGCAGCAAGGAGCCTAATGTTAATCCCCAAGACCATGGGGGAAAATGTCTCCAGGCCATATCAGTGACCTTCATGGCAGCCCCTCCCATCACAGACCTGGAGGCCCAGGAGGAAAAAGTGGTTTTGTGGACCAGGTCCAGGGTACCCATGCTGTGTGCAGCCTAGGGACTTGGTGTCCTGTGTCCCAGCTGCTCCAGCCGTGGCTGAAAGGGGCCAACATAGAGTTTGAGCTGTGGTCTCAGAGGGTGGAAGCCCCAAACCTTGGCATCTTCCATGTGTTGTTGAGCCTGCAGGCACACAGAAGTCAAGAATTGAGGTTTGGGAACCTCCGCCTAGATTTCAGAAGATGTATGGAAACACCTGGATACCTAGGCAGAAGTTTGCTGCAGGGGCAGGGCCCTCATGGAGAACCTCTGTTAGTCCAGTGTAGAAGGGAAATATGGAGTCAGAACCCCCACACAGAGTCCCTACTGGGGCACTGCCTAGTGGAGCTGTGAGAAGAGGGCCACCGTCCTCCAGACCCTAGAATGATAGATCCACCAACAGATTGCACTATGCACCTGAAAAAGCTACAGACACTCAACACCAGCCTGTGAAAGCAGTCAGGAGGGAGGCTGTATCCTGCAAAGACACAGCGGCAGTGCTGTCCAAGACCATGGGCATCCACCTCTTGCATCAGTGTGACCTGGATGTGAGACCTGGAGTCAAAGAAAATAATTTTGTAGCTTTAAAATTTGACTGTCCTGCTGGATTTTGGACTTGCATGGGCCCTGTAACCCCTTTGTTTTGGCCAATTTCTCCCATTTGGAATGGCTGTAGTTACCCAATACCTGTATCCCTATTGTATCTGGGAAGCAGCTAGCTTGCTTTTGATACTACAAGCTCATAGGTGGAAGGGACTGGCCTTGTCTCAGCTGAGACTTTGGACTGTGGGCTTTTAGGTTAATGCTGAAATGAATTAAGATTTTGGGGGACAGTTGGGAAGGTATGATTGGTTTTAAAATGTGAGGACATGAGATTTGGAGGGGTAAGGGGTGGAATTATATGGTTTGGCTCTGTCCCCACCCAAATCTCAACTTAAATTGTATCTCCTAGAATTCCCACGTGTTGTGGGAGGGACCAAGGGGGAGGTAATCGAATCATGGGAGCTGTTCTTCCCTGTGCTATTCTCATAATAGTGAATAAGTCTCACGAGATCTGATGGGTTTATCAGGAGTCTCCACTTTTCCTTCTTCCTCATTTTCTCTTGCTGCTGCCATGTAACAAGTGCCTTTCACCTCCCACTATGATTCTGAGGCCTCCCCAGCCATGTAGAACTGTAAGTCCAATTAAACCTATTTTTCTTCCTAGTCTCGGGTATGTCTTTGTCAGCAGCATAAACACAAACTAATACAATGTGTCACTTGTGTATAATTTAAAATTCATAAAAAATAGCATCAACGAAACAAAGAACTAAAATCTGGATACTGGGGAAATCAGGGAAGAGAGGTGAGTAGAGGAGAAAATATTATTGGGCATCTTGGTAGAGTGGCCAAAGTACTTTTAAGAACATGGTTACCTAACTTAGAATTACAAGTTTTATGTTTTCTTATATTGAAAACCCTGTCAGCCTCCCAATACCTTCTGTAAAGTCTTATACACGAATCTTTGCCCTTTAGCCTTGTTCTGTGTGTGTATGATGGTAGAGGGGAATCCAAGAACAAGAGATTGTTTCCTATTCTGGATAGCTTGATCAGGGAGAAAGAAAGAGCTACAGGAATTCTAAGTAGGTAACCAGCGAAAGAATGAATCATGAGGCAGAACTGACTGTAAACTGTAAGCCCATTAGCACACATAAAAAAGTGGAGATGGAAATGGAGATAACTAAAGAGATTAGTGGAGATGATTTGAGCTGCTGAATTTCATGATATTTTGATTTTTTTCCTTGTCTATGGGAGGATAATGCTCCAATCCAGTGAACATAAATACCTTGTTCCAATGAGCATTTTCATACATTAGTTGGCATTCTATTTATGAAGAGTGTAAGTCTCAGGTGAATTCTATCATTATGAGTCACCTTTTTCGAATTGACCTGACTCAGATGGAATCAACCTAGGTGCCTGTCAAAGGTGAATTGAATGAAGAAGATGTGGTACACATACACCACGGACTACTACACAACCATAAAAAGTATAAAATTATGTTCTTTGTAGCAACACACAGGTGGAGGCCATTACCCTAAGCAAATTAACACAGAAACAGAAAACCAAATATCGCATGTTCTCACTTGTAAGTGGGAGCTAAACATTGAGTATACGTGGGCATAAAGTTGAGAGCAATGGACATTGAGGACTACCAGTTGGGGGAGAGAGGAACGAGGGTCACACAGTATACCCATGTAACAAACCTGCACATGGATCCCCAAGTCTAAATAAAAGTTGAAATTTTTTAAGAAAAAGAACTAACTCAGATTATTGACCAGTCTTCTTTGAACCTATGAAGTGGAGGTTCATCTCCTAATTCATGTTAAATTTACCATGGGACTTTTTAGCATTCAGCTATTCTTTCCTAGAGAACCCTATAACATGCTTATATTATTCAACTTCTATACTGATAGCTTTCATTTGCTTCCCTTCTCTGTTGTTGTTGTTGTTGTTGTTGTTATTGAGATGGAGTTAGGCTCTTGTCACCCAGGCTGGAGTGCAATTGCACAATCTCTGCTCACTGCAACCTTCCTCCCGGGTTCAAATGATTCTCCTGCCTCAGCCTCCTGAGTAGCTGGGATTACAGGCACCTGTCACCATGCCCGGCTAAGTTTTGTATTTTTAGTAGAGAGGGGGTTTCACCATGTTGGCCAGGCTGGTCTCAAACTCTGGACCTCAGTTGATCCGCTCACCTTGGCCTCCCAAAGTGCTGGGATTACAGACATGAGCTACTGCGCCTGTCCGTATCCCCTCTCTTTTGAGTCATTTTTCTATTTAAAAAATGTCTGGGACAGCAAATCATATCAACTTTTCTTTTGGATTCCATATAAGCTTCTCTGTTCAAGCATAGGTCATAAATCTGACTGTGTCCATGCTTGCCCTCTTGCCTGGGACCTCAGTCAAGTTATTTAGTCTTTCTGAGCCTCAATTTTAATTTTTGTAAGGTGGAGATAATAATAACATCATTAAAACAGCAATAATTAAACAAGATACATACTTGCCAAAGTGCTTATTACCTTTCTAGCTACATAATAAGGGCTTAAATTAATCTCAGTTCATCTTATTATTTAAAGATTCTGCTGACTTTAATCACAAGTTCTTTCTTAACTTGAGGGTAGCATTTTTTTCCTCCGCAGTGGGATTGCTATCAAGGCCAAGTGAGAAATTACTAACTCTGTTGCTTCTGGCTGAATGACACTTCTCCGCTAATTTCTTCTCTGCTTTTGTAATTCTTGGCTCAAATGGCAGGTTGGTTCTCTACAAAAATTTCATAATCCATTAATTACATTAGTGGGGATTATAACTATTTTGGAGAGAAAAATTTAATCTTCTCTGTTTAGCATTTTGTAGAGGTTGAAGCTATGAAAACATTCACACCAGGCTATGAATGGCAGCAAGCCAGATGTGGAGATAGAAAATATAGCCACTGCTTTATAATAGTATCTTATTGATTTCTAGGTGTTAGGCAGGGGTTAAGCTTGTTAAAATTATGTTGAATTCCCTAAAATAAATGCCACTGTATGCATTCTTTTAGAACTTAGTTATTATTTCCTAGAAAACTTTGTCATGTGTCTTATACTACTGAACTTTCACCTTGTTGACACTCATGTTTTAGAACTTCTCATCTTTTTTGAATCATTTACGTTTTCAAAAATTTGAGTGATCTAACCATATTTACCTTTTTTTCACTCTTATACCATCTTTTCTCTTAAATATAGACCACAAATCTGCTTATTACCAGGACTCTCCTTGCCCGCTTAAGCCCTGCCTAATATCCATAAATTGATAAAATGTGTTGTTAAGAATAATGTAGTTTTAAAATAAAGAGAGTGTAACTACAAAACTAACAATTAAAAGTAAGTGAAAATGTTAGGTGCAAAGTAACACTTACCAAATGCTTAAATTCACTGTTCCAGTATAGAATTATACTATACAAGTCAGACTAATAGTGTAATTTCTGAATATGTTTCCTCTTTTTTTAAAAAATGATTGGATAATATGATCTGATCCACTAACCTTCCAGAAAAAAGACTTATATAAATATTAGCTTTATTATTATCAACATATATCAGGCTACCGGCTCACTGAATCTTTGATTGGTTTGTTAAAATAAATAGAACAAGGCAAAACAACGGCATTGAAAAAGGCTACTTCTTCGGTGAAGTGTACTAGCTGCATCCTTTGAAATGATGATGGGTCGTCATAAAACTTGCTTTTTATCAGTAATTAAATTTCGATCATCTTTGTTTGAATAAAGGCCATTAAATTTTTACTCCTCTTTTAAAAGAAAAGCAAATCTTTTTCTTTTCCCACAGAATGAGGAAAGAAATTTCCTTTTTCAGGCTAGGCAGAGTATTTAGAATTCTTGGTTTTCAAAGTAACCTTTTCTTCCCAAAAAGAAAATACCATTCTAAAGT
The DNA here is from genome assembly GCF_008728515.1 of Papio anubis. Classification (NCBI taxonomy): domain Eukaryota; kingdom Metazoa; phylum Chordata; class Mammalia; order Primates; family Cercopithecidae; genus Papio; species Papio anubis. Next base: position 197,839,430 of record NC_044976.1, read on the forward strand.
ATCTACTCTATTAAAATTCTTGGACATGTCTTCTAATGCACACATGCTTTTTATAATGATTTCTATGGTTTATATGGCTGCACCCAAGTGCTTCCAAAATGTTCTCTTTCTCTTTTAAAAGGTGTTTAAAGGCACTCCCACAGCAGAACCACAATGTCTTGTTCTTCTTCAGCTACCATGCCTTCTTTCTTACTATTTCTTCTTCCTTCCTTCTCCTTCCTTTTCTTCTTCTTTTAATCATCTGTCCAACAGCAAACAGGCATGACACGCCCAAAATGTCAGATGATAATGAAGAAAGATGATGGGAAATGGCCTCCGTGGAACTCAATCATCTCTCTCAGGGGCTCCTTCTGGAGAGGCGGGAAGACAGGAAAGAACAAGTATAACTAATAAAGCAGAAAATCTTACTCTCTGAGACAGAGGCAGGGGTTGATGTTCTTACTACCCAGTCAAGAAGGCTTTACAGAGGAAGAGGGGAGGCACTGGAGGCTAGATCTTAATTAATACAAACAAAAATCAGATTTGACAAACAAAAGAAGTAAAGGTCTAATCAGAGAGAGAAGAAACATCACAAGCAGAAGAAGGGCTTCACATAAAGGTCTGACAAGAGAGACAAGGCCAGGAGACAGCTGGTTCTGTTCTGTGTCAAAGATGCAATGCAGAGAAGTCTGTTGACTTTAGCAGAACAGCTGATAAATTACTTTTCTCACATGCTACAAATATTTGTCAAAGCTGTTCTCTTGTGAAGTGTCAGGATGTCAGTCCAGAGGATGACATCAATATTTTTCTTTAATTTCTTACTTTTTTACTTTCTATACTTTCCTTTCCCTTTACACACCTCATATTCACTGGGTTATTAAAGACTGGTCTGTTCTAAGAAAAATAAATTGGTAGCCTGTGAAGATGAGTAAGATTTTTACAATTTTCTGGAGAGAGGAGAAGAATGCACAGGAAAAATAAGACTGCAGTGGTGCCTAAGAGTCCGACTTATATCATAGTATTAAACTACCTTTGTGGAGGAAAGAAAAGGGAACTCGGTTGTGCCAGGCTAGGAGGTGGACATTTTATATCTTACTTTTGAATTCCTGGCCTCAAGTGATCTTCTCACTTTGGCCTCCCAAAAAGCTGGGATTACAGGCATGAGCCATTGTGACCAACCCTATATCTTATTGTCAATCCCCATGAAATACAAAGGCCTTTCAGTGTTTTGAGAACCCTGATCTGGTTCATGGTTCTAACCTGCTAACACTCTAGCCTCATTGCCAACCATTCTTTCCATCACTTACTGGCCTTCCAGCTGGTCTTTAAATGTGAAAAGCATGCTTTCCATCTGCCTAGCACTCTTTTACTTCAGATATCCACGTCTCTTTTGCTCTGACATCCTTCAGGTCTCAACTCAAAGTAGCCTTCCCTGACCACACTACATGAAACAGGATTCACCTGCCCCACATTGTACTCTAGTCTCTTCCTCTAGCTTATTTTTCTTCTCAAAGTACTTATTGACAGAGTATGTATCGTTATTTCTATATTTCATTGTCTTTATCTTCCCACTGGAGTTTGAGCTCTATGAAAACAGGCATTAGTCTATTTGGTTCAAAAAAAGTTTTTTTAAAGAGTTGACATGTAGTTCCAATCAATCGTAGACTGGATTAAAAAATGTGGTGCATATATACCATGGAATATTTTGCAGCTAGAAAAGATAGTGAGATCACGTCCTTTGCAGCGACCTGGAAGGAGCTGGAGGTCATTATCCTAAGCAAACTAACGTAGAAACAGAAAACCAAAAACTGCATATTCTCACTTATAAGTAGAAGCTGAACATTGAGTACATAAGGAAACAAAGAAAGGAACAACAGACATGAGGACCTACTTGAGGGTAGAGAGTGGGAGAAGGGTGAGGATTGCAAAACTACCTATCATGTGCTATGCTTATTACCTGGGTAATGAAATAATCCATACACCAAAACACCAGGACATGCAATTTACCTATATAACAAACCTGCATATGTACCCCTGAACCTAAAAGTTAAAAAAAGAGTTGACATTTAGTAAATAGTTAATAGATGTTTTAATAATAAATCATTTATATTGATACTATTAACAACATTTTACGGATGAGGAGCCCGAATTTCAGACAAGGGTAATAATTTGCCTGGGGTTCCATGACTCACAAGGCATCTGGATCTGAATATATGATGTCCCCCAAAGCCATGAGTTTCCCACTAAACCAAAACTTATTCCCTACAAGGATGCCTTCCATGAGACATATCTTCAGACGTAACTCATAAGCTTATTGCTTACAATATTCATCACGGTTCCTAATTGTAAAAACCAAATCCTCCATAGCTAGTTTAAGCAAAAATGGATTTATTAACAGTTACAGACCATTCACAGAATTATTGGCAGGGCTGAAGAAACAGACTCGGATTGAGCTTCCAGAAATGACTTTAACACCACACCAAAGAACTGGCCTGCCAAGGAGCTGCTGCTCTCTCCACTTTCAAGGAACTGCAGAATCAGGAAAGTAGTTGACATGGCTCCTGTCAACACCTCGGCCATGAACACAAAGCTGCTGAATCAGGGAAGTCACCACTACAGGTGCCAGATCCAGAATTTTACCACCCTTGCCATGATCCTCGCCAGCAAAATAACCACGTCATATTCCGGCTCTCTTTCTATTTATCTCCCTTCTATACTAAAGATTCATACAATCGTATCCAATTGGTGAAGTTCAACTCACATTCAGAAATTTTGCTGCAGTGGATTATGAGAGAGATAATTCTTTGGTTTCCCAGGCTAGCAGGACTGGAAGGCAGCTTATAAGGGGTTCAGAACCTTGTTGGCAGAGCAAATCCACTGTCCTATGGTAGGCACTTGTTAGTGCACAATTTTATTCAATCTTCACAGAAACACTGTAAAGTAGGTACCATTTTGCTTACTGAATTGAAGAAGAGATGGAGGCTCTGTATTAGTCAGGGTTCTCTTACAGGGACAGAACTAATAGGATGTATATATTATATATAATATATATATATTATATATGGGAGTATATTAAGTATTAACTTACATGATTACAAAGGTCTCACAATAGGCTGTCTGCAAGCTGAGGAGCAAGGAGAGCCAGTCCAAGTCCCAAAGCTGAAGAACTTAGAGTCCGGTGTTTCAGGGCAGGAAGCATCCAGCACAGGAGAAAGATGTAGGCTTGGAGCCTAGGTCAATCTCTTCTTTTCACATTTTTTCTGCCTGCTTTGTATCCATAAACTGATTAGATTGTGCCCACCAAATTAAGGGTAGATCTGCCTTCCCCAGCCCACTGACTCAAATGTTAATCTCTTTTGGCAACACCCTCACAGGCACACCCAGAATTAATACTTCATATCCTTCAATCCAATCAAGTTGACACTCAGTGTTAACCATCACGAGTCAATCCCTTGTCAACCCGAACCCATACACATCTCCTGAGATCATACATAATCTTCAAATAAAGACAACAATGAGGTCATAATTATGCCTAACATAATACAACTATCCTTCGTACAACTGGAAATGCACCGATCCCCAACCCAAATATTATTACATGAAGTTAACATACTTAAATGCTGACATGAAGTCAATAAATCTTGTGTCACATGATAAAGGAAAGGGAAATAAAATGAAGATATTTTCTTAGTACAAATGTAAACATGCACAAACATGCTTTTAACAAAAGAAGGAGGAAATACTCATGACAGTTACGGTTCTTATTTCTGCAGCTGGTCACGTAGTCGTAGCTGGTATTGATGACTACCTTCTTCTACTACCCATTCTGTATTCCCTTTGTCTTCAGCAAGCACCTCAGCAGGTTGTGGTTTTTGTCTTGGCAGAGAAACCCAAACCTTCATTCCTGAAGGTTCTGGACCATTTGTAGTCCTGCCTAGATTGGGCTGTTGTAGTTTCCCATTATTGATCCTAATCACAGGGCATGGTAATACTAAGAAATGTCCTAATGGATCTCCTGTATTCCATGCATACTCTTCCTTACCTCCATTGTGGAGTAGTAGACTGATTTCATCTTGATAGTCCGGATCAATTGCCCCAGCCAACACTGTAACTCCCTTCTAAGCCTGCTGATTTAAAGGTAGGAGGAGTCCTGTGTCCAGGTGGCAATCTTAACTTCCAGTTTAATGGAATCATTCTTGTGTCTCCTGATAGTAGTGTTCCTTGCTCTGGAACTAAGACCTCTAGGCCAGCAGAACATAATGTCACAGGAACAGGAAGCAAACATTTCGCTAGTGGATCACTAGGGGTGATGGTGAGTGGTGCCACTTTCACTTCTGCCCCTTGATTCCTGGACCCATGAATCCTGGCTATGAGAGAAACAATACCATATATTGGATGCTGATTCAGAGAATACACAGCCTTGTGGAGAACTTTGCTCCAGCCCTGCAAAGTATTGTCACCTAGTTGGCATTGTAATTATGACTTCAAAAGATCATTCCATCATTCCATCAATTCAGCTGCTTCAGGATAATGGAGAACATGGTAAGACCGGTGAATTCCATAAGCATGAGCCCACTGTCCCACTCATTTAGCCGTAAAGTGAGGGCCTTGGTCAGAGGCAATGCTGTATGGAATACCATGACGGTGGATAAAGCATTTTATGAGTCTGCAGATGGTAGTCTTGGCAGAAGCATTGCATGCAGGATAGGCAAATCCATATCTGGAGTAAGCGTCTATTCCAGTAAGGACAAACCTCTGCCCTTTCCAATGATGGAAGAGGTCCAATATAATCAACCTGCCACCAGGTAGCTGGCTGATCACCCCAAAGAATGGTGTCATATCAAGGGCTCAGTGTTGGTCTTTGCTGCTGGCAAATTGGGCACTCAGCAGTGGCTGTAGCCAGGTCAGCCTTTGTGAGTGGAGGTCCATGTGCTAAGCCCATGCATAACCTCCATTCCTGCTACCATGGCCACTTTGTTCATGAGCCCATTGGGAGATGACAAGGGTGGCTGGGGAAGGAGGCTGAGTGGTGTCCACAGAACAGGTCATCCTATACACTTGATTATTAAAATCCTCCTTTGCTGAGGTCACCCATTGGTGAGCACTCACATGGGATACAAATATCTTTACAGTTTTTGACCACTCAGAGAGGTCCATCCACATGCCTCTTCTCCATATTTCTGTGTCACCAATTTTCCAATCATGCTTCTTCCAAGTCCCTGACCATCCAGCCAAACCATTGGCCAGAGCCCATGAATTCGTATATAATCACACATCTGGCCATTTCTCCTTCCATGCAAAGGGCACAACCAGGTGCACTACTCGAAGTTCTGCCCACTGGGGAGATTTCCCTTCACCCCTGTCCTTCAGGGAGGTCCTAGAAAGGGGCTGCAGTGCTACAGCTGTCTACTTTTGGGTGGTGCCTGCATATCGTGCAGAATCATCTGTGAACCAGGCCCTAGTCTTCTCTTCCTCTGTCAACTGATCATGGGGAACTCTCCATGAGGCCATCGGTGCAGGCTGGGGGAGAGAAGGCAGGAGTGGAGACCATGGGCATTTGAGCCACTTCCTCATGTAAGTTACTTGTTCCTTCAGGACCTGCTCGAGTCTGATCATGTATACTACTTCCATTTGGTGATGGAATACTGATGTGCACAACCCACTTTATGGCTAGATGGCCCAGAAAGCACCCAGTTCATGATAGGCCATTCAGGTCACATGGTGACTTGATGACCCATAGTCAAATGTTCAGTTTCCACCAAAGCCCAGTAACAGGCCAAGAGTTGACTTTCAAAAGGAGAATAGTTATTTGCAGAAGATGGGAGGGCCTTGCTCCAAAATCCTAGAGCCCTCTGCTGTGATTCACCTATGGAGGCCTGCCAAAAGCTCCAAACAGCATCCCTATCTGCCACTGACACCTCAAACACCATTGGATCTGCTGGGTCATATGGCCCAGGTGTCAGAGCAGCTTGCACAGCAGCCTGGACCCATTGCAGAGCCTTCTCTTGTTCTGGACCCCCCTTTTGGGTCGTTTGATAAATGGGCCAGAGTAACACACCCAAATGAGGATTGTGTTGTCTCCAAAATCCAAATAGGCCCACTAGGCATTGTACCACTTTCCTGGTTGTAGGGGTGGCCAAATGCAGCAACTTTTCCTTCACCTTAGAAGGACAAGCCCTACACCACTGGACCCCAAGAAATTTTACTGAGGTAGAAGGTCCCTGAATTTCCCATCCTCTGGCATGCAAATGTCTCACCGATAAATCCAGTGTGTTTGCTACTTCTTGCTCACTGGATCCAATTAGCATAATATCATCAATGTAATGGACCAGTGTGATATCTTGTGGAAGCAAAAAGTGATCAAGGTCTCTCCAAATAAGATTATGACACAAAGCCAGAGTTGATACACCCTGAGGTAGGACAGCAAAGGTATGTTGCTGGCCTTGCCAGCTGAAGGCAAATTGCTTTTGGTGGGCCTTACGGACAGGAATGGAGAAAAAGGCATTTGCCAAGTCAATGACTGCATACCAGGTACCAGGAGATGTGTTAATTTGCTCAAGCAATGAAACCACACCTTGTATAGCAGCTGCAATTGGAGTCTCCACTTAGTTAAGCTCATGATAATCCACTGTCATTCTGCAAGATCCATCTTCTGCACAGGCCAAATGAGAGAGTTGAATGGGGATGTGGTGGGAATCACCGCCCCTGCATCTTTCAAGTCCTTGTTGGTGACACTGATATCCACAATCTCTGCAGGGATGAAATATTGTTTCTGACTTACTATTTTTCTAGAAAACTGTAGAAAATTTTTCTAGAAAATTTTCTAGTAATAGTAAATTTGGGTAGAGGCAGCTCTAATGGCTTCCATTTGTCCTTTCCCACCATAGAAGCCTTCACCCTACCAGTCAGGGAGCCAATGTGGGGGTTCTACTAGCTGCTAAGTGTGTCTATGCCAATTATGCATTCCAGCACTGGGAAAATGAGGACAGGATGAGTCCAGGGATCCACTGCTTCCACTGTACGTCAGATCCGAGCTAAAACTCCATTAATTACCTGACCTCCATAAGTCCCTACTTTAACTGGAGGACCACAATGACATTTTAGGTCCCCTGGAATCAACATCAGCTCAGAGCCAGTGTCCAGTAGTCCCTGAAATGTCTGATCATTTCCCTTTCCCCACTGCACAGTTACCCTGGTAAAAACCCGGACGTCTCCTTGGGGAAGGGTGTGAGAGAGATTCACTGCATAAATTGTCAGTGATTAAGTGAAATCCTTCCTCAGTGGGACCCAGCCTCCCCTTCATTCAAGGGATTCTGGGTCTGTAAACTGGCTTAAGTCTGGAAGCTGATTGGGGGGCCATGATTCTCTGTTTTTATAAATAAAATTTGTCTTTTGTCCATTCGACCTAGAACTTTTCTGTTTGTATAATTTAAGTAGGAATGCATGATTTCAGAATTGCTCTGGACTAGTGACTATGAGGGGCCTTCCATGCTTTCCCTTTCAAAATAGGAGCATATATTGCGGTTATTCTGTTTCCATCCCATTGTGTAATCAGTGTGTGGAGGGCAGATTGTCTTGAAAGTTTTTAGGTCTGTAGAATATGAGCCTCATCTGAACGTGATGTAGACCAGAACGTGATTCTGGACTTTGATCTTGAGGCTGGGATTGAATGAGACTCTTGGGGATGCTCGTGGGGGACCCACATTTGTGTGTGGAAAGATATTAAAATATGCATGAAAGGTGGAATGTGATAATTTAGAATGCCTTACAGCAAATATTCACTCTCTTCTTCCTTCTACCATAGGTAAAAAGAACTTCCTAATATAGCTTCCCAGCATGGCTTTGATCATGTGACCTTTTGGCTAATGTGATGTCAGTAGAAGGGGTATTATAGGAAAGACTCGAAGGATGTTTGCACAGTGAGTGTTGCTATCTTGCACTTCTCCCTGAGAAGAACATAGCATGGATAGCCTGCTGGCCAAGGATAGAAGGTTTGTGGAGAAGAACTAGGCACAACATTGTAGCCTGAGGACGAGGCCAGCTTTGCCTGGCTTGGATCAGAGGACCCTCAGCAGTTTCCTAAGCATGAAAGTGAGAGTAATTGTTTTAAGCCATTAAGTTTCAAGTTTTGGAGCAGTTTGTTGTGCAGCAAGAACTGATATAAAAATTTAATAAAAAATGATAGCGTTCTGAAGAGCTGCCTCCAATGGTCAAGAAATAAGGAAACTAAAGTAGTAATCAGAAGGTTGCTTGGAGTAAATACAAGAAATCTAAATAAAGAGAGTTTAAGACTCTTATGAAATACCCACCTGCCAGAACACATTTCTGCAGGTGACAATGTTATTAGCAATAGTGACCTCTGATTTTAAACATCAGAAATCAACTTTGGCAAACTCAAGAAGACTCAAAAAGAATGTACTGTAGTTGTATAGTGTGTACTGTATTATATAGTTGACAAAATTAAAGGAATAACTGAGTTATCAGACTCTGAGAAGTTCAAAACTAGGGAACTGATTTAGCAGCATAAACTCAGAGACAGTTTTATTCTTAACATTTAGATCACCAGAGTCTGACAGCCTTGCTTATTTCATGAGATCAATCTCATGGAGAGAAGGAGGGGCCAGGCTATTAAGACTGATGGCATCACCAGGAACACATGAAGTGAAGGAAAGACAATTGATCATTAACCATTCTCTGGGCCAGGTGCAGGCTCACACCCGTAATCCCAGCCCTTTGGGAGGCTGAGGTGGGTAGATTGCTTAAGGTCAAAAGTTCGAGACCAACCTGGCCAACATAGTGAAACCCCATCTCTACCAAAAGAAAATACAAAAATTAGCTGGATATGTTGGCATGCGCCTGTAGTACCAGTCACTCGGGAGGCACAAAAAAAAGAAAAGAAAAAAAACAGTTCTCAGTTTTCTCACCTCTTGAATGGCCTAGATAATTTTTTATCCTCTTACTCTCAATATTTTCTATTAGCAAGTTACCCAAGGATCCCAATATTAAAATATTACGTCATGTTCCAATTTGCATCAAAGTTTTATTAAATCAGAAGGTGCCTGATTTTCTTCTTAAGAAACTATTTCTACACCATAATGACCTTAACTACATTAATTCATTGATTATTGAATATTGTGAACACCTACTCTATAAATAAAATGTTTGAATTTTGTAATCAGACTTTGGAGTACCTTTACTTGGGGACATCCAACACTGTCCCTTTCCTCACAGTCTTAACTATAGCACCTTACATAAGTAAATCACACAATGCATTTTAAGGGCTTCACAGCCAATAGATAATTTAGTTCTCAGGATAGCCTGTTAAGTGTCAGCTTGTCTTCTTTGATTCTACTCTAGAAAAAAAAATATTTTTAAAAAATCCTCAAAACTGGTTTCCTGCTCATTTCTGAATATTTTTCTTAATTCATTGTTACCAGTCTCTGGAAAATATAGATTCTGTTGTCTATTTTTTTTTCTGGTTTTTTCAGGCGGCAGATAAAGGGTTCTTCGTATTTCTGGGGAGGTGGGGCAGGCACAGATAAAAACATCACCCTTGAGCCTTTGCAACATTACTTTCACTTTAATTATTACTCTGTAGACATAAATTTCAAGAAGTTTCTGATCCTATTTAAAGAACTGAAGATAAAATTGAGAAATATTGCTAACAAGAAAGGATGATAATTTGGTCATGGCTAAATGACCCAGATAGCAGGTATTTTTGTATAAGCATGACTCATTGAAGATTAAACAAGGTCTACTTATCTGTAATCCATCACTGACCTCATCCCATTCTGAATTAAAACTGATGAAGTATAAGCAATAAAAGAGATTTATTGAAATATAGTTTCAATTTCAGCTTATAAAGGTAGTAAATTCTCTTTCCTTCCTCCCTTTATTTCTCTGGCTCTCATTTCATCTCAGATGCTAATAAACGGGGAGAAAGGGTCCCTTTTATTGCATCTTAAAGAGAAATCATCTTGGGAGATAGATATATCTGAGTCTTGTGGTAGCAATACTGGCTTCATCATTGCCATATGATGAGAGATTTAAAAACTATCAGAGTGAATTCAGCAGCATTTTGCTGGTGAATGGGTTTCTTCCCAGTTTGGAGTCAGCAGTCTCTTGTTGAGAGAAAGAACTAATTAAAGGACAACCTGTCACATGCAAGAAACAATGTAACTGTCCAATGTGCCTAAAAATTATTTGGAATAGTCCATTTCCTGGAAGAAGCTAATCCAAGTACATCTGCTTGACTGGATCCATTGGGACTTCTTTTCTCCCAGTGATCTGTGAAGGGAAAATTCAGCTGACCAAAACACCTTTTCCAGTAAAACAGGCTATCCGACAACACCTCTTAATTGAACTGTGTCTAATGTGCATTTAGCTGACTGGGCAACAGTGCTTTCATTTGTGCACCAAATGGTTGCCAAGCACAATATGTTTCTGACTTAAATATGCTTTCTGATGTATTTTTGTTTTCCTATATTGGCTTTTAAAAATTTCGCCTTTCTTTTCCCTGAAACTCTATTGTTACAAATCAATCAGGGACTAAATCAATCAACTTTTCTTTCCGTTCTCTCTCTCTCCCTTCCTCCCATCCATCCTTCCTTTCTTCCTTCCTATATTTCTCTTTGTCTGACTCATTAAAAATTTTTTTTTGTATTCAGTTTTCTTTTATTCAATAAGCAAACATTTGTTGAATACCTACTCCTATCCCCCGTTGGGTTTTCCAGAAAATAATATGACTCAGCTCCAAGAGCTTAGAGTCCTGCAGTGATGTGAAGAGGGAGATATGTCTCCGATGAGTTCTGGTGCTTGCATGGGAATCACCTTAAATAACATCACATCTTAAGTTTAACTGTTTGCACATCAATGTCACTACACCTGTAAACACTTGCTGAACACTAGTCTCTCTGCCTACCAACGTTCTAGAGCTATAGCATATACAGAAGAAATCTTCCACATGGGGTTTGCCTTCAAAGACCTATTTTTGTTTTTGAAAAAATAAACAGGAATTTAGGAAAGCATCACAGAATTGAAAGGGGAAAAGTTCCCTTGCCCCCCTCACAGGGCATGCGACAGGGCGAATGGCTCACTTCTTCAGTGCCCACTGCTCAGACCTCTAGGGGAGCATATAGATGGGCAGGTTGTGTAGCTCTGACCCCATGGCAGTGTCTAGGGGTGAATGTTTACAGTTGAAACCCCAGTGAGCATGTGTTACAGGGTGCTCTTTTAGTTTAGCCATCTGCTCAATTAGACCCCTGCCTTATCACAAGGACAGAAGGCTGTCTGTAACCCGGGGTTCTTGCCCTGGTGTACCGGAAGACTCATCACATCTGGGCTTGCACAATGAATGCAAGGCTTTATTGAGCGGAAGTAGCTCTCAGCAGATGGGGGAGTCCGAAGGGAGATAGTTTTCTCCTGGAGTTGGGCTGCTCGGTGGCCCGGGCTCTCCTCCAACTGCCGCGATCAAACTCCACATGGTTCTGCTGCTGCTGGTCAGTGGCCTGCTGGTGTGAAGTCATGTCGGTGCGTTCCTTTCAACTTCCAGACTTTTGTATGTTCCTTCACCGATGTGCTCTTCTGGATGTCCAGCTGCCTGTGTGTCTGCCTGCTAGGGGCGCGGGGTGCGGGGTTTATAGGCACAGGATGGGGACATGGCAGTCCAGGGTGGCCTTGAGAAATCCAACATTTGGGCAGGAAAACAAAAATGCTGTCTTCACCTAGGTCTATGGGCATAGGCCCTGGGGTGGAACCCTAGCCAGGGACCGCGCCCTCCTCTACCCAGCACTTCCCTTCCCACTTTCCATATCACTTAAAGGGACCATGTCCTTCCTTTCCCAGTGCTTCCCTTCTGTATCAGAATGACATAAAGTAGGTAGAACTGAGTTTGATTAAAGCTATGTGTTTTGGAAATACAGAAGTGAGTCATTAAAACCAATAGGGGTCATTAATATTTTCCTAGAAGAGTGAAACATCACTTGGATTAGAAAATACAGATAGAAATGTGAAAAAGGAAGATGAAAGAGGATGTAATATTTTCCTATTGAAACAAAACATACATTATATTAGTTGTTACTGATATGAATATAGCACATCATATTTGATATTGGTAGGACAAGTTCTGTCCTCACTGTTCTCGTTTTTCAGACTTTTTTCTTTGCTATTTTTTGAGCATTTTTCCCATTTGACAGGAACATTTTATGCAATTTCAAAATTATCTTATTGGGAATGTAATTGCAGTTGCATTACATTTATTAATTAATTTGGGGAAAATTGGTTTTTGGATGTTCTTAAGAGCTCTTCTCCACTACTATGAATCTTTCTAGTTAGTTCTTACTTTATATGTTTGATAATATTTTAGTTTTCTTTATATGTTCCTGATAACGTTTTTATTAGATAACTTATTATTAAATTTGTTCTTAAAGGTAATATACTAAGTAAAATACTTTCATTTCCATCTACCGACACGTTTTAGTATAGAAAGGAAAAGTTATTCATACCGGATATATTAAGAAGGTACTTGACCAAATCTTATTCGTTCTAATAGATTTTACTGCAACTTTGGGATTCTGGGTATCCAGGTTGATCATTAAATACAAAGATTTTTTAATCTTATTTTCTGACTTTTTTCTCAGTACACTGTATATAAAAATAAATTATGTATGTTAAATGTAAATGCAAAAGTAGTAAAATAATAAAATAATTTTACAAGAAAAAACTCAAGAGATTGGCTTAAACAAATCATTAGACACTTGTAGAAGGAAAAACTGGTACACTGGAAAGCAGATCTGAAGAAATCATTCAGAATGCCAGAGAGTTGAGGCATAAAATATAGGATGTAAAGATCAATATGTGCAAGGAGTTCCAGAATAAAATAAGGGAGATAGTGGGAGGATAATTAATTATCAAGCACATAATGATTATTTTCCAGAATTAATTAAAGACAGTTTAACAAGTCCTACTAACTTCTTATAGAATGAATAAATCTACAAGTAAAAAAAAAATTTGGAGACAAGAGAATTGTAAAAGCTGATAGCAAAAAGGCAGATTATCAAACAAAGAAAAACTATTACGCTTATAGCTAACTTTCCATTAGCAGCAATGGGGGACATCAGAAGATCATGGAAGATCATATTTCATGTGTTAAGGAGAAAGAAACTTCAAACTAAAATTTTATATCCAGTGAAATTCTCTTTAAAGAATGAGAATAAATTTAAAAGACTTTTAGATCACAAATTTTGTTGAGAATTTACCACTCACAGATTTCCCCTAAAGAAAACCTAAGGGCTTTATATTGAGTACAAGGAAAATTATTTCAGCAGGAAGGAATGTTGAACAAAAAACTCAGTACACAATATTGATTGTATAAGTATACAACAATATTCAGGTTGGAGTATTTGAAAAAAATAAAATTAAAGCAATGGACAGCCATGCCATATAAGTTGGGGTAAAGATAATCAGACTTGAAAATATTCCAAGGTCTTTGAAATACAGTTATTTGCTGCATAACAACATTTTGATCAACAGGACTACATATATGATAGTGGCTCCATAATATTATAATGGAGCTGAAAAATTCCTATTGCCTAGTGACATTGTAGCTGTCATAATGTCGCAGTGCAGCACCATTATTCATGTGTTTGTGGTGATACTGGTATAAACAAACCTACCGTGCTGCTAATCATATAAAAGTATAGCACAAACAATTACTTGCAGCACATAATACTTGATAAGGATAATAAATGACTGTTACTGGCTTATATATCTACTGTATTATACTTTTAAACATTATTTTAAAGTGTACTCCATCTACTTACATATGTGAAAAATGTAGCCCCCTCAGCACTGTGAAACCATGATCTAGAGAAAAAAAAAAAAAAGGCAAACATAAAGAAGCCTCAGGCAGGTTCTTCAGGAGGTATTTCAGAAGAAGGCATTTTAATCACAGGGGATGACAGCTTCAAGCATGTTATTGCCACTGAAGACCTTCCAATGGGGCAAGATGTGGAGGTAAAAGACAGTGATGCTGATGATTCTGATCCTGTGGAGGCCTAGGCTAAAGGGCATGTTTGTGTCTTAGTTTTTAACAAAAAAAGTTTAAAAAGTAAAATTAAAAATTAAAAATAGAAAACAGCTTATAGAATGAGGACATAAAGAAAGAAAATATTTTTGTACAGCTGTACAATGTGTTTGTTTTAAGCTGAGTGTTATTACAAGTCAAAGAGTTAAAAAATTTTAAAAGCTTATAAAATAAAAATGTTATAGTAAGCTATGGTTAATTTATAACTAAAGAAAGAAAATTATTTTCTTCATAAATGTAGTGTAGCTTAAGTGTACAGTGTTTCCAAACTCTAGAGTAGTGTATGGTAATATCCTAGGCTTTCACATTCACTCACTACTCACTGACTGACTCATCTAGAGCAACTTTCAGTCCTCCAAGCTCCACTCACAGTAAGTGCCCTATAAAGTTGTACTATTTTTAATGTTTTATACTGCATTTTTACTGTACCTTTTCTATGTTTAGATATACAAATAATTTCCATTGTGTTACAACAGCCTACAGTATCGGTATAGTAACATACTGCACAGATTTTTAGCTTAGCCACAACAGGCTATAGTGTATAGCCTAGGTGTCTTGTAGGCTTATACTATCTAGGTTTGTGTAAATACACTCTGATGTTCACACAATAATGAAATCACCTAAGGATGCATTTTTCAGAATGAATCTCTGTTAAGTGACACATGACCGTATCCAGTGAAAGGGCAAATACTAGTTAATACATTGCTTGGTTAAATGTATGTGTTAAAGTATACCGAGTAAATGTGAAAATAATTGGAGTAGAAATTTTAACTTGCAAAATAATAAAGAGAAAAACAATTAAAATGAGAATAAACAAGCAAGGAATAAACAGACCCCACCCCACCCCCAAAACAGTGGTAAAAATGAATTGAAATATATCAGCAACAGGAGTTAATGTATATTCTACTAAAATACTTGAAAGGAGAAAATATTATCAAATTAGATGTAATACCCTGTTTAAATTATATTTAAAAACACATTGACAATATATGGATATAAAATAGATAAAATTAAAATAATATAAATATACATGTATATATATGTGTATATATGTCTATATATAGACATATATATGTATATGTATATACGTGTATATATACACATAGAGAGAGAGACTAGATAAGTAATAACCAATACAGAGCTCATGTAACTATATTAATATCAGATAAAAAGACTTTACAGGAAAAAAAACAAATATCCAAGAGTTATTAATAGATAATATATTTAGATCTCAAGAAGATATAAATTATTCTAAAGTTGATAGTACCAAATAATATAGTCTCAAATATATAAAGCAAAAATAGGTGGAACTAAATAATCTCAATAAATTCAGAAAATTATTCACTGAAATTCAACATTCATTTATGGTTGTATTGGAAATCTTGAAATAGAAGGGAACTGCATCAACTTGATAAAGAGTACCCCCAAAAAGCCTAAAGCAGGCATTAAGTTGCATTCCCTTTAAGATTAGGAACATGGTGAGGATGACCACTATTACTACCTTCATTAAACCTGGAGTAAAGGGAGAAAAATAAATATAGTACATTAAAATCGTTAAAGATGAAATTTAATTATAAGTATTTGCAAATTACATGATTATCTTTGGAGAAAATCCAAATGAATCTCTAAATAAATTATTAGAATTAATGAGGCAATTTAGAAAGAACACTGAATATAAAATTAGTATTTACAATTCAAATACACTTCTCATCAATAACAAAATGTAATTTAAAAGTGCTTTCAAACTAGCAGTAAAGGTATAAAACATCAAGAAATACACCTTTAGAAAGTATGGATTTGTTTTACAGACAAATTATAAACTTTTTGAAAGGTTTTAAGAAGATGCATGGCCCGGCGCGGCAGCTCTAGCCTGCAGTCCCAGCACTTTGGGAGGCCGAGACGGGCGGATCACGAGGTCAGGAGATCGAGACCATCCTGGCTAACACGGTGAAACCCCGTCTCTACTTAAAAAAAAATACAAAAAACTAGCCAGGCGAGGTGGCGAGCGCCTATAGTCCCAGCTACTCGGGAGGCTGAGACAGGAGAATCGTGTAAACCCGGGAGGCGGAGCTTGCAGTGAGCTGAGATCCCGCCACTGAACTCCAGCCTGGGCGACAGAGCCAGACTCCGCCTCAAAAAAAAAAAAAAGAAGATGCAAAGAGAAGGAATACCATGTTCATAAACAGGAATATTGAATATTAAATATGTCAATTAGCTTCAAATGAATTTGTAAGTATAACTCAATTCTAGGTAAAATTTTGGTCAAGGCATTAAGAATTGTTTCATCAAAATTTCTTGGGGAATCTGCCAAGCTAATTCCAAGGGTGATGGAAGAATAAGGACTCAAAAATAGCCAAGACACTCCTTAAAACAAAAAAAAAAAGCTTGAGGGAATGAGGTTAGGAAAGGTGGATAAATAAACGATCCAATGGAATAGAATATTCCAGACATAAATCCTTATTCATATGGCAATTTAATTTATGACACACCCAGCACTCACACCTAGTGTCAAGTGAATTGATTTTTCAGTAAATGTTTACCTGGATACATGCAAAACAAAATATTAATCAACTACTTAATAAAAAAATCAATTTCCTATGGATTAGAGGTGTTATACATGAAATGCAGAGCTACATAATTTTGAAAACATATAGGAAAATATATATATGCTCTTAGCATTATAGATAAACCATAAAGGGAAAACTGATATATTCAGCTACCTTAAAATAAAAATTTCTGCTCATTAAAAGACATCATAAATATTGGAAAAAAAACAAGAAACAAAAACTGGAAAAAAATGTGTGTTATTTGTACAACTGACAATGAATTAGCATCTACGATATATAGAAATTTAAAAAAATCATTATTTAATAAAACAAAATAGAAAAAAATGGACAAAAACTGAAACAACTACTTTGCAGAAGAAAAATCACAAAGCAAGGAAACAAAAAGATGTGCAATGTTTGTTATCAGGGAAGTGCAACTTGAAATCATGACCCATCAATCCCTGTTTTGCAGATTGGCAAACACTGAAATGTCTAATCATATTAAATGTTGTCAAAAATGTGAATCAAAGGAAATTCTTGCACACTGCTGTCGGGAATACGACTCAAAGCCAAACTCTAGCCTCTTAGAGCATGCATTTGCTTGTTGCTATCCTCTGGGCCATTTTCCTAGCACTTCTGAAGAACAGGTGGATCCTGGCCACACATTCTCATCGCTAATAATTTTTTTCCCCAAATTTTGGAAAACACACAAAAGCAGCTTTAATGACAGGGTGGATTATGCTATGGAAATAGGTGAGAGAAAATGCATTAATTAGGAGACATAAAGAATAGCCATTATGGAATAGCAAAAAGATCTGAAGGGTAATAATTTGTCATTTGATCTCTCAAGTTTAAACTTCACAAAGGAAGTGGTCTCCAGGTAAAATAACAATAACAATAATAATAATTGACAACATTTATTAAACAATTATTATATATAACAGGTATTATCCTAAAGTCTCATAATGACCTCCAGCAGATACATTTCTATGAGAATGGTTAGCCAACTCAAGGAAATACTGTCTTCAACTAACTTCCTTTCACTTTTGTTCAACATTCAGTAAGGGACTTTATTATTATTCATGAATGGTTCTAGAGTGACCTTACTGGAAAGAATAGGCATTCTGAGTAGCTTTCCCACATTACATCCTTGATTTTCAAAACTTGTCTCTCAAAGGTGCATGACATAAGCCAGTAATTTCTGGATTTGTTTACTCCTAAAGATTAATGACTTTTGAAGTTCTTCAACAACCTTATCATCTCAATTTACTGTCACGTAATTGCCCTATCAAGTTTTCCTTTATGTTATTATTATTAATTTATCCAGGAAACAACAATTATAATTTAGAAAGTGGTGTGGTGTCATAAGAAAAACATACAATTAGGTGACTGAAGACTTTACCACTTATTAGCTAAGTAAGTTTGTGTTTTCATCTGAAAAATGGACATCATAAAATAATATTGACTACACAGGTTGTTGTGAATGTTGAATGAGCCAATGTGCTTTGTGAATTCTAATATGCTATGCTTGAGAGTAATTATCGATGTAAATTACTGGACAGATGCCCTTTACCATGATCCCTCAAGTACTTCATGCAAACTGCTCTCCTCTGCAGAGTTCCTGTGTGTAGGTGATGTGGTGGGTTATTTTTAAGTTTATTTTGCCAGTGGGGAAACTAACACACAAAGAGTGGTAGAAACTTACCTAATATGAATGAATATAGAACCTCTGTCCCCTGGTTCTTGGCTTTGTCCTCTAGATCAATGGTTTCCAAACTCAACAGAGATATTGTTACATTGTTTTGTTTTGTTTTAGGTACCTGTCCCTAAAACTCCAAATCTCTGGAGTTGGGGCCTAGGAATCTATCATTTATATAAAGCTTCCCCAGTTTCTACTTCAGACAAACATTTTCTCTGGCCCCAGATTACTTTTCTAGAACTAGATGAGTAACTAGATGAGTTACCCTCAAATGCTGGTACCTCTTATTTGAGAGAGCCATTTGGTATTGATTATTGAAAAAAGTATAATTTATCCAACAAGCTGTGGATTCAAACTGACCTTTAATCTCCAATCTGTTGCTCACTGATTGTGAGATCTTGAGCTAATGACTCAACCTCACTCAACTCTGAATAGTTTTATTAATATGCAAGGTAAAAATATTGGGGGAATTGAGTGGAATAACATATGTAAAGCACAATTCCAGAGATAGATTTAGTGGCAGCCCCCAGTAAATAAAAACTACTATTATTACCTTAAAATATAGACTTAAACATTTACCTGTAATTATTCCCTCATTTCCTTTTGCTTTGCATGGAGCTTTCTATTTATACATTAAGTTATTCATCTGACTCAAACTTCCCAAAATATTTCATCCTGAAAAGTAAACAGTGCCAGGAGCCTATTTTCAGCACTCATTTTTAGTGCTGAGGTCACAGAATACCCAACTTATTTTCTCAATTATCCATTTGCTAAAGAGTCATAAATCAGTGAACAGAATTGGAGGCAGGTATGGAGCCTGCCCCACCTGCAATCTATAATTGTTCCATGGGCCGAATTCAGATGTCAATGGGATGTAGAAATTAAGGAGACAGCTTAGTGAGCCGGCTGTCTTGGGGATGACAGTATATCACCGCTGTAGATTTAGTTTGGTTTTAGAAGTCCTAACTGTCACTAAATGATAAGAATATACTGTGTAGATCACAATAGGAGGATTAGAAGGCAGCATGGAGTGGAGTATTCAATGATAATCTTAAGCAAGCTATTTAAAAATTTACGAGAAATAGAGGATAAAAACAGAAATAGGAGTATACCCAGAAATGAGTGTGGTACAAGATTAACAGAATAAACTTTCAGAGAAATAATTTTTTAGGAAAGAGTGGTCAATTAATCCACACTCTTTGAGTAATCACCATGTGGACAAAATTCCAGGCTTGTGTGAGATGCAGTCTAGCAAGGAGTATGAGTTCTGGGGCCACATGGCCTTGGGGCCAAGTCCTGGCTCCTTTGCTTATGAGCCATGAGGTCTTGGAGTAAACTTGCCCCTCTGTGCCTCAGTTTCTCATTTGTAAAAGGAAGATAATACATTTTAGTGGCTCATCATCAAAGAGTTGTCCTGTGTATTAAATCGGTTCAAGTGGTATTAGCAGAGACTAAATAATAAATTGTAGTGATTTTATGCTGTGGGTATAAATGAGAAGGTTGCACATATAAAGAATCATATTATTGTAAAATATATATAAATAATTGTATAAAATATATGTAAACTTTTATAATATGTATAAAATAACTACATGAAGACACTGTTCTCTGGTAAAGTCTTTAAAATCTTTTCCCTGTAAAGTGGCTTCAACCAGATCTTCCTTATTCTGATTATTTTACCCCATCCCCCAGCACAAGGCTAGGAAAAACATCCTTGTATTCTTCAAGAGGGAAATGGCAGGAATATAGTAGACTGTAACAGGACTGTGTCACATAAACTTCAGTACACAGTAAGCACTCAGGAAGTGGGAGGATGCAAACTTCCTGTTTGCATCTAGGAGTATGTAAACTGGTGTCAGTCACTCTGTCAACAAATAGTCATTTTCTGTGTACTAGGCTCACGTCTTGATGCAAATCAAATGAGACATGTTTCATAACTTTGAGGAACTGGCGGTGTCTCTTGAGATACAATTATACGTTAATGGTCACAGGACAATGTGCTAGTAATAATAAAAGCATGCCAGAGTATTAAAGGAATCCCACAAGGGAACATTTAAATCATGCCAGAAAGTGGGGGAAGGCTTCTCAATGTGAGTAGTCTTGAGTTGAGTTTAAAATAAAGAGCAGAGGTTAGCTAGATAAAGGAAAAGATCAGAAGACCGAGCTGGACAATGACAGCAGCAATGAAGAACATGCTATTTCAGGAGCAGCAAATCTTCATGACTAAATCAAAGGAGGAGTTGTAGAAGATGAGGCCAAAGAGAGAGATTCAAAATCATAAAGAGTATTGAATATTAGCCTAGAGTTGAGAGTTTTGCAAATTTTAAGCAGGTAATAGACCAAATGTGCATCTCAGAGCAGACTAGTAGTTATTTGGAGTACATTAGTGGGTATCAGATGGGAGATTGAGAGGCCAGGAGAAAGGATAAGGCAGTAACCCAGGCCATGCACCATAAGAGCCTGGATGAAACTACATCTATGCAGTTGGAGAGGAGGGAATAGGTTTTCATAGGGTTTTTCTAGAGAAATTCTGCAGAGTCTGGTGACTTTTGAGTGCATGAAGTGAGTCAGAAGTAGGAACTAGGGATGATTCTGTGGTTTGTAATTGGAGTGACTCCATGTAACATCATGCCATCATCAAGGTAGGAAAGAGAGAAGGAGAAACAACATCTGACCTGGAATTTACAAACAGTCCTTACAGTTGTGCTTTTTAACACCCCCAAAGGCATTAAAAATATGAATATTTCCTATTTGTTATACCTTTTCCTAGAAGGCAATGGGTAGTAAAAATACCATGGCCTGATAGGGGAGAAACAAGAAGAACAGAAGGCAGGCAGATCTCAAACGTATGGTGGTGAGAGAAAAAGATAAGCAAATCTTGTCTTATGTGACTTCACTAGAATGTGTTCCCCATAATTTGTTGATATTGAGGAGATGTCTCAGGGATATCCTGTCCTGGAAGAAGATAGCTACACAAAGACCAAATAGATTCGTGGAATAGTCTAGGAATTTTACAAATAATACTTGAAAAAATCAACAAAAATTTTCTTTTACTTTTTTTCAGAAGCAACGACTTCAAAGTTAACCCTACAAAGTCACTCTCAAGAGGTCACTACTCACGAATTATCACGGTCTAACTTACCACTGATTTGCACATGCTGTTGCCTTTATGGGACTCGTGTGTGTGTGTGTGTGTGTGTGTGTTTGGGGTCAATTCCCTTTGACTCAAACCCTCTGGTCACCATTGGCTCCCCTCCAAGAAGGGAAACAGGAACAATGTGACCAGGACCATGTGCCGAGTGCCTATTTCCTGCCAGGATGCTGTCTGAGTGTAATTCCTGGAGTGACTGACTAACTCAGATTCCCTGTAAAATACCTCCCCAAACAGTGGTAAAATAAAATCAAGGAGAGTTGAGGTATTCCTTTATCCTTTTTTCTTTTTCCTTCAGGTGTTAAACAACAGCAACAGCAAAAGAGTCACTCTGTGGATTGTTCAATATCTAGCAAACTTAAAGAAAGAAAAGGATACAGAAAAGTGATTCTGAGAGGAATCTGGCCTCGGTGTCTATTTCTTGCTTCCAAAACTTACTTTTCACTAGTCCTTGGGAAGCTTCTTACCTGCCCCAGCTCAGGTAGGACATGGAGACCAGCCAGGAGTAGCATGGTGCTCTAGGACAGGCACAGCTGACTACATGGAGATCAGCCAATAGTAGCATGGTGCTCTAGGGTAGGCACAGCTGACTTATGACATGAGGACCTGGGCATATTTGGCATCTGTCCTTCCCTACCACTTGTATCTTCATTTCCTTTCCTTCTTCTCTTTCATGTCCTTTTCTTCCACATTTTCTTTGCTGTCTTTTCCTTCTTTCCTTCCCTTCTTTTCTCCAGTCTTTTCATCTGTTTACCTCTTCTCTCCATTTCCATTTCTTCCTGTTATTCTTCCTTTACTTTCTTTTGTTCCTTCTTTCTATTTGTCCCTATTTGTCTGGCTTCTTTGACTAGAGTACTCAAATGTGTGCCGTGTGGAGGTGAATTTCTGGGTTTAACCTTGGCTCTACCACTTCTTTTGTATATGATCTTGGGTAAATTTTTAAATTCTCCTATTTCAAAATTTCCCCATCTACAATGAAACTATATTAATACCATATGCTTTAGAGTTTTGTTGTAAGGATTTAATAAGGTAATGTGAAGCTGCAAAGCACTCAGCATAGGCAGGACATAGTATAAGATACTAATGTTAAATATATATATATATATTTGAGAGGGAGTCTCACTCTGTCCCCTAGGCTGGAGTGCAGTGGCGTGATCTTGGCTCACTGCAATCTCTGCCTCCCAGGCTCAAGAGATTCTGGCTCAGCCACCCGAGTTGCTGGGATTACAGGCGTGCCCCACCACCACCCAGCTGATTTTTGTATTTTTAGTAGAGAAGGGGTTTCACCATGTTGGCCAGCTGGTCTCAAACTCCTGACCTCAAGTGATCCACCTGCCTAGGTCTCCCAAGTAGGATGGGATTACAGGTGTGAGCCACTGCACCAAGCCCTACTGTTAAATTTTAAGTCTCCTTTGGAAACCTAGCTCTCTCTCTAGGCATTGTTTGCCTCCATTTGGGTGCCTTAGAAATAGAATAATTCCTGATCTCAACTCTCCCAATAATCTCTTTGCACGCAAGATTTTAAGAGTCTCATGCTCTACTGACTGAGTTAGCTGGACAGCAAAATTTTTGAAAACTGTATTCTAATTCTAAATGGATTCTAAAGTCATCTCATCAGTTTTTTTGCAATTTATATCATAAACAGAAGAAAACCCAGTATTTTCCTTCCTCATGTCATATTTCCATGTGACATCTGGATTAGCAAAACAATGCGTATTAAAACATCAGATAATTTAGTTGGTCATCTTGTGGTTTAATGGCCTAAGCAGATTCATGTTTTGAACTCAGCCTCTGAATTAAATAAATGGTGCAGTTTAGTTTTATGATGTGTTTTTGAGTCTGGCTCATTACATGAGCCGCTTTATCTGACTGGCTTTGCTCTGATGCTTTTTTTTTTGTCCACATGTTTGGCATAGGCTGATAAGTAGTTGATTTTATCATCAAGGTACTTCTTTTTTATTTATTTTCCTTCCCCTTTCCTCTTTCATACTTCTGTAATCACATTTCCAACTGTAAAAATCTATGCATTATTAACATGGAGTGCCAGAATACAGCCTGAGGCACCTTGGCAAGTTATGTCTCTGTGCCTCAGTTTCCCCATCTATAAAAATTTTCAGGGGAAATGCTCATGATTGGCATATATATCTTAAGTTTGTTGTGAGAATTAAGTGTGTTATTCATATAAAGACCATTCACAGAACAAGCAATAACAAGTGTTTTTCAAAAGGTGGTCCTTGATATACATTATCTTCAGAAAAAGGGTCAGCCAATTTTTTTTATTTCTTTAACAGACAACTGTAAAGAAGAAAGAAAGAATGAGGGAGTTGCTCACACCAACACTGCTCACACTTGCTGCTAATAGCAGTGACTTTGAATTACCCTGCAGTTCTTGATAGATATCAAATACAGGGAGCAGCAACTATACAGACTCAGTGAGAGTCTGACACACCTATAGTATAAGAGAAGAATGATAGTTTTGTGTGTTTTGAGGGGAGATTCTGAGAGTTTCCCCCCAAAACACACAAAACTTAGATTTAGACTCCTCCCTTAATTTTTTCTTAAAAGACAGTTCGGTCCATAGTTTTTACCAGATCCTTAAAAGGATCTATTACTCAAAAGTGTTGAAGATCGTCTGTCCTTAACATCTTGTAACTACTACTCTTCCAATGGGAAAGAAAGGTCAGGAAATGGGAGTCTCATGACATAACAGACACAGCGCAGGGCCTATTACTGAGGATGTGAACGTTCTATGACCTCTTTTCCAGGAAAGTGAATTAACAAAAGGGAGGGAAGGATTTTGAAGTTTGGGTAAGAATCTACAGCTCCTTTCAACTCTCTCAATTTCCCACTGCTAACCATCTCTCAAACAGGCAGTTAACTGGAAATAAAAGAATGGCTCTAGAAGGTGAACTCTATCCATTGAAAATCGATAGAGAATCTGCAAGCAAATCACTTAGTCTGTTTAGCAGTCTCTGAAGCTAAGATTGCCTTGGTTCCATGAGTTGAGTCAAGCAGAGCCGTGGCATGAACTAAAGAATAAACAATATTCAGTTTGTCCGTTCTTTCCCAGAGTTCACTGGCATAGGAGAGATTAAAGACTCAGTATGAGTATTTTTCTAAAGTCACCCTATACCCTGATGTGTTTCTCATAGCGTGTCTCTGTGGATCATTAATGTGTTTCCAAGCAAATCGTTTTGTATGGAGCGTTTATTTACCCTCATTATTAAGATGCATGTGTTTCACTGGAAGCATCAGCTTTGAGGCCTGTCAAGCACATGATAGAAACAGGCATGCAAAAGGAAGGAGTATTCTGTCCAGGGAGCATGAGCAGGCAAGCTCACCATCGGAAATGGTGATGAAATAACAGGGAAATACAACTGAAAAACACACTCAAAAATGTATTACATAAAATAATTTACTTCTCATTCAGAATGACCTTCCAGACCTATTAGTAAGACAGCAGTCTGTGAGTTCAGATACAATCTGAAAGTCATGACAATTATTTAGGGCAAGACCAATAAAGTTAAACATTTGAAGTCAACTAGAGACAAAACTGTGGAACTGCATATAACAGAAAATGACACTGATGAGGAACTCCAGGGATATTAAGGGCAAGATTGCCGAAGAGACAAGAAGGGTACAATTAGAAAACTTACATCTTTAATACAGTGAGATTTGTATGCACACACTCTGGTGTCTTCATTTTGCAGCCCATTATATTGGCTTAAAAGTCAGAAAGGTGCTCATGCATGTAATTTATACTGGAGCAACGAATGCAGTATATGTGGATGCGTGTGTGTGCACTTTCAAAAGCAATCGTTTTAGAAGAATGAGAAGAAAATTACTTCCTGGGCATTCATTAATAATTCAGGTGATATCCTGCACCTCCATTTATAAAACAATATAATAATAATAACACGTACAAAATAACATCATAAATAACACAAATGAGAAGTTTTCAAGTATTTCAATGTGCCTTGAAAAGTTTCAAACAGTAATTCTAACAATGGGTTAGACAATCATTTTTTTCTTTCCTTTTCCTCTCATTTAGTCTCAGAGCCTAAAAAGAAATGCCTCCAGTCTCTGTTAGACCTGATGTTTGGAATGAAATTAACAAGATTCTACCTTAAAAGAGAACACTTATGTGGGCTTTTCAAATTGTGAGAACTTGTTTCCCTCTTATAAACTGTGATCTTTCCCCTGCTGCTGGTTTATAAATATAGGCATATAGCCCAGAGCCATTATAAAGAAAAACAACCAACCACAATAAACTAAGGAGCCTCATCTGATGGTTAAGGTTCTCAGGATAAAATGAGAAGAGCACCTTGATCAGGAGAGGAAAAGAGGATAGAGGATAAAAACAGTAACCTTTAACTTCTGTGCCCTCGCTCAGCCAGTAACTTATGGCAGGTGTTGCTGGCAAGGCCTTAACTGCATTTCTTCATTCAGTTGAACATCCTGTCTGCCAACTCCATACCAACCCAGCTGCTAATAAGCATGCCCTGAGCACCCAGGAAAAGAAGGGAAGGCTGGCAGCTTAGGAGCTCAAATGTGCCATCAGTGAAAACCAGCTCAAAGGAGCTAAGCTATTTGCTCCTTAGAATAGTGCTCAAGGTGGAGGCTGTCAGTGGTCAAACCAAGCATGAAGTTCCTTGGATGCTTCTCCAGCAAGATCCATGGAATTTTACAAAACCAGTTTTCCACAGGTTAGCATTTCTTTCTTAGCCTACATGGCAGTTAATTCATTTTGCCCTGTTCAAATGTAGTATGAAAGAACAGAGATGAAAACATGCATGTAAGTACATACACATACTCTAGTTATGAGCACCTAGGGTCTTTCCCATCACTCTTGCAAAAGTGTGTGTGTGTGTATACATACACTCACACATACATATGTATACACAGACATCTATGTACAGAAATAATGTATATGTGTGTATGTCTATGTCTATATATAATATATACCTAATATATATTATATTCCAACTTGAGTAATATATATAATATAATATATATATTATATATAGACATAGACATACACACAAGCGCATACCATAGATCAACCTCATCTAAATATCTAGGGTCTGGAGAACGTGCTGACCAACAGAATACATGTGCATGTGGATGTCACGTGACATGCACTAACCAACCATCCCAAGGTAAAACTGTTGGGAGGAGGAAACTGCCAACAATCTTTGAAAATCCAGACCTACCAGGCCTTTATTTAGAGATTTGTTCCCATGGAACCCTCAAAGAAACTTAGGAAAATTGGACTGGAATGGGGTCCCACCCTGATGAACACTCAAACACCAACAGCTATATCTAGTTTATGCGTGGAAGTGACTCACACATGGCAGGCAGCATGAATATTAGGCTACAATGTGGATAAAGCACTGGAGCTTAATACAGATCAATATTTGGCCTCAGGTTTTCCAGAGCATAGAGTCTTGGCATTTGATCCCTCTGCCTTCAGGTGAGAATTAGGCACACTGAGGGACCAGGGAAGCACAGTCTGCAGAACTCTTGGCTCCTTTCTGCTTCTCTGCCCCACAGCTGGAAGGGTTGACCAAATCAAGATAGAATCGAGACTTGAGGAAGCGGCGGTAGGAATCCTTCTCCATCAGGTTGAAAATCTTCTTCTGAGCCTCATCAAAGCAGGTTATTGTAGGCTGTAGCATGTTCCGGCTTGTCTCTTCCCTGGTGCAAGAATCCAGGTTCACCTGAGGGGCAAAGGCCAAGGCTTCATTAGACCTATATCCCTGTTGAGGATGCAAGGCTCTATGCTTTGTAGTGACCTGTAAGTGACTGTGCACCCTCTGTATTTCAGAAGCAAAAAAAAAGTGACATTAGGCTCCTCCTCGGCACATGTGCGAGAGTATAAAAGGTTCATTCTGCTCTAGAGTGGGCAGGGCAAGATCCGTTCTGTCTAACAAATTGGGGAGATTAATCAGAAAATTTCATGAAGGGAGGTTATGGTAAGTCACCTGGATAGAAGAGATTTTTTAAAAAACTGATTTATTTGGAGTTGTCAAGGTTATGATAGTCAACTCCAATATTCTAGGAACCTTCACTAAGATCCAGAGATTTCTCTGCCATAAAAGCTTACCTTTTTGGTCAGGTTGGCTAATGGGTAGGAGGAATAGATAGAAAGTTGTGTAGAAGAAATAGGTTCTAGGGTTTGATAGCACATTAGGGTGATTATAGTTATCAATAGTTTATTGTATATTTTAAAATAGCTAGAAGAGGAGATATGGAATGTTCTCAACACATAGAAATAATAAATGTTTGAGATATGTATATACCAATTGCCCTGATTTGATCATTACACATTGTATGCATGTATCAAAATATCACACATACTCCACAAATATGTACAATTTTTATGTATCCATAAAAAACCTACCTCTTTGGTTGCCTGGACTGAGATGAATTCATTATAGATCTTTTTGGCCTTGGGACTTAGTTTAGATGGTGATTTGATTTTCTTATACTCTTCACAGCTGATCCAGAAGTCAATATTCTCCTCACTATATTCAGACTTCAAGAAAGCTTTGAAAGCTGCCAGCCCACCTATGATACAGGAGAAAGGACCACAGTTGTCATCACACTGGCTAGCCTCTTGGATATGATATTTCACATAAAGCTGAGGTACTTGGGGGATAAAGCGTAGGTTCAAGCAATTCCTTTTTCCCCCACTTTTTTCAAGTCACTTAGGAGTCAGGTAAACCTAATCTGTGTTTGATATCTAGTGGATCCCAGTTCT
Organism: Papio anubis; assembly: GCF_008728515.1. NCBI lineage: Eukaryota > Metazoa > Chordata > Mammalia > Primates > Cercopithecidae > Papio > Papio anubis. The sequence goes on from NC_044976.1 coordinate 197,867,651, forward strand.
ACCTAATGATTCTTACCCAAGTTGGAAGCCTCTTTCAAGAAAGTATTTTGTTTCTGAAATACCTATGCAGCTATCAATTACCAAGGCCGATTTGGGAAAGAGAAACTGAGATTGACTTTGCAAGAAGGCATCGATATTTATCATTTTTTTTTCTCTCTCTTCCCTTTTTCCTTGTGATGAGAGAGATGGTTTTCCACATGGTTCCTGCTTAAACTTTTCATTGTATATCACAAGGCTCTAGGGCATATTAAAATTATAAACAGACTGAATTTAAGACCTAAAGAGTCTCCTGAGTCTGAACATCAGAAAGAAGCCAGGCCTTGCTGCAGTTTCTATTAGACCAGCATAATATAACTTGTCTTATCCAGAGTACCTCATCCCAGGTTGCTGTCAGACTTACATTCATGACTAATCAGGTTTTCCAGTGATTCAGCCCATTTCTTGACTTCCTCTTGGCTTACCCTAGAAAAAATAGAGAGAAACAGAATAATTGGAATGTCACGAAAAAAAATTGGGGTAAGAAATCTAAGATCCCGAATAAAAGCAGAGATTTTATTTTCCATCATTATGACAAAATATGTTATTGATGAGGGCAGTTTTTCACTAAATGTATGGACATTTCAAATGTAGTTAAGATCTCCATGAAAATGGAGGCTATCTTGATCCAAATCTGGCTTAACTAGGAGCACAACTTCCCTCTTACAGAACATCTCTATCATCAGATAGTTAATACTCAGTAGATCTTCACCAAGGCCTTTTCTCTTACCTCTGGCAAATAACCACTTTGTCCTTCTTGTTGTGGGAAGAATTATGTTCACAGGAATCAGATTTTTGCAGCAGGAAACCTAGCCGATGTTTCATATCTTTTGCACTGCACAGAAGAGAAAAAAATGAATAAATAGTGATAACCAGCTTTCTTTAAAAGATACCTAATGATAGAGCTTGAAGAGTCCATTACTAGTCTATGGCTCAGAGACAGTTTAGGGAATGGGAGTTGGAGTTGGCATGAACTCTCAGGAAAACAAGATTCCTCTTTTGGTTCCCTACGACTTGCTACAAAACCTTGAGGCAGAGTCGTAACACTAGTTCCTTCATTCACAACTGGAATTCTGACCCTTCAGTTTACCTCAGAAACTTCAGAAGCCTTTATATGCCTGTCATTTTGACCAACAGAATACCTTTGGTATATTCAGTAGAACCCGAATCACTGAAAACATGAGTGATCTCTGAGTAATTTTTAGGAGTTGGAAAGCAGTAGCGGCAAAAGATGCACATCCTTGCTGCACGCCACCTTCTGGCAGGTGATTGCTATTTCCATCTGTTCCCCTGCTGGCAGAGGGAACTGTAGAAGCACCTTGGGAAAGTAAAAGTCTATTCAGTTCCAGTCATGTATGTGGGGGCCACGCAGTTCCTGCTATGAGGTATAGAGGAAGAATACACTGAGGTGCGCAGCCCCAGCAGAGGGAAATGGAACATGGGACGGTGAAAGCAAATGCCCAAGCTGAAACCTCAGCCCCTTGGGGCTTCTTTCCAGACAGTATCTGCTGCTCCTGCTTTCCTTTTTAACGCTACTTTAAAGGACATACACACTCTAAAGGGCATTTGAGGCTTAAAAGCTATTAGGAGAAGCAGGCTAGAGTCATCACTGAGCTTCCAGTTTATTGCCACCATTTAATAGGTAGCCTGGCACAATAGGGCTCCTGACTAACTAGAAAAAGGGGGTCTTTTAATAAGCCTTAAGCTCAACTCTCTTACTTTTTATTAAATATCCTCTTGCTTGCATCTCTTTTATTAAAAAGGCCAAGAAATAATTTAAAAATAGAAATACCATTTTAAGAGAAATGAATAACTAAATGTGTCTATTTGGAGTGGGGAAAATAAAGCCTCAAAGATAGAAAGACATTTAACATCGCCCCTAATACATTTATGTATGTAGGTTTTCCCAGAAAGTTTGAATTCCATTATGTTCTCTGACTGCCCCTTAAATAGTATTTTCTCTTCCTTGCAAGATTACTTTCCTTCCTCTGCTTCCCTGACTGATGACTGTTCAGGGGATGCAACATCCTTTTTGATGATAACAGGATATAATCCTGAATGTTAGGGTGATTCCAAGGTGATAATATGAGTATATCATGAAGTCCAAATAGAAATGAATTCATATTTGTATGTGCTGGATCCACCTGAGATCTGAGAGTTATTGATCAATGCAGGGGCTAAGTGTGCTTAGCAAGTATTCTTATTAAAAAAAAAAAACATAAAAATAAAAACCAAAATGACTTCAGAAGTTATTGGAGTCAGGAAATCTAGATTTGGTCCTAATTCACCCACCAACCTATGTGACCTTGAGCAGGCGATGGCTCCTCTGGAGCCTCAGGCACTGGTGGCAAAGATGTTGGACTAGACGATTTGCAATTTACTGGTGAGGAAAGGGAAGAGCAGTTCATTCTGCTGACATAGAGTTTACCTCCTTAGATTAGCTGCTTAACTCTTTGAGGACAGAGCTCTAGTATTACCTTTTATCTGTTTTGCAAAATATTTACCAGGGCATAACTTTCTCCTGACACTCTTGTATTTTTGTATGGTTCATTTCATATGTAAGTTAACTGAAGCTTGAAGTAATTTGCTCCACTCCATTCAGAAAATTAAGCGTGAAGGTCAGAGGAACTTATTTCATAGATACTCTCTGCCAGACCCTCCTGCTTCATTTTAAAGAAGCCATAGATACTTCCATACTCCTGAATGACAGAATATTTGAAAAGTAAATGTTTTAATAGTACATAAAAAATTATGTTTTCTGAGACTATTTCCAAAATAAAATTTGGGTTAATTTCTATTTGCAGCGCGATAAGAAAGCAGGTAGTATACCTTTAGATTGACTTTTTACCTTTAACTGCAAGATTAAGTAATGTAATATGCACTCATTTTATGTTTAATTTTCAACTGACTAATATACGATCATTCTCTGAATGCATTTGTTTATACCTTTTTTGAACAAACGAAAAACAAATGAATAGCTGTATGTCTGTAAGGTCTTTTAAAAAAAATCAAGAGAGTATATTAACAAAACAATATCTTTAAGGTGAGATCTACAAAACTGTTAACTGATTTGTAATGATCAATACTTCTCAACCACACTCATATAAGACACTTTAAGAACTAGAGATGGGGCAGAGAGATAAGGAAGATCTGGCTTTGGAACTCATATCTCATTGTAACATTTGCTTATAAGAACATAGAGAGTGAAAGATACTGCAGCACTACACAGAAAGCATAGTGCCTTTCTGATGATGGAGCCAAACCTCATTCTGGGGTACCTTTCCTGAAACAAGATGTAGCATACAATCAGAAAGCCCAGACCCAGGCTTCTGTGTACTCCAGGGATGCTTAAATAACAGCAGTAATCACAGATGGAGATATTGCAGACCACTATACATAGCCTCAAGCCTCATCTCACTTCTTAATTAAAACTAGCTTGCTTAGACCTGGCTTAAAGAACAGTTCTCAAAACTGAGGTCACATGAAACAACACATAAGGACTGAAATTTGGGGAGCACATGTCTTAAGTCACAGTATCTAGCTAGTCTTGGAGGAAAGTTAGAAAGTCGTGCTCTCCTGACCACACTGTTTCTAATTGCACAGAACTGGGTTAGTAAGTACAACATGTAAATAACTGAGAAAGTCTATCCAAAAGTTTAATACGGTTAATGACTGAAAGCAATCTTACCTCCTTAAGCAAGAAGCCGGCAGACCCGCAAGCCCTTTGCACATCTTATTTAACAGCTTGGGATTCGCAAGCAGGAAAGAAATGCGGCAGGAGGAGCTGTGGCTTCGGCTTTGAGCGTACTTTGCCTCTTCTCCGGTAAAGATATTGTCAGAATCCTCTGAGCGTCTTCCTCCTAAGCCTGTAGGGGTCTCTTTTATAGCCCAGCTACGACGGTCCAGCCAATCAGACGACAGCTCTGCAGTACCAGCTCCTCTGTCTCCCTCTGCCTCTCCAGCCCCTGAAAGAGATGAGAAGGAAAAGACTGACGCATCAGCAATGCTAAGTGAACGAGCAGAGAAAATCCTTCAGCAAAGTAGGGATATGGAAAAAAATGTACTCAATGTCTCTACCAATGTCAGAGGTTTAGAATTTCTAGAAAAGGAAAAAAGTGTACAATGCTGCAAAATATAGTATTCATTCATATTTCTGTAAAAAACAATATCAAGGAAAGTTGCTTCCTGGAAGGAAAAGTACCAGCAGGAATTCTGAAGCTTACTTAGGAGCTGACTCCCAGTGCCCTTCCTCTTTTGGATTAGAAGCATCATATGATACATGGTCCAAGATCTGATCCTCACGATTTCCAAAAGGGAGCTGGCAGGATCATCGTCTCCACGCAGTGATTTGCAGAAGTTGCCTTGGTTGTTATGCAAACAAGAAGGTGGAGAGAAATAGCTGGATGACAGACAGTTATAAGCCCGGCTTCATAGAGAAACTACCCTAGGAAAAATAGATTTGCTATATCCGTAATCAACCTGACTGAGGAATACTTTTCTAGAAATCTTAGTAACAACAGAATTCAGCCTAGCACTGACAGTTTCTCCTTTACATGCCTGTGTCCTGTAAAAAGTCTAAACCAGCAGCTTGAGGACCAAAGGAGGGAGTAGGTGAGCAAATATACACAGCAATTCTTATATCAAATGGGTTTATGTCTTATATAATTCTAAGTCTCCAAACTGATATTTCAAAAGATAAAGAAAGAGGGATGTAGAGAGAAAGAGACAGAGCAGGCAGAAAAATACATAGTTTGCTTTGCGTATCACCAGCCTTAAAACGAATCGTTAAGAATATTAAGCCCTATAGGTGTTTCTGAACATCTGGACAATTAGTATCTTTTACATACAATATCATAAACTGAAACGCCTGCATGGAGAGAATCATTCAGGTGTTTCACATCTTATAGCCATATATCAAATACCTACACCAGAGTTACAGAGGAAAGCTGCAAGTGGAAGAAGAGAATTAATTGCTAGATCTGACCAAAACAGCTTTCATTTTGAAAGCAGATAGGTTCCTGATCATAGGCTACAGTGAGCTGTACTTTATATTTAAGAAACAGAGGCATCAAATGGTTTAGGTGGAAGAGATGAAAAATAGTTAGGTTCCAGTGAAATGCAAAATACCAAAAATATAGAAAGAATGTCACAAAGCAATGCCCATACATGGCCCGACCCAATACGTGCCCTTGAACATCCCACACTGCTCCCACTACCAACACCTTCCATGACTAGCAGAGCAAGGAGACAGCAGACAAATGTAAGGTGGTGGAGGGACCATAATCTACAGAAGATGCATTTAAATTCTAGGAAAAAGCCTCTAGCCGCCCATAAAGATAGAAAGACATTTATTAGAGTAGATACTGGGCAACTCTTCCTTGAATTATAACATAGAACAAGTGAATGTTGACAGCCATTCTTGATGGTGGTGTGGAAGGAACTGCAGTGCAATGTGAAATTAGGGAGGCCCTTAGACCAAGGAAGATGGACCAGGGAGAGGAATCAGTTGGAACTGACATTAAAGAGGACAGACTAATTAAAAGGGAAAGAAGGTCACTCAAAGAAAGACCACAGCCTTCTTTGTTTACATGGACACCTAAAAGAGTGATTACTCAAACAGATTGATTTTAGGAACATAAGTGAGGACCCGAAAAGGTTTACTGATGCCTGAAATTCCACAATAAGAGCTTTATCTCTTGGACTTAGAATAAGAGAAGCCTGATTTGTCATGAGTTAAATATAAATCACTGCAATAGATGGGACTTTAAACACAAAAAGGGACTTTAAAGGCAATGTAGCCTAACACCCTTATTTCATCAAAAAGGAAATAGAGACCCAGAAAGAGAAAGTGGCTTGCTGAGGTTACAGCTTCTCACTAACAGAGCTGGGTCCACATACAGGTGTCTCGATACTCAGTTATGTGGATTGTCCACCATGCTACCCTATCACTCAACCGTCTTTTCAAATGAGATAAACTGTGTAAATAGAGATATTTCTAAACTACAAAGTGAAGTGCTAATCAAATAATTTTTATCATTCTATTATACACAGTATAGAACATAAGCCAAAATTAATTTTACATATTTTATTCAAGGAGTGTTCACTTGCCCAATTTCTTGCTCCATGAAAGCAGGAGTTGCTGCAGACCTCAATGTGGTGGTTCCCTATTAAAACCAGGTCTCTAACTTTGTGCTTAGCTCATTACTCTGTTCAGGCATTTCATATTTACTCACTTCTTTGACTATTAAATCTTGCTTTCCTAGGAGTTTTAAAACTTTTTAAAAAGTGTTTGTAAAATGCTTCACATGAGTTAACTTATTTTTTCACTGTGGGACTTGCAGATTGTGTTTGAGGAGGCGAGGACTGGTACATCATGATACCTTGACAACCTTCCACTTTCTTTCTCTGATATGCACAAAGCATCAAATTCTGTTATTCTGTGATTTGTCATTCCTGAATGACTCTGGTAGTGTGGAAGAGATTTACTCTCAAAAGATCTACTTTTTATTTATGCATTTGTTTAAGAAATATCTTTTGACTACCTAGTTTGTGTCAGGTACTCTTTGAAGAACTGTATTTAGCATGGTGAACAAGCAGACAAAATCTCCACTGTAGTAGAGTTTCATCCCAGTGGAAGGAGTCAGAAAACAAACAAATCAGGTAATTCCATATTTTGACCTGTACCATGAATAAAATGGGCAGGTGATGTGCTAGAGAGTAATCAGATGATGAAGGGCTAATTTAGCCAAGGTGGTCAGGAAAGGCCTCTTTGAAGAGGTGGTATCTCAAATGAGATTTGATGGGTGAGAAGGAGAAAGCAACACAAGAAGCCTAGGAATTAGTATTCCAAATAGAAGTAAGAGCAAGTGCCAGTGTTCTTTATCTAAATTGGGAAAGAACATAGCCATAAAAAAGAATGAAATCATACCTTTTGCAGCAACTTAGATAGAACTGGGGGCCATTATCATAAGTAAAACAAATCAGACACAGAAAGACAAATATTGCATGTTATCACTTATAAGTAGGAGCTAAATAATGTGTACACATAGACATAGAGTGTGGAATGATAAACAATGGAGCCCAGAAGGATGAGGGGCAAGAAGTCAGCAGATGGTGAGAAACTACTTAAGGGGTACAATGTACATCATTCAGGTGATGAATACCCTAAAAACCCTGATTTTGCCACTATACAATCTATGCATGTAAAAAAATTTCACTTATAACCCATACATATACACAAATCTAAAAATTAAAAAAAATTGGGAAAGAACAAGAGGGGGCCAGCAGGAGAATTGAGAACAAGATGAAAGTAGCATAAAAGGAGATGGAAAGGTAGACGATAGATCCTGCAAGGATTTGTAGGCTGTGGTCAAGAGGCTGGACTTTATCAGAGTGCAGTGGAAATCCACGGAAGAAACAGAAGCAGAGGAGGGGCATCATCTGATCATTCTGACTCTTGTGAAAGAAAGACTGAGATGAGTGGGCAGAGTGTGGAAGCAGGGAGACCAGTTAGCAGAGTTAGCAGTTTGAATCCTGTTTCATCAATTATATATATATATTTATTATTATATAGTAAGTCCTCAATGTCCTCAGTAGGTTATTGAAAACTGTGACTTTAAGTGAAACAATGTACAGCAGGTCCTTGAATGCCATCATGTCATTTCATAATCATCAATGTCATTTCATTATAACGTTGATGGGAAAAAAATTGGTTTAGTTATGTCGTTTCATTTGAAGTTGTAGTTTCCAAGAACCTATCCATGATGTCAAGTGAAGATTTACTTTACAAAACTCCAGGAAAGCACAGAAGATAGAGATTAAACTCAACCTTTTGAATCTGGAGTGGTTTTTCACAAGGAGACCCTAAAATGGAAACTAGAGATGCAGTCGTTGTACAAAGAAGAGAAGAGCATCACAATAGTGGGTAGAGTAATAGCAGATTATTTTATTGGTCACTAACTGAGCAAGGCACTGGTTTAAGCACTTTATGCCAATTAATTCACTTATTCCTCATGATCCATCCCGAGAGAACGTTCTTCAATGATTCTCATTTTGCAGATGAAGCATAGAGGACTTTAGTACTTACCTGAGCTTACACATTGATTAAATGGTGGTCATGTGATGCCATCTCAGTTTGACTCCAGGGTCTTTGCTATTGACCTCTAGGTCATCAGAACCATAAAGAATAAAAGCAAGTGCAATGTTTGAAGGCCATAGAGGAGTTTAGCATGATTGCAGTGTTAGAGCTCAGGAAACTGTATGCCAAAGTATGGTGCTTTGGCATGCTAAGTACTTGGAACTAAAGGAGACTGGAAGCCCTCAGAAGCAGCCAAGTCTCTTCCTGACCATCTCCTGCCCTCTGCCTCTTACTACTCTTTCTTCACGAAAACAAGTCACAGAAACCAGAATTCCTCTTCCCCAAGATGGGTCATAGAAACTAGAACTCCTCTTCCCCGAAGTAAGCCATAAAACCTAGAAAGGCCACTCTCTCCCTTCTCCCTTGAAGACCCTCATTGTGGAAGAGTCCTGCCCCATACTCAGGAGGAAGGAATGCTACATAGAGAGAGAGATCAAGAAGAATCTGGACAGGCCTTGCTGTGTTTCCCCCTGAGTCCATTACCACTAACTCATATCTTTTTGTCTAATCTACATGGCTACAGGCTATCCATTCTTCATCAAACTTCGGCATAAAAACAGACAGTTTCCCCTGGGTCTTTGGGTCTTCATTTCTGAAGACTCCCATTTCATGTAAAACTTGGATTAAATAAATTTGTTATGTTTTTCTCTTATTAACCTTTTATTATAGGAGTGTTGGTTGTGACCCTTATGATGGAAGAGAAAATGTATCACACATCTTCACCCCTACTGCAGCTTTGAGAGAGGAGGAGAGATAAATGAAAGTGCATGGATACGCTGAGAACTAAAGTGTGTTTCTTGTTACTCTGAAGACCAGAATTTACTCTGTAGTTGATGGGGGAGAAGAGGTAGTTCAGGTACTTAAGCCGATCAGGTTGCTATTCTAGAAAGAAAGCTTGGGAGGCAGAGTAAAAGAATAGATTGGATATGAGAGAAACTGGCAAAAAGTTTGAAGGCTATTTTAAGTTCCTTAAACTGTAAAATGCTAACATCTGGAAGGTATTGTTGACAACAGGCTTTAGAAGAACTGTTTCCTACTGGGGGACAGATATTCAACCACACAGCAGGATGTGAACTATGTGTGGTCTCCAGGTAAATTTGGAATTTTTCCAGCCTTTGCTCAGGGAGAACAAAAGAAAACATTTCTCAAGGATTGACAGTATCAAATACAAGGAAATAAGTCATTGTGGCAGGAGTTGCGTCCTTTACTTCTACCAGATGTTAAATGGGGCACTGCTCCTCCACTTGGGCAGGATGTAGGCCAAGGCTCAGCCCCAGGCTGTGCTTGCACCACTTCAAATGACAATTTCCTCTCAGCTCTCAGAAGCCTCCCTCCTTCTTTATTTACTACAATGGCCTAGACATCAATGAGAGTTCAGTTATTGATTTTCAGGACTAAAAAGCAAACATATGGGGCTGTATACCAGGAAGGTAAACGGGGACTTCCCAAGATGTCTCACTTTTGGGAAATGTGTCTGATTCTCTGCACCAAGCTTTGCGGGCACATGCAATAAATCAGGAACTCTAACCCTGACATTTGATAGCAGCAGGCGATGCATCACTGATTTCCCTGGAAGAACAATACCACACTTAATTAGCTAGGGGGAAAAAAAACCCTTTTTTCCCAAGAAGTAGGAGAAAACCCAAAATAGCATTATCCCAAAGATTAAATCTTTTTTCTGAAGCATTTAGCCCTGAATAGAAACAGCAGTTTCATAAGAATTCATTTGCATTGTGCGGGTGGAAAGAAACAGTATGGTGTCATGGAAAGTGCTTGAACTTTACAGAGGCAGATCTGGATTCCAATTCTAGATCCTCTAGGAAATCTTGGTAAATTAGGTAAACTTTATGACCTCTAGTTTTCTAACATGCCCTGGACTTCAATTTGCCCTCACATTTTAAAATCTAGATTCCTTAGCATAACATTCTGGCACTTTCATAATTCAATCCCAGTCCAACTTTCCATCTTTCCCTTCCACTCTTTTCTTCATTATATTCTACTCTGTAGTCATCCCAGACCACTGAATATTCCCGCACATTTATGTATTTCCCCTACTCTGTGCTGTCAACCTGAAATGTCCTTCTCACAATACCCTGCTGTCAAGCTCTCTTTCCTTCTGTCCCCAATGGTAATCAACTGCTACCTGTTATGCACTCTGGAAGTATGGTGTTTGAGCCAGACCTCTGTTTTGCTCCTCTTTACATCTGATCATGTTACATTTGCCAGTAACGTTCAGTTCAACATTTATATTGAGCGTCTTCTATGTGTCTGTGAAAGGTGCTTGTTCTTGAGATATTAATCTAACAAATACATATTGACATCCACTAGTGTAGTGGGTACTACACTGGATAGAACCCATTCCTGCATCCTTTGATCTTACACTACATTCTCATGGGCAGATGCACAAAAATATCAAGTATATAGGAAAATACAGTCATGGGTCACTTCACAACAGTGAAACATTCTGAGAAATGTGTAGTTAGGTGATTTCATCATCGTGGGGATATCATAGAATGTACTTACACAAACCTAGATGGTTATAGCCTACTACACACCCAGGCTATATGGTATAGCCTGTTGCTCCTAGGACACAAACCTGTACAGCATGTTACTCTACTGAATACTGTAGGAAATTACAACACAATGAAATATATTTGTGTATCTAACATATCTAAACATAGAAAAGGTAATGTCCTGCATTACAAGTTATGATGGCTGTGATATCACTGGTTAATAGAAATGTTTCAGCTCTTTTATAATATTATGGGGCCAGATACATTTGTGCTGTATCCGTGACTGAAACATTGTGATGTGACACATGACTGTAAATAAAATAATGATAAATTGTGATAAGTACTTTAACAGAATAAAACACGGATTACTCAAAAAATAACAGGGTAAGGAATTTTACTTTTTTATAGGATGAAGAAGCAGAGCTTCTCTAAGAAGGTAGTCGTTATACTAAGACCTAAATGATGAACAAGGTGCTAATTATACAAATCAAGGGGCATTCTACCCAGAAGAAAGGATGTGCACAGTCCTGGGACCGAAAAAAATTTGATGCATAGAAACCACAATGGCTAGAATGCAGTGAGTATACAGAAGAATAGCATGTGTTAAGGCTGAAGAATTTTTGACGGGACCAGATCATTGCAGGGCCTTGTCAACCCTGGTAAGGGGGTTGAACTTTATTTCAAAAACAATGGGAAGGAGCGACATGTTCTATTTTGTGACTTACATCTCAAAGTTCTCTAGCTGTTTTATGAAAAATAGACTGCAAGAGGTTAGGAGAGTGTGTAGGAAACTGTAGCAATTGTCTAGATAAGGGATGGTGGGGACTAGGACAAGACAGGTGGATATGATCCCATCCCTAACCTTAAAGAGCTTTTGTTCTGATGGAGAAAGTTATTGAACCATTCACTTCACCAAAAATGCCAGACATTTCCAAATAGAGATAATCACGTGTGCTAGGGGAGCAGGAGACAGAAGCATGAGATCCTCATGGATGTGAACTGAGTCTTGCAAATATGTTGAGTTTCGTGTAGTTTATGTAGTATGTTACAAGACCCCCATTCCCATCCCTACCACTGTCCTGGTGTGGCCCCTCAGCCTTTAAGTTTTAGGAGTAAAGCTGGAATCAAGGCATCAGAAAAGTGCCAGTGAAAGATCCCAAGCACAGGAGCTACCCAGAGAAGATTCCATAGTGAGGTGGAGAAGTAGGTAAAAGACAACCAGGAGGTGGCATATTGATCCTGGATAAAGGGAAGCCCATAGTGAAATAATGGGACATGGCATTGAAAAGAGGGAGAAGAAACAGAATGGAGACTTGAGCAGAGCACACCAACATGACTTTTTATGCCCGCTCCAACCCTCCCACCCCACCAGCTTCCAAAGCATTGACAAATCCACTGGAACCCAATTTAAGAGTTTCTTCTGTAAACCTACTCTGAACTCTAGTTAAAAGTCAACTTTTTCTTTCAGACAATTGTAATCTCTATCAATTTAGACAATACACTGTTTGGTTTATATTTCCAGGCCTTCCCATTCCAACACAACTGTGACTTGTTTAAGTGTTTTATGCTGCTTTTGCAAAATGCTAAGCTCCTAGGAGGTTCTCAGTTTTGATTGCCTTGGGGAATTTTTAGTAGTGGTGACACCACCTAAGTTGGCATGCCGCCTCCCTGGGTAGCTAATCTGGGGCATATCACCCTTTTACGTGTAGCTGTCTCTGGAATCTCTGTAATAAAACCAGGTTAGTTAAAAAAAAAAAAATTTAGAGACAGGGTTTTGCCCTGTCACCCAGGCTGGAGTGCAATGGCACAATCATAGCTCTCCACAACCTTGATCCCCTGGGCTCACGTGATCCTCCCTCCTCAGACTCCCCGGTAGCTGGGACAAGTGTGCGCCACTTAAGTTTTTTAATAGTCAGACACCATGGGTTTTATAATGCTTGTGAATTGTGTTTTTGTTATATTAAAAGAATACAGGAAGCTTCTTATGGCAAATAATAATAATAACAACAACAATAATAAATTTTATAGCAATTAGGAAATGATGGTGCCTGACTGAAAAACAGGTAACCTGCATTCTATTTAGCTTTGGCTGGTAAAATGAAAAGGTTAGATTGAGTGTCTACATTTTTTCCTCTTCAAGGTTCTTTTATTTTTAAACTTCCTCTTTAAGAATAGACGGTGCTCTAAAATGTTCTATCCAGCTCAAACAAGAGAACCAGGCTGACTTCAAATGTTGGCCCTTAAAAGCTGTGGACTCTATGACAGATGAAGGAGCCCCTGAGAGAGAAGAGAGCTGGGCCTTCAAAAGACGTACTGGCGTGAAAAGCTTCACTCTAGGCCCACACTCTCCTCTCAATATCTTCATTATTGTGTCTCGTTTCCTCCATCACTTCCGCTTTTGCATTTTCTTGGTTCATAGTCCAGGGTTTCTCACATTTAATGCAATATATGAACCTGGGCACACCCTCCACCATGCCTCTGCCACATGCACTGAGCTTTGAAATCTTAGCCACTCTTCTGTAACATTTAAACCCTTGGCCCATCCTTTAGGTTTACACTGTTCTGTTGCTCTCAGCAACTCATAATAATAGCTAGTCCTTATAGGGCACAATAATAAATCTCCTATATATTATTTACAGGATAGGTATTATTACACATTTATGTATTTCCCCTACTATTTGCCATCAACCTGAAATATTCTTCTCACAATACCCTGCTATCAAGCTCTCTTTTCCTCTGTCCCCAGTGGTAATGAACTGCTACCTCTTATGCACTCTGGAGCATATATATATACACATATATATACACACATACACATATATATACACATATATATATACACACACATATATATATGCTTTTCTTTCCCTTTTTTTTTTTTTTTTTTGAGATGGAGTTTTGCTCTTGTTGCCTGGGCTGGAGTGTAATGGCACGATCTTGCTCACTGCAACCTCTGCACCCCCGGGTTCAAGTGATTCTCCTGCTTCAGCCTCCGAAGTAGCTGGGATTACAGGTGTGCACCACCATGTCTGGTTAATTTTGTATTTTTAGTAGAGATGGGGTTTCACCATGTTGCTCAGGCTGATCTTGAACTCCTGACCTCAAGTGGTTCACCCGCCCCGACCTCCCAAAGTGCTGGGATTACAGGTGTGAGCTACTGCACCTGACCAGGTATTATTTTCTTATTTAACAAATGATGAACCTGAGGCACAAATAAGTTAAGTGATTTGCTCAACAGTTACATAGCTAAGAAATACCAGGGCAAGCTCAACCTGCTTGGCTCCAGAAGCCAGGCTCTTAACCACCATGTAATGCTACCTGTTGCTGGTTTTGCTTCTCTGCCTAGCCATAATAAGTTATTAGAAGTTTCCTATCTCATGAGCTTGCTCGTTCTAAAAATAGTTAGCATGTGTACATTGCTTCCTTCCTTTCAGGGAAGCAAGATGATGGAGTCAACGTCTCTGGTGTCAGTGAATTATCTAATGACTTTAATCTTCAGTCTTCAACTGGCATTAATATAACTAAAAAGTAAAAGTAAGGCAAGATAAAAAGGAAAAGACAATTCTTTAAGTTTGACAAATTCATACAGTAGTTCCTCCCAGTAAATGAATTCCTATGAGTACAAATCTTTAAAAGCTGCATTTTTTTAACTTATCATTTGACTTGATAATTAAGGTATGAAGAAATAATCTTATCTGTTTCTATAAAGGTCAAGTTTTAAAGAAACACTTAAAAAAACCTAATAAGGAGAACCAAGCTGAGGAGGGTTTATCAAATTTTATCCCTCACTCCTGAACTAAAAATCTCACCCACTAAAGATTTGCAGACAAATAGCTTTGCAACTCTTTTAGCAGTTCTATCTACGCTCATGTGTAAACAGGTAAATGTATTCACCTACATCAGTCTATAGGAACAGCTGCCCTTCATTTCAAAGGAAATAGTAGTGATAAAAATAATATCATAATGCCATGATGTTGACCTAGAAATTTAATAGGACTGTCCCACAATCTGTATAGCTCATGCGCTTTGATTGTTTTTGCAGGAGTGTTGATTGGGTTTGGGTTGAGTCATAAAATTGTTTCAGTCATTTCCTTTTAAAACAACCCTTCCATTTCACTTCTCAGTTTGTGAAGCACCTTTTACTACATTATCTCATTTGCCTTTCACATCAAACTCAGTATGTTCAAAATTGAAATGATTTCCCCCTCTCAAAGCTACTCTGCCTTTAGTGTTCTTTATTCCCGTAAATCCACCCTCTATCAATGTTTCTCACTCTGTTCCTCCTCTCCATCCTTCACTGCCCTAGTTTAGACTCTCTTTACTTTTTAGACTTTCTCCCCTGGAACAGATGTCATCATTTCTCTTTTAAGCAGAAATGACCCTGTTTTAAAGGAAGTCTTCATGCAGAGTGTTAGTGCATAGTACAGAGTGACATGAAGCCACTGGAGGGAAGGAAGTCAAGGGGAGTTTTCCATTCCCTCAGGACATTCTCTGAAAGTGCTAAAGTTTTATTGGAACATAGTTATGCCAATTTATTTAATTTTTTGTCTATGTCTGCTTTCATGTTATGATGGCAGAGTAGAGAAGTTGCAACACAGGCCATATGACTCACAAAGTCTAAAATATTTACTTTCTGGCCTTTACAAACAAAAAATGATGACTGCTAGTCTACAAAACAGCAATAATATTCTAAATGGACTTCCATGTTGACTTCCCTCTTTCTAATTAAACAAACTATTGTCATACTCTGCCTCAAAAAGTTAATACTACTAAGTTTCTACAAAATAAAGTTCAAATTTCTTAGCTAAGACTATCCAAAACATGACATCCAAGTACTATTCTACATTAATTTCTACTCCCTTCACAAACACTCTAAAATATTTTTCTCTTTAAATTATCTGTGCTTCCTGATACCCAAGTCATTTCTACTAGAAGGAAAAACCTCCTCCACTTTATCTTCCCAAGTTTGGTGCTATCCAACCTTCAAACTCAATACCCCTATAGGAAGAGTTTTTGAAGCTATCAGTTAAAAAGGGACCTCTTTCTTTTAATTTCCCAAAGTATTTTTATCAATTCCTATCTGGTGGGATTGAGCAATTTCTGACATATATTTAATTATGTATATACTACTGTTCTTTTTGTTATTTTATAAACTTATTGATAACAAGAGGCTGACACCATTTCAATCTTGTGGAACCTACTGGTTTCTAGCGTGTGTCTTGCATTTAGTAAGATCAAGCTAAAGAGTTGCTGAATGAACAAATTTGAAGATTAATAATTATTTTAACATGTTTTACAGAGGAGAAAACTAAGAAATGAGATGTGTATCAATCAGGACAAACTGGCTTAAACTGCAGTAACAAACAACCCCCAAATCACAGTATACTTAAAAGAACAAAGGCTCATTTCTTGTTCACTGCATGTCCTTTTATATC
This sequence comes from Papio anubis, assembly GCF_008728515.1. Lineage (NCBI taxonomy): Eukaryota > Metazoa > Chordata > Mammalia > Primates > Cercopithecidae > Papio > Papio anubis. Next base: position 197,883,772 of record NC_044976.1, read on the forward strand.
AAATATGACTGTGTTGTTCATTGTTGTCTTTGCTGCAGAGTCCAGGCTACCAGAACAGCCTCTGTCTGAAACAGGACTGATACTCATAGCAGACACAAAGAGAAGGCATAGCGCAATATGCATTGTCTCTGAAAGCTTCTGTTGAGAAGGAACAGACATTAGTTCTGCTTATATTTCATTATATATTTCACTGGACAAACTTGATGTCAAAAAGGCAGGTAAGCAGAATCTTTCCCCTATGATATGGTTTGGATCTGTGTCCCCACCGAATCCCATGTTGAAATGTAATCCCCAGTGTTGAAGGTGGGGCCTGGTGGGAGGTGTTTTGATCAAGTGGGTGGATCTCTCATGAATGACTTAGCACCATCCCTTTGTTGATGAGTGAGTTCACATGAGATCTGATTGTTTAAAAACATTTGGAACCCCCCACTCTCTCTCTCTCTCTTGCTCCCCCTCTGCCATGTGAGACACCTGCTCTCACTTAGCCTGCTGTCATAAGTAAAAGCTTTCTGAGGCCTCACCAGAAGTGAGTAGATGCTGGTGCGATGCTTCCTGTGCAACCTGCAGAACTATGAGCCAATTCAACCTCTATTCTATATAAATTACCCAGACTTGGGTATTTCTATACAGCAATGCAAGAATGACCTAATATATCCTAAGAGGGGCAACAAATATTTTTGAACAACAAGAAAATATACCACAAGGAGTTTATCTTTTTATTTATTTTTTTATTTTTATTTTTTTTTTTTTTTTTGAGACGGAGTCTCGCTCTGTCACCCAGGCTGGAGTGCAGTGGCTGGATCTCAGCTCACTGCAAGCTCCGCCTCCCGGGTTCATGCCATTCTCCTGCCTCAGCCTCCCGAGTAGCTGGGACTACAGGCGCCCGCCACCTTGCTCGGCTAGTTTTTTATATTTTTTAGTAGAGACGGGGTTTCACCGTGTTAGCCAGGATGGTCTCGATCTCCGACCTCATGATCCGCCTGTCTCGGCCTCCCAAAGTGCTGGGATTATAGGCTTGAGCCACCGCGCCCGGCCTATTATTTAATTTTTTTTACAGCCTTCCTCCTCTCCCTCTACAAGGAGTTAAATGATTTGTCCCAAATCACACAACTAGCAAGTGACAGGATGAAAACTTGAAAGGAGATTATTTGACTTATAAATCCAGTTTCTCTTCATTTCATCATAAAGCAGACTATCAGAGGGAATAATGGAGTGACTATGAAGCAACCGAACTCTGATGCCCTTAACTGACCCAGCAGCCAAGAACATCTGAAGAGGCGGAGAACAAACGAGATAAGTGATTTCTTAAGGTCAGTTCTTTTAGTATATCAGTATTGGAGAGTTAACTGTTGTGGCCATAGATGGAAATACAGGAAGTGACAGCTTCTTTGACTGTTGATTGCCTTAAGGGGATGCTAGAAGCAGTGAGAATGCAGTAAATGGAATAAAGCTCCAACTGCATTAACTGGACTCCAAATATTATTACCAGCATTCAAGAGTGAAAAGGCCTGGGGATGCCTGATAGCACAAGGATTAGACAGACATAATAAGGCTGAGGGTGCCTTTGCTCATATATCTTTTTTAATTTATTAATTTTCCAATCAATGGCAAATTACTTCAATTTAGTCAGTATAATCAGTGCAGGTTTCTGGCTAGTTCTATGAAGAATTCAACAGCTATTGAGTTTCTACTGTTTCAGGTATTATGTTAGGCCCAGAGAACAAGATAGATATAATCCCTAATCTCATGGAGATTATAATGTAGCACAAAATACAGACATTAAGTAACACATCATTTCAAGGGTGTTGAAAACAAAAGAGGAGGACCAGAGTTGTACTGGACACTATTGGTGCTCTGACAAGATTCTTCTGAAACCCTGGAATTGTTTCTGTGAACTTCTCTCCCAGCTTCTGAGGGCCTTTGCTTCTAATTGCCTGCACCTGATCATTTTCTGGACAGCTGCCTTCAGAACACTGGAGCGGATTGCCTGCAGGCATAGAAAGTGGGAGTTGCCTAGGAGTTTAAGTGCCCTTATCCAGTGATTGGTAGGAGAGTCTAAAATCCCAGCCTTCTTGCCTTCTGGGAAAACAAAGTTAGGGGCAACAATTACACTACAGAGTTCTCTTGATCAGGCTGAGCATGAGCCTTTGATGACTGAACCCTTGCTGGATGTTGTGGCCATTAAGAATGCACCTCACCGACCTCCAGCTATAAAGAGCATAATTGACTGATGGCCCCAGCTGCTGCTTCTGAACTCCATCATTGAGTTTGTCCCAGGGCTGCACTTCCCCCAGGCTGTTCCCAGCCAACGACTGAGTGTGGCAGGGACACTAAGACAGGTCCATTCCCAGGAGGCCCAGGATTCCTATGACAGGTAACTTTGGCTCAAGAACTACTTGAGAGCCTCAGTCAATTTTTCTTACACTGAAGAGGAGTCTAGGATGCTCCCACCACCCTTCATTGCCTTCTTCCTTCACATGGACTCAGACCTGTATCACAGCGTTATGGCTTTCCAGCCCATTCTGATGACCCCCTGCCAATTTACTCTTATAAGCATTTCCCTGATAAAATCCTCAGATGCTTAATTCCATCTTGGCATCTGCTCCTCAGAGGATCCAGACGAACACATTGGGCTTCCCTACCCTTACTCTTCACACGCACTTCTTTATGGTTTCTCCTGCGGGCACTTGCACATGAATCCTCATCTCAGGGTCTGCTTCTCTGGAATCCAATGTAATGACAAGGGCTCCACGGGAATACATAATAAATGAATCTAATCAATTACTGTTAACAGTTGTGTTGAAGTTTGAAAGAATAGTAAACATTAATAGGCAATAGGATGGAAGAGGCAGGATGTTCCAGGTAGAAGAAATATCATATTAAAAAGTTAGGAGGCAAGAGTGAGAATGTCAGAGTCAAAGAAAGGAGCAATTAATAACGAATGTAGTGATAGATGAAGAAAGAAGCCAACTATGAAGAGCCCGGTTGACTGTGCTAAGGAGTTTCAGCTTTCCTTAAGAGTAAAGAGCCATTGTAAGACTTTAAACAGAGAGACAAAAGGATCAGATTTGCATGTTTAAAACATCATTCTGGAACATGAATTGCAGGGTAGCATAGAAGAGGGGAGAGCAGATAGAAAGTAATGCATTGGTCTGGTGCGGGACTAAGGTGGCTCAGACTAAAGCAGGGGTCAGCAAACCATAGCCTACAGCCTGTTTCTGTATGGCCCAAGGACAAAGAAAAATTTTTCATTTTTAAAGGGCTGTTGCAATGTACTGAATGCTTGTGACCTGCCTCTTCTAAATTCATATGTTGAAGCCCTAGCCCCCGGTGTGATGCTATTAGGAGGAGGGGCCTTTTGGAGGTAATGGGTCATGATGATGGGACCCTCATTAATGGGATTAGTGCCCTTACAGAAGAAACTCCAGAAGGGATTTTCACCCTCTTTCCACCATATAAGGACACAAAGAGAAGTTGGAAACCTGCAACCCAGAAGAAGGTCTTCATCAGAACTGCCCATGCTGGCACCCTGATCTTGAACTATCAGCTTCCAGAACTGTACAAAATAAATTGTGGTTGTTTATAAGCCACCCACTCTCTGGTACTTTGTTGTAGCAGCCCAAATTGACTAAGACAATTGGGAAAACAATAACAGCAAAAATGAAGAGGAATATGTAACAGAGCCCATAGGTGGTTCTGAACCCCTAAAATATTCCCTGTCTGATCCTTTGAAGGAAAATATGTGTGGATCATGGAATAGAATAATGACAATGGGAATGGGGAAAACTGGTTGGATCAAAGAAATAGTTTGGAGGTAAAATCAATCTGTATTTTTAATCTATTGTGTTTGGGAACTGAGAGAAAATGAGGCATCAAAAAATTATCCTACATTGCAAACTTGGGCAGTTGAATGGATGGAAGTACTATTTACTGAGGGAATACGAGATGAGAAGCTGGTTTGAGAGAGCCTGCAACACACCCACACTGTATCAGAATTTACCTTTGCCCATTTTAACTAAATTCAATTCAATAGTTTTAATGTGCAGACTACACAGATGAGCAGTTGCAATCTGTCCTCCAAAGCACTTTACAGTCTTATGACAGGAAGAAGTAGCAAGTAAAGTTAAACATAACACAATACAGGCTGGGCGCGTTGGGAAGCCGAGGCAGGTGGATCACCTGAAGTCAGGAGTCCGAGAGCATCCTGGCCAACCTGATGAAACCCAATTTCTACTAAAACAATACAAAAATTAGCCAGGCATAATGATGCATGCCTGTAATCCCAGCTACTCGGGAGACTGAGGCAGGAGAAGTGCTTGAACCTGGGTGGTGAAGGTTGCAGTGAGCCGAGATCGCACTACCACACTCCAGCCTGGGTGACAGAATGAGAGTCCATCTCAAATAAATAAATAAATACATAAAATAACACAATACAGAACAGTATCAGGTGAGTGTCATAAGATAGGTACAAAATGCTAAGGGACTTCAATGGAGCAAGAGAAAGAGAGAGATTGAGATAATACCCATTTAGAAAACAACAGAAAGGACTTCATCGATGTGTCATTTTAAGTAGTCCTTGAAGTATGACTAGGATTTCAAGAAATAGAGCATATATATATATATACACACACACACACACACATACACACACATACACATATATATATACACACACACACACACAAAAAGATAGATCTCTAACCATATATATATTCACACATATAGATACCTACCTAAATAACTATATGTATATAATGATAACTATATATACATAAAACTTTAATCCCAGGGTCCCTCTTGGTGCCACTTTTAAATATCCACAGAAAATCAAGGAAAAAATTATTGAAAATTCCGATCTTGAACATTATCCAGTTTATAACCAACAGCTGCATTTATTAGAGTCCTCTTTTCTCTGCTATCCACTTATCTTACATCCTCAGCAACTTTGAACTCTTCATCTATTCCACTTACATCCTCTCCAGAAACCTAGCTGTCTCAAAAACCTTGATATTTTCTTTCCCATGCTCCTTCTTCTTCTTTGACCAGTTGAAGCACTTGTCATCTGGTTTTGCTTCACAAAAGCCTGAGAAGTACAACGGCTGGGGCAGAATTCTTTTCAAAGGACTAAGTTTGGGGTAGGGGCAGATGGGGGGACTCACCTGTTAAGAAATACCTTTTCTGTCCCAAGAAAATAGAGGGGGCATCACTGAGGTCTGTGTTAGGAAGTTTAATTGGAAGCTGAGAAGAATAAGTAAAGACTGACAGTACGTGTAAGGATACTCTGTGTAGGTTTGTCCTACCAGGTTTCAGTAGGTGTTACAGTATGTGGCGTAGGGACTGCACTATTTGGATACAAGAGAGAAACAGAAATGACTGCACTTCATGGGCTGGAATAAGAAAGGGGGCAGGTAAAACCTGTATTTACTGAACTCTATATACCTTATTTTTGTTGTTGTACTGTTGAAGCAGTATTCAACTTTTGGAAGAAAAAGGCAGGTCATGGGGGAAAATATTTCCATCAGAGACTTATTTTTTAAAACCCAGAGAGAGATCTAAAATCAGCGTATAGTTGGTCCAAGCTCTATCTCTGGGCCCTTCACCCTACCTCTGAGGACCCTACTGCACTGATAAATGAGAATTCACATTCATGCTAATGTTCCTTCAAGCCACTGAGTCACCAGAGATTCAATTATGCTTTCCACATTTTCCATCTTAAGGCAGAAATGGACTAATGCATTTTAGAAAGATATTTGGTAATAAGTCTTGAAGCTAGGATGTTTTTCATTTTAAATGTCAGGTAATTGAAAAATGTGACCATGATTATTATTAACTATATTTCCTGGTCTAATTCTATCTAAAAAGTTCAGTGCTAAGTTTCATGGCTGTTTTGAAGGCAAAGAAGATAGGGCTCCTAATCTCAAAAATAGACATTTATATAAATAGTGACATGAAAAGAAAGGGAGGGAAAGAAGGAACATTGAGAATGTCAGCAGAATGTGATACAGATAACCTCAAATGTCTCATCTGGACATCGATGCTATCATGAGTTCCAATTTTAAATCCTTTCATGATTCCAGAAGCAAAGTTAGTATCTTACTCAAACCCAGAGGTAGAGAAGTTATTAATTCCAGTATTATTTTATTTATTCCTTGTCTTTCTGTTGTGTCATTCTGGGTAAAAGGTGCAATGAAAGGAGAAAGTGTTAGCAATGGGAGAAATTTGTTGCCTCTCTCTTTTTTTTTTTTTTCCCCAAGTTCTACTTTTATTCAAGCACTCCATTCCCCTCGGCTAATCTAGACACCTATTTTTCTTTCTCTGACCCTAATCACTGCTATTTCTCCAAAGAATAGGCATTTATTGAGCATCTAGTATATTCCAGGTCCTTCCAACTTACGAAGAGAGAGACTGCTTGTCTCAAGAGACCAGTAACAATAGCCCCTTGCCATTTTCAGTGTTTATTCCATTTCCAAGATGATTCCGCACTTTGATTAAGGAAATGTGTCTATTTTTCCTCCTTTGGAGGAAATGGAGATGAGTTTGCTGTTGGAGATATTTGAAGAGGAAGTACATTAGTCTTTGATTATTCATCCAAAAAAGCAAACTGGGGATTTTTCTTATTCTGTATGAAGTCTTTCATCTGCTTTTAATAGTCAGAGAAAGAATGAATGGCTTCGACAGAAACTTATAAACCAAATGGAGTGAGATATCTTTAGAGATCCCAAAAAAAGAAAAAATATACATGGGCCATGTCTTATAGGTTCAGAAAACTGGCATAAATGTCAGGAAAGCTACCTCCTCTGCCCCGACCCAGGCCCTAGCACAGTGCTCGCGTGCTTCTGCACACATATTCTCATGAAGCTTTCACAGCAAGCTGTGGGCTAGGAGTGCGGTGAGAGGACGGAAAACAATCTTGAGCCTGTTTTTCAGCTGAGGAATCTGAGATTCAAGGAGGTTAAGTTGGGGATTACTGAAAATCGCTGAGCTAGTAAAACTGAGGTCCAGATCATCTGACTCCAGCTCCAGTGCTCCTCCCAGTAAATTATAGCTGCTACCCGAAATGAGGCCTCTTGGAAGCCCTGTTAGAGACAAACATAGAAATGACAGGGACCTTTTGACAATGACCATCCAGTTTCCGCTCTACTTTACAGAAAGATCAAGTGGGAAAATGTACTAGGCTATTAGAAATTATGCCACTAGAGCATTGTTGATGAGAATTGTGAGTGATTTAATCTGCTCGGAGACTACTGAACAACATCCAACGTAAGGTTGCTATGACAATGCCACTCTTATCTTAGTGATTTTAAACAAAAATATCTCAAGGGCAGAGTAATTAGGTAAGTAGAGCAGTGAGTCTGCGTTGTTTCATGCAGTCATTTTCCAATGATTACCATTTTATTGTTGTGCCTTGTACTCTCAGGTTCTGCCTAATATAGCAAATCTCCCTAGAGCAATGAGCGTGTGCGTGTTTGTGTCAGTGTCTCTGTGTGTATGCATGTGTATGTGATATGTGGGTATCATGGGGGTAGTATTTTTAATTAGTTCCTGCCCCCCAATACCCTTTAGCAAGTGGCACCATATGGCAAACTCCCACTCAAGTGCAGATATGACAAAAGAAGATGTGGGACTGTAAGATACAAGCACAAACTCAAACTACCCTTCTCGGGGGTTATGAGTACATGTATGGGAACAATATTTGCTTGTGCCTTGTTTTTTCTTTTTAAATTAAATTTAAATGCATCTCGATATTGCTTGTTCCAATTCCCTCTGACTCAGATTGTCATTTCCCAAGGCTTCTGAAAGGTTTTTTGCTTCTATTTCTAATGCCTGGCATTCCGACCCACCCAATCAGGCGCCACTGCTAACCTTCCCATCCTCTGGGCCCCGGAAATCTAGAACTCTCTCCTTGAATTGCTTATTCATCCCAGGAGAATGCTGCCAAAGAGACTATCTAATTCTCTGGGCTTTATCCTCCATCCCCTCCCAACACAATTTTAAAACCACTGGTATTTATCGAACACTCGCTATGTGCCAGGTCTTTAGTCGGGCACTTCAGGTATTTTATCAGTTAGTCCATCCTCGTGATAACAAATATGAGAAACTGAGACTCACAGAAGTTAAAGTCTCAGAATCACATGGCTATTAAATCGCAGAGCTGGACTATAAACTCTGGGCTGGCTAAGCCCATTCTTTCTGTTACACCATGCCGCCTTACTTAAGGAGGGCTTGTATGTTTAAGATATGAACGGGCCAATAGCTCATTCCCCCTGCCTTGCTTTGGTATACTCTATAGCTCTTTAACAATTGTATCTATTCATTTCAACCGGTGAGTCTCACTGCTGCTTTCCTGGAGACATTTGGCAATGTCTGGAGCCATTTTTGGTTATCACAACAGGGGAGTGCTACTGGCATCTAGTGGGTTAAGGCCAGGAATGCTGCTAGTCATCTTGCAATGCACATCACAGCCCCCACAACACAGAATTCTCCTGTCCAAAATATCAACATGGTTTAGGTTGAGAACAAACCTGCGGATTTAGACAAACCCTGTGGATTCTCAGACGCTGGGTAGTATTGCATGTACCCTCTACTTAAGGAATTCAGTTCACTGAAATCTTCCTGGTCTTCAGTCAGGGAGAACACAAGCCTATGCCGGGGAGGGATCTGAACATTTTTGTTTCATTAGAGCCCTTTGTGGGTGTCAACACACAAGAAACACTACATAGTGGACAGAAAAATAAGAAGTATCATAAAATGATGTAATAACTTTCCAGTGGACACATAGGAGACACAATATTTGTCTAGGGAATCAGAGGAAGTTGCCTTCATAAAAGTTGTGATGCTCAACCTGAGACATGAAACGTAGGCAGGCACTCTTCAGGTGCACAAGTGAAGGGTCAGGTGTTCCAAGAAGAGTGCAGAATGAGTGTTATATCTTGGGGGTGTGAAAGGGCATAGCTCGTATGGGAAGAAGTATGCTCCAAGGGCCTAGAGCATGGGGGAGTGGTAAGACACGAAGCAGAGCAGGTAGATAGAAATTTCATCTTAGAGGGCCTTGTGTGGAGCTTCAATGTTGTCTTCTAGGTGTCGGGGAGCTTGCTCTACTGGCTCTCAGTTTCCTTTTAGTAAAGGCATGATTATCCCAGCCTAAGGATCAGCTATATATCACCAGCCAATAACTGCTCATAAGAATATACTGATGTATTCATTTCTTAAGGCTGCCATAACAAAATACAGGGTGACTTACAATAACAGAAATTGACTCTCTCAAAGTTAGAAATGCTAGAAATCTGAAATCAAGGTGTCAACTGGACCAGGCTGTCTCTGAAGCCTGTAAAGGAAGATCCTTCCTTATTTTTCTAGATTCTGATCTTTGCCCGCAATCCTTGACATTCCTTGGCTTGTAGATGCATTGCTCCAATCTCTGCCTCCGTTGTCACATGGCATTCTCCTTCTGCATCTGTGTCCACATTTCTCTCTTCTTATGAGGACACCAGTCATATTAACTAAGGGACCACCCTAACCTGATATGACCTCATCTAACTTGATTACACCTGCAAAGATGCTATTTCCAAATAAGGTCACATTCAAGATGCTGGGATTTAGGACTTAAACGTATCTTTTTTGAAGGCAGAATTCCACCCACAACAACTGACTAGGTCATCATAATTTCCTGCTTATAGAGGTCAAGCCTCTCTGACCTGGGATTAACAGCTTTTTGCTGGGACCACTGATCAAAGGACACTCTACGTCCAATTTTATACTTGTATTACAGTCTGTGAAATGAGACAAACAGAACCTGTGCAAGTTCGGAGAAATCAAAGGAAATCATGTTAGAGACAGACCAACTACAGTGATACTTTACAAAGTTGAGTCTGATAGAATAAATTGTGGTCCTATATTTGCAGGACTATCATCCCGGCTTTTTTAGCCATGTAAGATGTACTACAAAGTGTTTTTATTCCTAAAGAAGTGGTCCCACAGGGGAGATTAAAAGCAGAAGTTATTATCAGCATTATCTGAAACAATGTAACCGCAATTGTCACTAGGTACTGCCTTTAGAATGTCATTGTTGTTTTGTTCTGTTGGTTTTCTGTTTGGTTTCCAAAGCTGTCATCCAAACACAAACATTGCCCTCAGGAACATCCTGTAGTTTGTTTCATGTCTCGTGGGACTCTAGCTTGTCAGAAAGCACAGTGCAGTGACTAAGGGAATAGTAAAGCACATTGGAATGGACTCCAGTCTAAGAATTTGGACTGTGTTGGAACTGTCATGAACTGCCATGACCTTTAACAAGTCTCCTTCCTCTTCTAAGCCTGTTTATCTATCTAAAAATTAGGACTATCACTTAACAGCATTATGCAAAACTGATTTCTCTAACGTTCAACTTCGGCTCTAACCCAGAACTTGATTATAGTTAGCAACGTGGTATTTATCTTTCATTATTGCCCTAAATATAATCTCACCTCATTTATTCCATGTAATTAATCACTAATTCTTCTTTGTACAATTTATTAACTTTCTTAAGGGGAAGTTGACATCTTACTTTAAAAAAATCAACCCGGATCATCAGGCATATCCCCCCATATATCTCAATATCTATTATCCCTGCCCAGTCCTCAAATTTGACCCCATCCATATAAGAATGCCTCAATACCAAGTGTTCTCTGAGCAAAGTGAACTATGCCTTAAAAAATGAAGTTATAATACATTCTTAATCCATTCAGTTTACTGTTATGTGTCAAAAGGTTCAAGGCAGTGCTTCTCAATGTTTATATGGCTCCGGGACTGAAACCTCTATCTTCCCACTTAAAATAAAGGGCACACACATGGGAAACTTGGCAACATTAAGAAGTCTCCCAACTTTGTTTTCCATCCTCTCCTCCATGCCCTTTAGATATTCTGATGCCCCTTTAGCCCCATGAAAATCAGAAAAGAACTTGATACAATTTATTTATTTTTAAAAATGTTGCTGAGTACTTACCCTAGTACTGGGATTACAAAGACCAATCAGATATCATATTCAAATCAAGAAGACCACAGTCTAGTTGGGGCAAGAAGTCAAGAAAATTAATAAGGTGCCACAGGAGTGGGACAGTTGAGGGCTCAGATAATGGTCAGTAATTTGCCTCTAAGGATGTGACTCTCGCATTGAGTTCTAAAACACAGTCAGATATTTCCAAATATGTAACCTAAATTAAAAAAAAAATATATTTCAGACAGGAAGCATTCCACGGAAAGGCAAAAGGCATTGAACTGCATGTGTATTCAGAGAATGGTGAACTGTTTAGATCATGAGTAAGAGTAGAGCAGCAGGTTAGTCTACATGGTTTGTCTATCAGACACAGCAGGCTAAGAAACATGGGCTGGGCACGCTGGCTCACGCCTGTAATCCCAACACTTTTGGAAACTGAGATGGGCTGATCACCTGAGATCAGGACTTTGAGACCAGCCTAGCCAACATGGCAAAACCCTGTCTCTACTAAAAATAAAAAATTAACTGGGTGTGGTGGTGTGCAGCTGTAATCCCAGCTACCTGGGAGGCTGAGGCAGGAGAATTGCTTGAACCTGGGCTGCAGAGGTTGCAGCGAGTCAAGGTCACGCCATTTCTCTCCAGCCTGGGCAACAGAGTGAGTCTCCATCAGAAGAAAAAAAAGAAAGAAAGAAAAGAAAAAAGGGAAGGAAGGAAGGAAAGAAGGAAGGGAAGGGAAGGGAAGGAAGGAAGGGAAGAAGGAAGGAAGGGAAGGGAAGGGAAGGAAGGAAGGAAGGAAGGAAGGAAGGAAGGAAGGAAAGAAGGAAGGAAGGGGAAGGAAGGAAGGGAAGGAAGGAAGGAAGGACGGACTTGTTCCTCGTTCACCTTCAGGTTTTATCCTTTAGAATGATATCTCTGGTAGAACTGCAGTAAGAGAATAAGAGTCGAAGCCAGAAAACAAGAAAATGACATACATCTGATCCTTATTTGGAAATAGCATCTTATTAGTGAGGAGGGTAAGGAGAGAAAATAGAGGGAAGGGGAAGTAAGATCCAATCAAAAAGCTTTGAGTGAAAGGGAGGGATCTTAGATAGGCACACAGGGGAAGCATTCTAGGAACTGTCCTGGATGCTGATTTTACTTCTGGACAAATTGAGATTGAGTTGTCTGAATATTGAGTGGAAATACTCATGGGGTGTTGGAATTTGGGAGAGAAAACAGGATGGGAAATCTTAATATATGTACTATAAAAGTTATTTTCCTCCTCTTATTTCCTTTGCTCTTTCACTTTTCTAAATCCTGTTTATCTTTACGAAGATCCAGATAAAGTTTCATTTATTCTTGAACTTTCTCTCAAATACTCCAGTCCATGCTGATCTTGCTATTCTTTAAATTCGGTTGTGCTTATAACCAACACTATGGCAAAGTACATCCTTATTATTTAATTATATTGTATATGTTCATACAATATATGTGTACACATATAATTTATTAATGCATACAGTACATACGTTAGTAAAAATATGTACATTTAATTATATGGTATGTGTTGATTTTGACTTTCTGTAAGCCACCTTTGGCAACAGGCTCAAACCCTAACATTTCTTTTCATGGCTTAGGGCAAAAATACAAACGGCAGCACACATATTATGTGTCTAAATCAGCCTCTGGTCCACAGACTCCTAGGGGTCCCTGAGTCCTTTTGAACTCTGTTGACATTTAAACTGCTGCTTGCAAAGAAATATTGTATAAAGGTGCTGATATCTTTGCATGAATCGAGGCACCAAATTGTTCTTGTAGTCATATTCTTTACTCACAGAAAAGAAATAAAAAGCAGGTTGCTCTAAAAATTTTCCTTGGTAAAAACAGTAAATAGTAAAATTAATTTTATTAAATCTTAATCTTTGAGTGCTTGCCTTTAAAATGTTCTGTAAGATCTTTTAAACATACTGTAAGATGAAATGGAAACTTCTCATAAAGCACTTTGCTGCAGCCTAAAATAAATGTTATCTGCAGGAAAAGCACTTGTGCAATTGCTTGAGTGGTGGGGTGACTTACTCCTCATCCCCCATTTTTAAGAAATATTTTCACCTGAAAAAATGACCAATAGACAAACTATAGCAATTTAGACTTGCGTATTTGTTGGAAATTGTCTCAAATATGAACTAAATGAACCTGTCACTTCAAAGAAAATAACTGGCAGTATTTGTTTCCTAAGATAAAATTGGACCCTTAGTAAAAATAAAATTATAGAAAACTTGTATTGTTACCATGAGTTTGTCAGCTTCCCTATAGTGAATGACTTTTCTGATGAGATGAGTGGTTATATTAGTGTTTTCTTTTCTTTCAGGGTTGGTACTTAACAATTAATGGATTTTTAAAATATTGTACAGCCTAACAATGAATTATCCAAAAAGGATATTAAGAAAACAACTTCATTTATAATAGCATCATCAAGAATAAATACTTACAAATAAAATTAATACACACATGAAAGACTTATACACTAAAAACTAAAGAACACTGATGAAAGACATTAAGGCAGACACAAATACATGCAAAGATATCCTGTGTTCATGGATTGGATAAATTAATATTATTAAAATATCCATACTACCTAAAGAGATCTACAGATTTAATGCAATCCCTATCAAAATCTCAATGCTAGTTTTTACAGAAATAGAAAAAACAATCCCAAAATTCATAGGATTTTAGGAACTACCAAAGGAACTACCAAAGACCCTATATAGCCAAAGCCATTTTGAGCAAGAAGAACAAAGCTCAAGGCATCATACTTCCTTATTTCAATATAGATTACAAAGCAACAGTAATCAAAACAGTATGATACAGACATAAAAACAGGCAAATATACCAGTGGAACAGAATAAAAAGCCCAGAAATAAACTAACCTACACATATACAGTCACGAATTGTGACAAGAGTGCCAAGAACACATAATGGAAAAAGAGTAGTCTCTTCAATAAATGGTGTTGGGAAAATTGTATCCACATGGAAAAATAAAATTAAATTAAACTCTTATTTTATAACCTTACAATACAAACAAAAATCAGTTCAAAATGGATTAAAGACTTAGACATAAAACCTGAAACTATAAAATTCCTAAGAGAAAGCACAGAGAAAACCTTCCTGACATTGGTCTTGGCAATGATTTATTGGATATGACACTGAAGGCACAAGCAACAAAAGCAAAAATAGACAAGTTACATCAAACTAAAAAGCTCCTACATAGCAAAGGAAAAAAATCAACAATATAAAAAGGCAAGTTATGGAATGAGAGAAAATATTTGCAAAGCACATATCTGATAAAGGGTTAATACCAAAATATACAAGAAACTCATGCAACTCAATAGCAAAATAATATTAATAATAACCCAATTTTAAAAATGGACAAAACAAACTGAATAGACATTCTCCACAGAGGACATACAAATGGTTAACAGGTACATGAAAAGGTGTCAAACATCACTAGTCATCAGGGAAATGCAATTGGAAACCACAATGAGGTACCCCCTCACACTTTGTAGAACGACTATTACCAAAAAACAAAAGATAACAAATGTTTATGAGGATGTGGAGAAAAGGAATCCTTGTAAACTGTTGATGGGAATGTAAATTAGTACAGCCATTATGGAAAGCAATATGGAGGTTTCTTAAAAAGATTAAACATAGAACTACTATGTGATCCAGCAATCCCACTTCTGGGTGTCTATCAAAAGGAATTGAAATCAGAAGCTTAAAGATGTATCCTCATTGCCGTGTTCATTGCAGCATTATTCACAACAGCCAAGATATGGAATCAACTGATTGTTCATTGACAGAATAATGGATAAAGAAAATACAGTGTATACATGCAATATTTAACCTTAAAAAAAAAAAAAGAAAATTCTGCCACCTGTGGCAACTTGGATGAACCTGAAGGATATTATGTTAAGTGAAATAAGCCAGATACAGAAGAACAAATATTACATGATGCCACTTACACGAAGAATCTAAAATAATCAAACTCACAGAAGCAGAAAGTGAAATGGTGGTTGCCAGGAGACAGAGGAAGGGGAAAATAGGGAGGTATTAGTCAAAAGGTACAAAGTTCCTGATGTACAAATTGAATAAGTCCTAGAGATCTACTGTACCATATACTCCCTATAGTTAACAATATTATATTTTATACTTAAAAGATGCTGAAGGTGGATCTTATGTTGTGTTCTTATCACATACATACAAATAGTAATAATAAATAAAAAGGTGGGAGAAACTTTAGAGGTGATGGATAGGTTTATGTCGTAGATTGTGGTGATAGTTTCATGGGAGCATACTTATCAAGTTGTATACTCTAAATATGTACCACTTTTCACATGTCAATCATACCTCAATAAAGTGGTTGAAGAAATATCGTATAAGGAAATATATCAATGTTTGAGAGATCTGTGTAACTCGGTGAACCAATATTTACCAAAAGACTAATTAATGCATAATGTAACAAGTATTAAAATTTATTTGACATGGTTTCAGAATTTACACTGGGAAATATCTTTAAGAAATTACTCTGTCAATTTTGGTATGGAAGCAAAAAAGAATATACACAATTATGTAAAAAGGCTATAAAAATATTTCTTCTTTTTCTAACTATGTATCTGCGTGAAGCCATATTTTCTTCAAATATGTCAATTAAGACTACCTACCACAACAGACTGATTGCTGAAGTGGACAGGAAAATCCACTGTCCTTCTTTAAAGCAGGTGATAAAGTTGCAAAAATGTAAAACAATACCACTCTTCTTTCTAACTTTTTGTATTGAAAAATACAGTATCTTTCTTAAGAATATGTTATTTATATCAACTATAAGTTCTTAATTGCTTTTTATATAAATACATTATAAATATTTAAAATTTTTAATTTTGCTTTTTAATGTGATAAATATAAATAGATATTACCCACATATAAACAAGCACTTTGGAGGTCTTCAATAATGTTTAAGAGTATAAAGGGGGCCTAAGCCCGAAAACTTTCAAAAAATCCAGCCAACACACTATTAAATAGAATATGTTCTATTATCCTATCTTGACAATTCAGAATTAAATTTAAAATGCTTCTACTCCTCAGAAAAGTACCTTGGAATATGAGAATACGGGGTGAGCCAGCCATTACCCCCCAGCCTGAAGCCTGTCCCCCTTTTCTTCTCCATGGACTACAAGGGGTCTTGAGGGTATGCAGGTGAATACCCAGATCACAAGTCCAAGAAGATATCCACCTGCTGCAAACAGCTACCTATTGGCCACCTTTCGGGCCTAGGGGTATGCATATCTACAGCAACATCCACTCTCAGAAAGACAGACACTTTGAAGAAACCTATGTAGGCCCTGGAGGCAGGATTTGGACCATTTGGGCAAGAAATCCAAGGTTCCAGGTACTCACAGCTTAGTCTAGATAGAAGGCAATGGGGCACAGGTTCCAGCTGGGCTCTTCTCCTCCACCCTTGTAGATTCTCCACTCCCAGAGGAAGATAAGTCAGAAAAAGGCCATAGCAGGACCCTTTGAATCAACAAAGGACCTCTTCCCTCTTTTTCTTGGGTCTAAAGGCAGTACTCTGTCAAATTCTTTATTGCCTCTGACCCACAGTTTTCTCTCTATAAACTCAGATGGTCAGACTAAATTCAATGTTGTACCAGTCCTTCAAGACTCTGTCTTGTTCCTAACCCAAGGAAGGTAGCATTAAGTTCTTGCTGAGTAATCAAAACTAATCTGTAAAGCATAAAACACTCTAAAAATTGGATACATTAAGTGAGCTTGATAGAAGGGAACCCTTTCTTTCCCACCAGTAAACTAAAATGGGGAACTCTAAAGCAACTCTAACTCTTCCTTTTTACTAATCTTAAATTCCAAATGTTAAGGAGAGATAATCTGTCCTTCCCATAATGTTTTCTCTGTGAGTCCTGCCTGTCAATGGAGTCTTAGTAAAAGCAAGTATAGGAGAAAAATGTGTCATCTGAAGGGTAATAAAAAAAAACTAACCTCATTCAGCCTTTATATATTCTACTTTAACAGTCTGTTATGGCTTCAGCTGCTGGCCTGGAGCGAGCAAAATAATTCAGTTGCATATAAAAGCAATTTAGGGCAATGATCAGTTGCATCTATCTCTGCCTCCTCCTCTGAATTCTTCCCCTAACTCATTCTCATAAATCAAAGTTAAACTATTTCCTCTGTGCTTCCATAACACCTTAAACTTCTATTAATAGCATACATAGTTTTTTCCTGCTTGTTAGAGTTATTTTTATATGCCTTTCTCATCATTACATTATTAATTTCTTTAGGATGATGACTGTGTTTCCATGATTCGTTTTCTTCCCAATGAGTTGGAATGCAATAATGTTTATTGGCTTGAAGTAGTCACATAATTTCCACTGACCGCAACTGTGAAATATCTGGAAGAAAGTGATGATGATGTTGTTGCACATTAAATCATGTCAAATAATTACTCTTGGAGATGGTCCCAATTTGTCTACTTGGCAAATATGTATTCATCCTTTAAGACTTGGCTCAAGGATCTCATCTTGACCCAGTACAATCAACCACATATATACATATATATACACACACATACATACATGTATTTATATATTCCTGCCTATGTTCACATAAAATTTTGGCAGATTCCACCAAATTGCCCTTCAAAAAAGATTGCACAAAATCGATTGTGACTTTTCCCCCACACCCTGGTAATACTGTTTATTATATACTTTATTTTTTTTCCATTTTGATGGGCAAAAATGACATCCCATCAAGGGTTCTTTAGTTTATATTTCCTGAATCATGAGGTTTAGTAACTTTTTAATACATACACTGGACACTTTAGAGTCTTTTCTTTTTAACTAACATGTTATATGCTTTCCTTTGGGGTTCTTTTTCTTTGGCTATTTGTCAAAGACAACTTGACTCTATTAAAGTATTTGGCAAATATTTTTGTGAATTTAAAACAAACTGAAAACAATCTAGGTCTCTATCAATGGAAAATGAATTCATAATTTATGGTATAGGTATATCCATACAACGAGATACTGCTATGGTTGAATGTGTCCCCCACAGGTCATGTGTTGCAAACTTAATCCCCAAGGCAATAGCCTTGAGAGGTGGGATTTTTAAGAGGTGACTAGGGATGAGGGCTCTGCCTTCATAGGTAGATTAATATCACTGTGGTAGAAATGGGTGAGTTATCAAAGGAGTGGATTTCTGATAAAAGGATGAGTTCAGCCCCTTTCCCATCTTTCTTGTGTGCACTCCCTCACTCCTCTGCCACCCACCACGGAATGACAAAGCAAGAAAACTCTTTCTGAATGTGGGTCTTTAACCTTTGACTTTCCGGTTTCAAGCACTGTAAGAAATAAATTTATGTTCTTTATAAGTTACCCAGTCTGTGATACTCTAGTTCACAACTGTTATAGAAGTTATTGAAAAATGCAATGGACTGATTTGGAAAGATGCTCAAAATATATTGTTAAGTGAACTAGAAAATGGCAGGATTATATATATAGTAGACTCCCCACTAAAGCACTTATGCCCATACTTATATCCACTCGTGAATTTATGGACAATAATAAGATGTGGATGTGGATGTTTCTAGTAGAGAGAAATGGCCTTGAGGGCAAGGTTAACTTTTAGTTTTTATTTTTTACTTTTTACTTTTATTTTTGTATAATAGCATGTATTACTTTTATAATAAAAATAATTAATAGTAACTTTGTAACATTGGCTTTAAAAAGTAATTTGCTTTTTAGGAGACACAGTAACAGGTGAGTCAGGTTCTTTCTTCTATACCATGCTGCCTCTGAGCAGAATCAAGGCTTTTCTGCAGCACATTGATGTTCCCAAGGGTAGGCTTTAATGGCCCCCCTGCTTTCCATCAAACAAAGGAAAGCCTCTGTGAGAGGTGGCAGAGAGCCATGGAAGGGAAGGCAGAAGGCTGAGAAAGTATCTGAGGATGAAGCATCATCAACCATGAGGGTGCACATTGCTTTCTCTTACTAATGATGATAACATCAGCTCTCATTGTCTGACAAAACTGAGGCTTTTCAGAAACTGCATTTCCCACACTGAGGTCAAGATACTTCTATTGCCAAGGAAGAGTAAATGGATAGGAGGAGGCAAATTCTCCAGAGATGAGGATAGTGCCGGAAGTGGAGGTAAGTGAATTATGGGCTGATGATTCAGCAGCAAATCACCCATGGAAATGTCCCACCCACCACCAGAGGCTGATTATTTTTCAACGAACTTTGAGGTGGTTCAAGGAACCACCTATGTTCCTCAGGAGGTGGTAGAATAATGTGTGTCTCAAACTTTACTTCCTAAGAATTCCTAACATTAGATGTGCCTTCCTACAAATTGAACTCGGTGTCTCGTGTTTTCTTAAAATCCACGATTTTTATTTTTTTTTAATTTTTTTTTAATTTTTTATTTTTTTGATTTTTAAATCCTATTCTATGACTCATCTGTGTTGGTGATAATAGAAAAATTTGTATTCCCTGTATTTTCAGTGATATCTGTTGATTAGGAAAATGAGCTGTGTGTATTCCCTAAAGCATATTCAATTATTATTGGATAGAAAGGAGGTTTTGAATTAGGCATACCTGGCTTTGATCTGCTTGTCACATATTTTTGCTCATGTCATTTAATCCCTGAACTGCAACTTTCCTAACATCTGTAAAAGAAAATTGCAATTTCATCTCTCTCTAGAATCTTATGAAAACTAAACAGAAAAAAATATATATATCTCAGTACCTTTCACATAATGGGTATTAATTTAAATGCTACATTTTTCACTTTAAAATTGTTTTAAAATCTGAAAAAAACCCATATTTATGAGTTCTACATTACTTAGAATTAGTTCCAGCAGTGTACTTAATAAAATAGCAGCGGCTTAAACAGGATGGAGTGTAATTTTTCTCTCATGTAAGAGAAATTTGAAGGATTATAGTCCAGGGCTGGTTTCGATAGAAGAGACTCAAAATTGCTTCTGTATTTCTGATCCGCCATTTTTAGCACATTACTTTCATGCTGAAGAGTGCCTAATGGCCCATGATGGAAGCTTCACCAAAGCTGTCATATGCAAATTCCAGGCAGAATAAAGAAAGGTAGAAGGAAAGGGCAACACCCAATTACCCTGATTTGATCATTACCCATTATATGCTCATATCAAAACATCACATGTACCCCACAAATATGTACAACTAGTATATATCTATAATAATTAAAAATAAAAAACTTTAAACAAAGACTGAGAAATATAATATTTTAATTAGGTACAATGCTGCCCCAAATATGTTAGTAAGGATGAAGGAGAGAACTGATATTAAGCAAGCAATCAGTAGTCTCTGCCACAACTAGCTATTATGATACGCTAATAGCTAACACTTATTGAGTGGTTACTATTAACATAAGCATTTGGGGCTCATGATGTAGGTACTCTCTTCTTCGTTTTAGAGATGATATAACAGAGACTTAAAGAGGGTAAGTTAATAAGCAGCAAAGCCAGGATTTGCACCAAGGCAGGGTGTCAGGAGAGCCAACTTTCTTAAGTGGGCTGCCTTCCAGTGCTATGGCTGGGGATTCTCACATACAGTTTTAATAGATTTTCCAAATACCAGTAGGAAAGTTGAAATTCTAAAGCATAAAATGGTCAGTTATCTGACGGAATTGCTGCTGCCAATCAGTCATGTGTTTGAAGATACTGATTTTGCTAAAGGGATTGGATCTCTAGCTGGCATTTCATTCTATAACTATGACTAAAGCATAGCCAAATATAGTCTCCAGTCTTGGTGTTTTGATCTTAAGGAAGAAACTTTCTCCGGCTTGAAGGCAAGTTATATATATATTCATTCAGTCTTGCGTTCATTCTTTCATTGTACCATTAAGAATTTTTGGATTGGTTCTATTTAAGACCCTAGGAATACAAAGATAATAAGGCAGCATCCCTATCCTAAAAGCTCATAGATAGAGCAGTTGATTTTAAGTAATTCAATCACAACCCAAAGGAAGAAGGTGAATATAGTTAACAATAATGTGTTGTATATTTTGAAACAGCTGAAAGGGAGAATTTTAAATGTTCTCACCACCAAAAAATGATAAATATTTGAGATTATTCATATGCTAATTACCCTGATTTGATTATTCCACAATGTACACATGTATTGTAATATCACCTTGTACCCCGTAAATATGTACAACTATTATATGTCAATTAAAAATAAAACTCAAAAAATACATTTTATATTGCAGCCCCATACACTTCCTACTCACACAACACACTCAAAATTTTATGAAATATTTATTCTTACTCTATGGAATGTACTCTGATATTTTCTATGTATTCTACTCTGTTCTTCCTTTTAATGTGGAATGCCGTAACTAAAATTAATTCCAGGTACTGATGAGTTGTGACCTATAATTTTAAGAACACACATCTATGGAAAAAGAAAGGCCATTAAACTGATAAATTCAATATGATATGGAAATACTCTAAGAGCTGTATGAACAATGAGCCCTTGAACTGCAAAGAAAAAGACTAACTCTTCCTGGGGGATGTTGGGGTAGGCAACATTAGGGTGCACTCTGAATTGAGTCTTAAGGGATAAAGGGGAAATTGTCATGTGGGAAATGGAAGGAAGGACATTCCGAGCAAAGGAAACAGCGTGTGATTGGTGTGTAGGTGTGAGAGAGAATGGTAGAAAGCCAAGCAAGTGAGTTCAAGTATTGCAGGAAGGCTAGGGAGAATGCTGGTTTGGACTTACAGGAAAAGTATAGCTGTGCTGTGAAATGGCCTTAAGTAGACTGGATACTTCTCAGAGTTCAGAAGTAGCTGATTCACACTCATCAGATCAGTTTCTATGTCTAGCAACAATGTGCACTGAAGACCTGACCAGTTCCAGTCGGCACTTATGTTCTGTGCTAAGGTCACAGAGGAGAGAAAGATTTGACCTTGACCTTGACCTTGAGAGATTTGGTTTAAAGAAGCTAGATGTACAAATAATTTTGATACCACATGATTAGTTCTATCACAAGTTGTGTACACAGAGCAGTGGGTGCACAAAGGAAAAATATGTGAGTCCTGCTTGTGAGAATTGCGAATACTTTCAGAGGGCTAAGTGTGGAAACAAGTAGTGGGAGTTTCAGCTTATTTTAAGAGTCAGTGGCTGTTAGATGGACAATCTCAGTGCTAGTGGGAGTCTAAATTAATATAACACTTATGGAAAGGAACTCGGCAATATATTTCCATAGACATAAAAATATTCATAGCTGGCTGGGCTCGGTGGCTCATGCCCATAATCCCAACACTTTGGGAGGCCAAGGTGGGTGGATCACCTGAGGTCAGAAATTCAAGACCAGCCTGGTCAACATGGTGGCATCCCATCTCTACTAAAAAAAAAAAAAAAAAAAAAAAAAAATTAGCTGGGCATGGTGGCAGGGGCCTGTAATCCCAGCTACTTGGGGGACTGAGGCAGGAGAATCACTTGAACCCGGGAGGCAGAGGTTGTAGCGAGCCAAGATCACACCATTGCATTCCAACCTGGGCAACAAGAGTGAAACTCCATTTCAAAAAAAAAGAAATCATAGCCTTTTGCCAAACAATGTTATTTATACAAGGCTATCTCAAATGTAATTTAAAGAGAGACCCGGGCCTCATGGGGCCTCTTCATTTCACCACGGTGTCGCATTCAAAGACATATAATCCAGCAAACAAATGTATTTGAAATTGGTGCCAGTTTTAACTACATCTCTGGAAGAACACTAAAGAAGTTCCAGCATAGCTTCAGCTAGATCTGCTATCACACATTGGAACGGAAGGGGTGTACCATGTCTGTGTGTACATCCCAGAAGAGGCCTAAGCTCCTTGCCAGAGTTAAAGGCATGAAGAGGGGGAGGCGTGAAGAGGGGAGAGAATAAAGTTATTCAGAAATTAAGCTAGCTTGGTATCTGTAACAGCAGAGAGCCAAAGCTGGCCAGGAGAATGTGATCTCCATAGAAATTTGTCCAACACTATAGAGAAACAGCTTGTAACTTCCACAAGATGTGAAAATGGAGAGAGGAAGTCAAGAAAGTCTTATGTAAATTATCCTGAGTAACATCTGGAATTTATTTGTAAAAATGGAAAGTTGCTCCAAAGTATGCAGAGTAGGAGAACAATCAATTAAATGATTGATTAAATCATATTCTTAGGACATAATATTTGCATGCATTGACTGTTACATTGTAGAAAAATTGTTAAGGAATGGGGAAAGCAGGGTATACAAATGAATGTTTGTAAAAATATATTTATATGTAGGAATATAAAAAAGAATAATAAAAAGTAAATCTAAATGTTAACTGGATATATGATATTTAAATTTTATTCTTTTTATTTTTCTACATTTTGTACATTGCATATAAGGAACTTGTATTCCTGTCTGTATTCAAAGAAAGTTTTAGTCATTGGCTGAACAAGAGAAATGACTAAAATATGGAATTAAGAAATAATTACAAGGCCAAGTTTTAACATTCTAGAAGCCTGCTAGGCTTTCTATTTTCACTCCACTGTTATAAAAACCGGGGCTCAGGAAGCTAGCAAGGTAATAATTGTATTATGTAAAAATGGAGCATTAAACTTTAGTTATGCAAAGTATAAAAAGGTGTTATTTTAAAAGAATCCTGTAGTCAAATACTTACTTGCATAGGTTACTTAAAAGCAGAATTTCATGGAGCCTTTATCAGTAATAGTCACAATTATGGCAACTAGATCATGTTATTTTATTTTATTTCTGTCCTTACAGCAATCTTATGAATTGAGTAGTGTCTACATGCTTCAGATAGGAAAACTTAATCTTGCCATGATTAAGACATTTATGCAGGTTCACAGATAATCAATGAAACCAAGACACAAGGCTACCCTTGTCCTTTCAGCCAAGCTAAGTAACTACATCAGGGGAACTTCAGGTCATTTCCAAGAAGAGAAAGGCAAAAAGCCTCAAAATAAGCAGATGTGATACAGGCAACACATTCACAGAAAAGTAAATCTCTTATTTGTTACTTTCTCTGGACAATGGTGCCAACAGAGCTGAGATATCTATTCTGTAGAGCAGTATGGATGAAGAAGTGGAAAAATTCTGCTAAATGTGAATTAAGAAGTGGAAAATTCTGTCTAAATTAACACAATCCTTAGTACTTCCTACTTTTTTAACAGAAAATTTTCTATCATCACTATAGCTGTTGCATGGAGGTTTTAGAATACAATTTAAAACCTGATCGATTGACATTTAAGTTTATAATTCACCTTGGAAGAAGTCAGAGCTGAGCACTGCCACCAGTCCCTACCTTCCTCAGATTTGCTAGCTCCGATCACTGAAGCCTATTACATTATACTGTGTCCCACTAAGTAATTCAAGCATATCTTTGCCTGGAAAATAATACAATCGCAACCTCAACTCACTGGCCAGAGACACCATCCGGTGTGATAAAGATAGGTCTTGAGTATGACCACCCTGTTGGCCCTCCCTGTCTCCCACCTTCAAATGGTATGGGCCGAGTCTTGTTTGTAAGGTTGACCTCTGACTTGCTTTTCCTTCCTAAATGCAGCTTGTTTTCTAGGACTTTCATCCCCTGCAATTTACTTAGTTTAGGCTCGACTTTTTCCCCAACCTCTTCCCTGACACCATACTCAGCATATATTCTCTGTCACCTCTTGACTGCCAAGGTTCACTGCATAGTTAGTATTCCTGTTAGGACACCCACACATTACCAGCACTACTTAAAATCCCTCTCTCAACCTTGGAATATCATGATGCTTAATCAACACTTGCCTTTTAATCTCTCTAACTTTGAGACCTCCTGTCAGGACCACCATTGTTCTAATATGATTTGCCCTAATGTCTTCTCTTTAGTGCCTCTCTCCAGAAATCTTCCCTGTTTGTTTCCTAAATCCACCCAAGAGAGACCCTGCTAATCTCCGTTTGTTATTGCTTCTCTTTCTCCTGTTTTCTTAATGAGTGCAATGAGATGAGGAAGTGGGTTGGAATTAAGGAATAGCTTTAAATTTCAATCAATATTTTTTGAGCTTCCACTATGTTTCAGACATTGCGCTAAGTCCCATGGGATGTGGAAATGATTGTGGCATACTCGTACCCTTATTGTGTGGAGTTTACTGACTTCCAAGTAAGGGAAAAAATGAATAAAAGCAATTCTAAGACAAGTTGGAATGAAATATGTGCTAAACAGCAGTGTGGTTTGGAAATAAATAACGAGAAACAATTGTTTTATCTGTGGCCATCAAGAAAGCCTCCTGGAAAATAAAGCATTTGAGCTAAGCTTTGAAGAAGAGGCGAACTATATGCAAGTGAAAAAAAAAACATTCTGGGCTCTGGGAATGGAAAAGATTAGTATATGAGATAGTGTATGATAGATTTGGGGTTTAAGAATTCTCTATGCAGCAGGGAGTGAAGGCTTTTAGAGAAAAATTTGAAAAGCACCTGGAAAGCTAGCTTCAGCTCTGTGCTGAATCTTGTAGAATCCTAAACATTGTGGTAAGGACTCAGTTATTTTTTGTAGATTCACTGCCAGGTTTTGGGAAAAAGATGTACGTGATTTTTGCGTGATCATTTTCTAAGGCCTTTACACTCAGTGATAGGAGTCTACAGATTTAGGTAGGTGACGTGTGAGCAAAAGAGAGTGTGCCTGGGAGCAAGGGAGACTAGAGGCAGGGCAACCAGCAAGAAGACTGTTCTGGTAATCAAAGTGGGAGGATGAGAGTCTAATCAGAGCAGAGGCAGTGGGAGGGTAACAGCTATGACTACACTGGGCAAAGGAATCTCTATAACCTGCAGCCTAATTTAGCAGATGCTGCAATTAAGGTTGCAAAACATTTTCTATTTTGGCTGCTCATACTTATTTATCCTGGTCCCAGTTTTTGAAGGGTAATCTCAGATCTGAGGCAGATTTTTGAAAATATTTTTGAAAAAATTCCGCTTGCATGATGTCAACAAGAATAAAAAACACATTTTAATTGGGAGAAAAAAAGAAGAGAGAAAAGTTTTTTATTTGTTTAAATATTGAATATCTGAAAGGCATATTTTAATATGTAAGAACCACTGCCTTAAACTGGGTACAAAATAAGGAGTAAGATTTGGTGGATTTCATTCCAAACAATAGCTTAAAATAAACAAAAATTTAATTCTTGGGGTTTAAAAAAAATTTTTTTTTAAGACCACTGAAGATTGACCAAATAAGCTTATGAAATAGCCACTTGGTATAGACAGAACTCTTTCATTCCCAGAGAAAGAGTCGGGAACCAGTTTTGGGGTATAGGGCTCTGGATGATAAATACCCTCCATTAAGTTGGAAATGCCACAAATCCTAAATCTAGACGGTAATGTGAGTAGATGGATAAGAGAAATACATTAGAAACAAAGACTCACAAATCTGGAGGAAACATTAGAGGTCATGGACTCCAATCTCTTCATCCCCAAGATGAGGAAATTGGATCCAAAGAGATTAAATAACTTGCCCAAAGTCTAATGTTAGTTTTTTGCAAAACCAGGGTGTAGATTTTCTTTATTTCCCAATTATATCCCTCTTCTGTTTAAACCATTCATTGCTCTGCCTGAAGCTTCTCAGTGCCCAGACAAGCAAGCTATTAGGAGAAGCACTTTCCACACCCAGTGATCAGCAGCTGTCGTAGGCTGGGAGTAGAGATGTGGGTCCTTAAGATGATATGAAAAATGCTAGGACTCCACTCAGTGTACGGTCTACATAATCCTTCTCACAATGTTCCCCTTCCTCCACAGTCAGATCCCCTTTTCCGAGCTGTATCTCTGTGACCTCCTATGCTTTTCAGAGTTACCCTTACTGTTCATTTCTATTTTAACTTGATTTCACCTTTCTCTTACTATTTTTCCTTCCACCACCCTCATGTCCAAATCCCACCAAAACTAAGTCAGTGTCTGCTTCCATTTCAAGAGCAACTGCTTCTCTGGAAATTTCTAGAGCCTTTTCCACACTGATGGAAAGCTAGAGTTGTAAGCATTGGGGAAGTATGTAAGCATCTGCTTTTTTAATAGTTTGGAGACTAATTTCCTAGACAACGTAGGCAAAAACAAGAACATAATGAATAAACTTAAATTATTTTTTCTTATGGCTCCCTTGTGAATTCCCCTGCCACAAATTGTTAATTACAGAAAGGCCTCCGTGAATGTAGGTAAAAATTATAATGTTACATTTACTTCTCCCTGTTGAGGTAGGAAAATAATGTATCTATCAATGCATGCATGAAAACTAATACATTGCTATAAGTAGACAAGACAAGGAAATCAATTGCTGCAATTTTAGATGTCAGTGTTCCTAAATATCAGAATGGAATGGTGGATAAGTGACGGAACAATGATATGTCTTAGGAAAATGAAGCATTATAATGTGCCAAGTCTATTACACATTTTTACACACCTTATTTTATTTAATATTCATATCAAACCTTAGTGGTAGTTTATTAATTACTATCCCCCACACTTTTACAATTATTAGGAAAAAATTAAGGAGGCCAAAAATTGCTCCTAAACTAGTAACTGTCAAACCGGAGATTCAACACTAAGTTTATTTGATTAAAAATTCCATGTTCTTCCTACATGCTCTGCTGCTTCCTGGACTAAATCTTTAAGAACAGATTATAATAGTCAAAAGTTATTGAGTGTGTATTATAGTCTAGGCACTATTTTAAGTGCTTTATATGTTCAATTCCTTTAATCCTCATAACTACCCTATGAGGTACATACTATTATTTTTCTCATTTCAGAGATGAAAGAGGATAATAAATAACTTTCCCCCAACCACATAGCTATCGCATGGCAGCCACACTATGATTTAACACCAGATACTCTGGCTCTAGAGTACAAATTCTTGACCATCAGATTATAATATATCATTTAATTTTATTCAATTTTGTTCTTTTCATTCCATTCTATTCCACTTATCCTTCTTTCTTTCTCTCTCTTTCCTTCTACTGGCTTTCTGTCTCTCTCCCTTACTTTTTTCCCCCAAACATTCACTGAACCACTACAATTTCCAAGGGATTGTAGATAAGATGAATGATCTAAGGTTAAGGAACTCAGAGGGAAAGTGACAAGCAAATACATCATTTCAATGGATGCCATAAAAGTGAATACAGAGTATGTATTTATAGATATACATTATGTGAATATATATGGAATATATAAGTATATACATGCAAGCACACATGCATACATACACACACACAGAGAGACACATGATTGGGGTTAATCTTGTGTGGGTGGTCCATACTTAGGAAAATGCTAACTTAGACACAACTGAAATAACTAATAATGACTCAAATCTGAACAGTCACAAGACACTCTCTGACTCCCTCCCCATCAATCTATATTCAGCTTTACTTATCAAGCCTTTGTGGTGCACTTCTAATATTACCTCCTCAAGCTTAATTACCATCTGTTAATTATACTTTACAATTGTCACATTTAATTCTCACAGCCTTGACAAGTAACTATGATTTGCTGCATTTTGAAATTGAAGAAACTGAGCTCAGAGAATTTAAATAACTTGCCCAAGATCCTCGATCTAATCGGTGATAGTGGAAAATCATATCTACACCATTGCAATTCCAAGGCCTGCACCCTTTCTTCTGTGGCATACCTCACCCATAAAGCTTTCTTTACTAGCCAGTTCTCAGCACTATTTAACACATTGTGCCACAGTAAATTATGATCTAGCTGATTTCCACTTACTAGAATTGTATCCTTAACTCTGTAGTCTACAGCCACGGACTATCTTTTATTTTTCTGTCTACCACAAATTGCTTGGCACTCATAAAGGTATTTAGCAGGAGCTCAAGAAATGCTGTACTCAATTTCCTGGAGGTGCCAGATGCTCCAAGAAATTTCCTCTATGCTCTTGGGTGACTCAGTGTCATTAACCTCTCCTCTTTAACAGGAGGAAATTCACACATTTTTTTGGTGTTTGAGTCACAGGAATTTCAGAAACAGCAATTATGTACTGTGACCAACCCACGATGAATCAAGGTATGGATATTAATTAGCAAATAGAATATTAACTGAGGAGAAGTGTGTTCTTTTCAGAAAACAGATTCTAAAGTCTCTGTGCCAGAAGATTAATAGATATGCCAAGCCTCCAGAGAATCTTTTTACTTCCCCCGGAACCAGGATGGGTATAGTGTGCTAAAATCCTTTCATGAACTACGTGTGGTGCAGGAGCAAATGGTGACGCTGCAGGGTGGTCATGGAAACCAAACACTGGGACCCTGCAGGTTCAGAGGCTGGCCTCTCACTCCTTGTCAGTCATCCCAGGACAGAATCAAAAGCAAGATGCACCATGAGAGATGGGTTCACTGCCACCATTGATATGACCATGACCTGCCACAGAGCTTCCACCTGGCTCACCAGGGGCTTGCTCCTTGAAAAGATAAAAGAAACAAGAACCAAATTTTATTGAACCAGGACCAGAGAGAATGACTAGATGATCTAAAACTAAGCATCATTAAAGCAAGGCCAAGAGATTAGAGAGCTACAAAGTTGTTTTATATATAAAGAAACAAAACCCAAGGAAACCTTTTCACCCTTATCGATCTGTAGATCATTCCTCTCAAAGCAAAAGAAGTTAAAGAGAAAAAAAGAACAAGTCGTATGTGGCAAAATAGAGAGGTGGCAGTCCTGTCATATTTAGAGGAAAATAGCAAGTTCAGGTTTCAGGTTTATGTAAATGAAGAGAGAAACCATCCCAAAACAATAATTAATTGGAGACCTACATTTTATAAAATGTAAGAAGCAAAACTTCCTCAGAAATCAAGTTGATGGGCCATTTTATTTAAAATCTTAGAACTTGAGCTACTTTGAAGTGCAGAAATAGTTATCTGCAATGGACAGTATATAGATTTATTAAAAGAAATAGGCAATTCAGGGCCGTAAGTAATGAAAAACAACAATATAGGAAGAAAGCATAGACTTTTCCTTATCCACAACTGGCTAAGGATTTTCATTAATAATTTTAAAGCAGAACCTCATTGTTTACTATTTAGAGATTGTTAGATTATAGTTATACTTTAGTAAAATATCTTTTGTTGTCATTTCATGGTTTGGGTTTGTCCTTCTCCATTCTTTCATCTTTTTATTGCCATTGCAAAATCATAAGTCTACAAGCACTCCATGCATAATCATTATTCTATACTGGGTACCAGTTGAACCCTGCTTGGAAATTTTAGGTAACATTCTGATGTTATGAATGAGCAAATAAGGCATACAATATCCTCAGCAGCCCATGTTTTTGGCTAAGCTTATTACTGTCTAAATGTGACCACAGAATGCAACACATTGAACTTATGGTCAAAGTAAAAACATGTTTTCTACATGACCAGAATACTAATTGTATTAGTTCATTTTCACACTGCTATAAAGAACTGCCTGAGGCTAGGTAATTCATAAAGGAAAGAGGTTTAATTGATTCACAGTTCTGCATGGCTAGGGAGGTCACAAGAAACTTACAATCATGGCAGGAGACACCTCTTCACAGGGCAGCAGGAGAGAGAAGAAGCAAGGAATGAAGGGGAAAGAGCTCCTTATAAAACCATCAGATCTCATGAGAACTTACTCACTATCATGAGAACAGCATGGAGGAAACTGCCCCCATGGTCTAATCACCTCCTACCAGGTCTCTTCCTAGACACATGGGAATTATGGAGATTACAATTCAAGATGAGATTTGGGTGGGGACAGAGCCAAACCATATCACTAATTCAAAGGAATTGAGGAATTCAAGATGCTGTAAAGATTTAAGAATTCAAGATAGTGGAAATATTAAAAGCAAAAAAGAATCTAAATACCCAACAGGAGGGTTTAAAGACAAACCTCAGAGAAAACAGAGTTTGAAGAGAAATGCAAATAAAATGAAACTATTGCAAAACTCAAACTTTACTAAAAGATGGCCCAGACTTGCTCTTCTCTAGCCTCACTGACTATAGTTAATTTGAGAATTATTAATATGTGTTAAGTTTTAAGAATTATTGTGGAAATGTGTATGTTTTGTGCTGTGTGGATGTGTGTCTGTGTGAATGCGCTTTTCTGTAAAAAAAGAGATACAAAAGTGACTCGAGAAAGATGTCAGCAAGATGGCAGAATAAGACTTTCCAATGCTCAGTCCCCTACGAAACATTAATTTGAAAACTATCCACACACAAAAAAAAATCGCATTCATAAGAGCTAAAGGAAATAGGTGAGAGACTACTGTACCTAGATGTAGCACAGAAATAAAGTGATACATTGAAGATGGTAGAAAGGACAGTTTTACAATGTTTGAATGACTCTTTCCTCAATTTCAGGTAGCACACATAGAAAGAGACACCCTCTGTGTGGGAAAATGAGAAGGAAGTGAGCACTAGATGTTGCCTCAGACCCTAGTACCAGACGCATCCTAGTAAATCCGGTGCCATGCAGGCCGCCACTGGCCCCAGACTCTAGGCCAGTACCAGAAGATTAAGCTTCCAGGCCTTCCCTGGTGCCAGACAGGATTTTGCAGTCTCAGGCTCCAGAACCCAAAGAAATTAAATAATTCAAGATGCTGCAAAGATTTAAGAATTCAAGACAATGGAAGTATTAAAAGCAAATAAGAGTCTAAATACCCGACAGGAGGGTTTAAAGACAAGCCTCACAGAAACAGATTTTTAAGATAATTGCAAATAAAATTAAACTGTTGCAAAGGTCTCAGGCTCCAGGCTTTGCCTGGTAGACTTGGTCTCTGGGCCTTCCCCACTGCTGAGTAGAGCCAACAGTCTCAGGCTTCAGATTAGCCCTAGTCCAAGCTTCAAACCCACCCCAGCACCAGGCTATCTCCCAAAGCCCTAGTCGTCAGGCCAGCACTCATAGACCCAGACTCCAGGACAATCCCTGTGGATATAGGATACAGGTCCACCCATTGTCAAGCCTGCCCCTACGGCCCCTGGCTCTAAGCCTGCTCCAGGTTTCAGACCAGCCCAGGGCCATGTTGGCACACATAGACCCAGGCTTTGGGCCCACTCTAGTGCCAGGTTGGGATCCCTGGCCTCAGGCACTAGGCCAGAATGCATAGACAGAGGGTCCAAGTCTTTCTAGTGCCAGGCTGGTCCCTGTTGCTCTACCTTCCAGGCCAGCCCCTGCCATTCAATGATCTAGTAGACTTAAGAGTACACGTATTCTGTAGCAAACCCAAGGTCTAAGTCCCTCCCAGCAGACCCTAGTGTCAGGTCAGTCCCTACAGACTGAGGCCCCAGGGCCACCCTTGCAAACCTTGGACTCAGGCCCACCTTTGTGAACTCAGTCTTCAGACTCATCCCAGCATCAGGATAGCCCCCATGAATTCAGGCTCCAGCTCATCCCAGTAAACCCAGGTGCCAAGCCCATCTCACCATGTCACCATCTGGCTGCACTCTGCCAACTAAGCTTCAGGGGCTACTCCAGGGCCAGATTAGCCCTCAAAAACCCAGGCTTCAGGCTGGCCCCTACAGATAGAGGCTTCAGGCCCATCCATGTGGACCGAATTAACAGATCTAGCCTAGTATATCCAGGTGCTAGTCTCATTCACCCACTGAGCCAGGCACCAGGCCAGCCTGTCTGAAGACTCCAGCAGCAAGTTTGCCCGTGAACCATGCCAGACAGCCTTCTCAGAATCTCTGAACAACATGACTGGTAAAGAGATTTCCCAGACAAATCCAGTCTGCAAAGACTGAAGTAAGTCTCTACTTCTTCAAATGTGTAGAAGTCAACATAAGACTAGAAACATGAAAAATCAGAGAGATGCAGACACCACTAAAAGAATACAATAATCTCCCAGGAGCTGACCTTTAAAATTGGGATAAATGAACTGCCTGACAAAGAATTCAAAACAAATATTTTAAAGAAGCTCAGTAAACTTCAAGAAAATACAGAACATTTCAATGAAATCAGGAAAACAATGAACAACGAAAATCAAAAATTTGTCAGTGACATTAAAATAATAGCTTTAAAAAAAGAAATCAAAAAATTCTGGAGCTGAAAAATATAATAAATGAAATGAAAAATGGAATAGAGAGATCAACAACAGAAATGATCAAGCAGAAAAATCTGTGAACTCAAAGACAGGTTATTTGAAAATATACAGTCAGAGGAAAAAAAGAATAAAAAATAAAGAAATATTATTGATTTAAGGGACAACATCAAAAGAGCAAATATTTCAGTTATAGGAATTCAAGAGGGAGAAAGAAGAGTGAAAGAGGTAAAAAGATTATTTAAAGAAATTATAGCAGCAAACTTACTAATTAGAAGATATAAATATCCAGGTACAGGAAGGTCAAAGGTCTCTAATCAGATTCAAAGACATATTATAATCAAACTGTCAGAAAACAGACAGAGAGGATCCTGAAAGCAGCAAGAGAAAAGGAGCAAATCACATGTACCAGAGCTCCAACAAGGCTAGCAGCCAATTTATCAGCAGATGCTTTACAGGCCAGGAGAGAATAGGATGTTATACTCAATGGGTTGAAGGGTAAAACAAAACAAAACAAAAGCCAAAAAGCCTGCCAACCCAGAATACTGTACCTAGCAAAATTATCCTTCAGAAAGGAGAGTTAAAGACATTTCCAGACAAACAAAAGCTGAGAGAGTTCATCACCACCAAACCTATCTCACAAGAAATGCTAAATGGAATTCTCCAAGCTGAAAGAAAAGGACACTAGTAGGTAGTGAATGAATGAAGGAATGAATGAATGAAGGAAGGAATGAATGAATGAAAAAATGAACATAAAAAACACTGGGAAAATTAATTTCAAAGTCAAACTCAGAATACTCTAACAATGTAATGGTTGTGGGTAAATCACTTTAGTATAAAGGTTAAAAGACATAACTATTAAAAATAATACATATAGTAATATGTTAAGGGATACATATAAAAATATCTAAATCATGACATTGAAAAAATAAAATGTAGAGGAGAGTAAAAGTGTAAAGTTTTAAAAACATGATCAAAGTTAAGGTGTTATCAGTTTAAAACAGCATATTTTATTTTTATTTATTTTTTAATTTTTTAAATTTGTGTGGGTACATAATAGATGTATATATTTATGGGTTACATGAGATGTTGTGATATAAGCATGAAATGTGTAATAATCACATCAGGGCAAATGGTGTTTCCATCTCCTCAAGCATTTATCCTTTGTGTTACAAACAATCCAATTATACCCTTTTAGTTATTTTAAAACATACAATTAAATTATTTTTGATGATAGTAACCCAGTTGCACTACCAAATACTAGGTTTTATTCATGCTTTCTAACTATTTTTGAACCCATTAACCATCTCCACTTCACACTCCCACCCCCTACTATCCTTCCAAGGCTCCTTTGACTCTCTATCTCCCTCAGTTCAATTATTTAATTTTTAGCTCCCACAAATAAATGAGAACAAAAAATAGCATATTTTAACTGTAAGACATTTTATGGAAGCCTCATGGTAACCCCCAAACAAAAACCTATCATAGTTACAGAAAAGATGAAAGAAAGGAATCAAAACATACCACTAGAGAAGATCACCTAGTTACAAAGGAAGACAGCAAGAGGGGAAGAAAGGAACAAAGAGCTGTAAAACAACCAGAAAACAATTAACAGAATGCCAGTATTAAGTTTTTATCTAACAATAATTACCTTGAATGTAAATGAATTAATGTCTCCAATCAAAAGACCTAGAGTGGCTGAATAAATTTACAGAAAACCTAACTGTATGCTGCCTATAAGAGACTGATTTCTCCTTTAAGGACACACATAGACTAAAAAGTGATGAGATGGAAAATGATAGTCCATTCAAATGGAGACCAGAAAAGAGCAGGAGTAGCCATACTTATATTACATAAAATAGACTTTAGGTCAAAAACTGTCAAATGAGGCAAAGAAAATAATTATGTAGTAATAAAGAAGTCAATTCATTAAGAGGATATAACAATTATATCTATCTATCTAATCTATCTATATATACACACAAACATCAGCAATAAATATATAAAGCAAATATGAATAGCTATGAACAGAGAAGTAGACTATAATACAATAATAATACAGAACTTCAAAACCTCATGTTCAACAATGGACACATCATAAGAAACATTAAACATAAACTACACTTTAAACCAAATAGTTCTAAAACACATATACAAAATATTTCCTCCAACAGCCACAAAATACATATTATTCTCAAGTATATTCTTCAAAATAGAGCATAAGTTAGGCAAAAAGCAAGCCTTAACAAATTTAAGATTGAGTGTTCTTTCTTTCCAGCAAAACCAAGTCTCTCATATTTCAATTCCTGGAAACAATTGATCATGCCAGAATAACATTTACTACCAATGCATGATATTTAAGACATTCATTTTTCCAATTCCCACATCAGAGTGGTCAGTGCTGATAATTCTTCTAGAATATTCGTATCACCATACACTGAAATGAACCATGAACAAAATTATCCTAATTTTTAAGTAAAACAAAAGTTAAGAAACTCATACTGTGGATGAGGGTAACAGTGTTTTGTGTATATCATCATGTAAGTAGACTGGAATTCATAGAATTGCATAGCTGAAGGGAGTTTCTTTCTTTCATCACCATTACTTTTATTAACATCTATATTGAAATCACCACTTCAACCAGTTAGTAGTGTACATGTGTACATATGTGTGTGTGTGTGTATGTGTGTGTGTGTTGCTGAATATGCTAAGAAAAGAAGTCAAGCTTCTTCATATATATGGCAATGAATTTGGAGATTCTTGAATCTTCCAAAAGTTAGTATATTAATGTAGACTTTAATTATTTTTCTTTTTCAAGGAGTGAAAACTCTATTTTATTAACAAACAGGTACATGACCTGTTGAGTGGTTGGTGAAAAAAGTATTGAGCTAATGAGAACACACAGGCCTTTCCACTTACCAGGTGTGCTACCCTAGGCAAATTACAATATCTCTCTGGAGTTCATATTTGGATAATTGCTAAGAATCTTTCTCAATTTAAAATTCCTCTATACTATAATTTTTTATGATGCAAAAATATTTTTATTTTTATTTTTAACTTGTAGCTTCAGGGGTACATGTGCAGGTTTATTACATAGGTAAACTTGTATCATGAGAGTTTATTGTACAGATTATTTTATCACCCAGTTATTAAGCCTGGTATCCATTAATATTTTTCCTAATCCTCTCCTTCATCCCATCCTCCACCCTCCAGTCTCCAGTAGGCCCCAGTGTCTGTTGCTCCCCCTCATTTTTCCATGTGTTCTCATCATTTAGCTCCCACTTATAAGTGACAACATGTGGTATTTGGTTTTCTGTTCCTGCATTTATTTGCTAAGGATAATGGCCTCCAGCTCCATCCATGTTGCTGCAGAGGACATGATCTCCTTTTTTATGACTGCAAAGTATCCCATGGTGTATAATATAGCACATTTTCGTTATCCAGTCTAGTGTTGATGGGCATTTAAGTTGATTCCATGCCTTTACTATTGTGAATATGCAGCATACTTGAGAAGGGTGTGGGGAATGAAATAGCAGACAAGTTAGTGGGACATTTCCCAGGACCAGCAAAATGAGATATTCTATTATTATCTTTCTAGCTCTTGGTGGGCCTTTTAATTTTATCTTTATTGAATTTAGAAACTGTTCATACCTGCAAAGAGAATCTATATGGATCAATAAAGCAAAAAACAATAATCAGATGATCCAATGACATGTGGGAAAGCAATCTCCCCAAATGCCTTCTCTGCTCTCTCTCAGCATAATGTCTAAAATAATCAGTGTTCACAGCATAACAGAGTCCTCCATTCTAGGAGAAAATCTGATAGTGAGTAAGTATTCTTAGGCAATGAGCTTGATAACCAGTATAAGCAAGAGTCAACTAAGAAAATGACAACTACTTGGCCTTTATTAATTTAAGTTGGTTTCCTGGATTCAAAAATAGTAATAGTAATAGTATGCTAGTAATAATGAAAGAACACGAACAGTCTCTTTTTAAATAACTCATTAAGTGCAAGTCTCTGTTGGCTAGTGTGAATTTTCACACCTAAACACATACAACCCTTTCATTAAAGAAACAAATCATGGCTTCTTAGGAGAAAAATGATATCCATGGGGTATTACATTAGGGAAAAAAGAAAACAGGTCAACAACCATTAACCTGTAAGTTTCTTGTGGAAAAGACCTCAGCTAAATTGATAAATAGTACACAGATGGGGTTGATTTTGGGTTTTCATAAAGGAAAGGCTATTTTAAGAACATTATTCAGCTGCTCAGGAGGCTGAGGTGGGAGGATCACTGGAGCCCAAGATTTTGAGGCCAGCTTGGAGGCAACATAACAAGATCCTGTCTTTAATTTTTTAAACGAGTATATCGTGCACTATAAGTGGAATGTTTTTACAACCTCTTCCTTGGGAGGGGAAGCAAGTGTCCTGAAAATACAGAAATACATCAATTGAGCATTTATTATGTAAAGGACTTTACACAAATTTATTTTATCCAACCTTTATATCGAATCTATGAGATAGATACTCTTAATAATAAAATATAATGTGTATTTAATATTTATTTTAAAAAGACTGAAATCATATTGAGAATCTTTTCTGACAACACTAATATAAAAGTAAAAATAATAACAGGAGGAATTTTGGAAAATTCGCAAGTACAAGGAAATTAAACAGCATGCTCCTGAACAACAAATGAATCAAAGTAGTTAAAAGGAAAATTAAATATATCTTGAAACAATTAAAAATGGAAACACAACATATTGAAACTTATGGGATGTAAGAAAGCAGGTTGAAGAAGAAAGTTTATAGCAATAAATGGCTACACCAAAAAGAATAAAGATCTCAAATAAACAACCCAATGTTACACCTCAAGGGACTAGAAAAAGAATAAACTAAGTCCAAAGTTAGTAGAAGGAAATAAATGATAAGGATCAAGCAGAATTAAAGTAAGACTAGAAAAACAATAGAAAAAGTGAATGAAACTAAGAGTTGGTTTTTTGAAACGGTAAACAAATTTGGCAAGCCTTTAGTAAAAACATTTTATTATGAAAAAAGAGAGAAAACTCAGATAAATAAAATCAGAAATCAAAGAGAAACATTATAATTGATACCACAAAGATACAATGGATCCTAAGAGACTACTATAAACAACTATATGATAACAAATTGAATAACCTAGAAGAAATGGATAAATTTCTAGACACATAGTGAAGAAATAAAAGACTGAATCATGAAGAATAAAAAAATCTGGACAGACTTATAACATGTAAGGAGATTAAATCAGTAATAAAAAGTTTCTCATCGAAGAAAATCCCAGGAACTGATGGCTTCACTGTTGAGTTCTACAAAACATTTAAAGAATAACTAACAACAATCCTTTAAAAACTCCTCCAAAAATTGAAGAGGAGGGAATACTTCCAAAACCATTTTATGAGGCCAGCAATACCTTGATAAAAAAGCTAAACAAAGACACTACAAGAAAAGAAAATTATAGGCCAACATCCCTCATGAATGTAGATGCAAAAATCCTCAACAAAATACTAGCAAACCAAATTCAATAGCACTTTCAAAGAATCATACAGCATGATCAAGTAGGATTTTTTGAGGATGCAAAGATGGTTCAGCACACAAAATTCTATAAATGCAATAAACCGTATTAACAGAATCAAAGCCTAAAACCATATGATCACCTCAGAAAAAAATTTGACAAAATTCAATATCAACTCTTAACAAATTAGACATAAGAAGAAATATTTCTTAATCCAATAAAGGCCTTCTATGAAATAACTGCAGTTAACATCAACTTTTCATAATGGTGAAAAGTTGAAAGATTTTTAAGATCAGAAATATGACAAGGATGTTCACTCTCACCACTTCTATTCAACATAGTACTAGAAGTCTTAGAGCAATTAGAAAAGAGAAAGAAATAAAACGCTTCCAAATTGGAAGGAAAGAAGTTAAATTGTTAGTGTTTGCAGATGACATGATCTTACATATAGAAAAACCTAAAGATGCCACCAAAAAGCTGTTATAACTAATAAATAAATTCAATAAAGTTGCAGGTTACAAAATCCATATATAAAAGTTAGTGATATTTCTGTACACTAACAGCAATCTATTTGAAAATGAAATTAAGACACAATCCCATTCACAATAGCTACAAAAATAAAATAGGAATATTTTTTCAGAGTCCATTTTTTCAATGCAATTAGGAATAAATTTAACCAAGGAGGTGAAAGACAGAAAACTGTAAGACATTGATGAAAAGTATTGAGAGGGACATAAATAAATGGAAAGATATATCACTATTGTTAAAAATGTTCATACTGACCAAAGCAATCTACAGATTCAATGCAAACCCTATCAAAATTCCAATGTCATTTTTCCCAGAAATAGGAAAACAACTGTAAACTTTGTATAGAATCACACAGGACCCCCAAATAGTCAAAACAATTTTGAGCAAAAGAAGAAATCTGGAGGCATCACACCCCCGATTTCAAAATATATTATAAAGCTATTCTTATGAAAACAGCATAACACTGGCATAAAAACAGACACATTGATCAATGGAGCAAAATAGAAAACAGAAATAAATATACACATTAATTTAGTCAATTAATTTGCAACAAAGGTACCAAGAACACACAATGGAGACAGGACAGTGTTTTTAATCATTGGTTTTGGTAAAACAGGATATCTTCATGAAGAAGAGTAAAATTAGATCCTTATCTCACACTATATAAAAAACTAACTCAAAATAGATTACACACTGAAATATAAGACCTGAAGCTGTAAAACTCCTAGAAGAAAACATAGAAAAAATGTTTTATGATATCAGTCTGGAGAATAATTTTTTTGGTTATGACCTCAAAAGCATAGACAACAAAATCTAAAATAGACAAATGGAATTACATCAAACTAAAAAGTTTCTACACAGTAAAAGAAACAAACAACTGAGTGAAGAAACAACCTATAGAATGGGAGAAAGTGTTTGCAAATCATACTGCTGATGATGAAAAGTGAATATTCAAAATATATAAGAAACTCAAACAACTAAACAACACAAAAAAACTCTGATAACTAATTAAGCAAAGGACCCAAATAGACATTTCTCTAAAAAAGACTAGCAAATGACCAACAGCTGTATGAAAAAATGCTCAACATCATTCATCATCAGGGAAATGCATATTAAAACCATAATGAGACATCACCTCACACCTGTTAGAATGGCTACTATAAAAAAGCAACTATTGACAAGGATGTGAAAAGAAGAGGACTTCTTGAATACTCTTGGTGTGACTGCAAATTAGTACAGGTATTATATAAGACAGTATGGAGGTTCCTCAGAAAACTAAAAATAGAACTACCATGTGATCTAGAAATCCTACTACTAGGCATATATCCAAAAGACATCAGCATGTTGAAGAGATACCTGCATCCCCATATTCACTGCAGCATTATTCACAATAGCGAAGATACAGAATCAATCCAACTGTCCATGAAGAGATGAATGGATATATATATATGAAATGTGTGTACGCACACACACACAAAATAGAATACTACCCAGGCTTAAAAACAAGGACAACTTCATATTTGCAACATGGATGAACCTAAAAGATATTACGTTTAAATGAAATAAGCCAATGGGGAGAAATTGGGGAAAATGGTGGATAGGAGGCAGGACTAAATTGCAGTTACCACTCAAACAGACAGAGCAGCCTATAGAGACTCACATCGTAAACTTTTGCTCCAAGAACTAGCACAGGAACATACCAGGAAAGCCAAGAGAATTCATAAACCCTTTTAAAGAAGTGAACCATGCAGGCCCTGGAAGACAGCCAAAAAACTGTGAGTGCCCAAAGTGTGAAATTGTGAAAAGAGAATCGTCTGCCCTCCAAAACACACCCTCACTGGGGAACCTGAAGGTCCAGATCATGGGAAAAGCATTTGACCTTACCTAGAGCTGAGACAAATTTTGAGAGCCAAGCCAAATTCAGGGGTAGAGGAAGCAGCGGGAAGAGCCCTGTGGGCTCTCTGTGTCCCTAAGGAAGCCATTTCTGACTTTGTCTTGCAGAAGTACTTGGGGAGGGTTGCCAGAAAAACTGGGAAAGACCACAGGGAAAAGGAAACTTCCAACTGAACTTTGTAATAATTTTGACCAAACACGGAGTTTCCTGGACAGAACTCGGGGGAGGGGATGAATCAGGAGTGCAGACATAGCACAGAAGCTACAGCAGGCAGGGAGGTGCAAAATCTGAAAGCTCCCAACTTGATTTCTCAGCCAAGAGGCTGGTGGCCTCAGGCAAGTTTTCAGCCCTGCTCACCCACTGCCTGGAAATAATCTCGGTGTTGTTGGAGTCAGGGGCATAGTGGGAGTGAAACCAGCCTTTTGGGCTGTGTGGGAGCTGGGTGAGGCCTGTTAACAGTTGACTTTCCCCTACTTCCCTGGCCACCTGTATGACACAGCAAAGGCAGCCATAATCCCACTGGGAACATAACTTCATTGGCCTCGTAATCACAACCCCATCCCCCTCAGCGGCTGCAGCAAGCCCCACCCAAAAAGAGTCTGAGCTCAGACACACCTAACCCTGCCCCCCTAACCTGATGGTCTTTCTCTACCTACCTGGCACCCGAAGACAAAGTATATAATCTCTTGGGAGCTCTAGGCCCCCACCCATGACCTGATCCTCCCTATACTACCATAGCTGATGCTCTCCTGAAAGCGCTACCTCCCGGTAGGAGGCCAAACCACATGAAACTAGTGCAATAAACAAAACCACAACTAAGGGCCCTCACAGAGTCCATTTCACTACCCTGCCACCTCTACTGGAGCAGGTGCTGCTATCCATGGCTGAGAGACCTGAACAAGAGACCTGTCACATCACAGAACTGTGCAGACAGCCCCCAGTACCAGCCCGAAAACCAATAGCTCTGCTGGGTGGCTAGATCTAGAAGAGAAATAATTATCGCTACAATTTAGCTCTCAGGATGCCACATCGCTAGGGGAAGGGAGAGAACACTACATCAAGGGAGAATCCTGTGGGAGAAAAGAATCTGAACAGCAGCCCTCGGGTCCCAGATCTTCTCTCTGACATAGTCTACCCAAATGAGAAGGAACCAGAATAACAATTCTGGTGATATGACAAAACAAAGGTTTTTGACACCCCATGGCCAAAAAGCTCCTAGAACTGATACATGAATTCAACAAAGTTTCAGGATACAAAATTAATATACACAAATCAATAGCTGTGCTATACACCAACAGTGACCAAATCGAGAATCAAATCAGGAACTCAGTCCCTTTTACAAATAGCTGCAAAAATAAAATATTTAGGAATATACCTAACCATGGAGGTGAAAGACCTCTGCAAAGAAAACTACAAAACACTGCTGAAAGAAATCATAGACAACACAAACAAATCGAAACACATCCCACGCTCATGGATGGGTAGAATGACCATATTGCCAAAAGCAATCTAAAAATTCAATGCAATTCCCATCAAAATACCACCATCATTCTTCATAGAAATAGAAAAAACAATTCTAAAATCCATATGGAACCAAAAAAGAGCACTCAGAGCCAAAGCAAGACTAAGCAGAAAGAACAAATCTGGAGGCATCACATTACCTGACTTCAAACTATGTGATAAGGCCATAGTCACCAAAACAGCATGGTACTGGTATAAAAATAGGCACACAGACCAATGGAATAGAATAGAGAACCCAGAAGCAAACCCAAATACTTACAGCCCACTGATCTTTGGCAAAACAGACAAAAACATAAAGTGGGGAAAAGACACCCTAGTCAACAAATGGTGCTGGGATAGTTGGCAAGCTACATGTAGAAGAATGAAGCTGGATCCTCATCTCTCACCTTATACAAAAATCAACTCAAGATGAATCAAGGACCTAAATCTAAAACCCAAAACCATAAAAATTCTAGAAGATGACATCAGAAAAAACCCTTCTAGACATTGGTTTAGGCAAAGGTTTCATACCAAGAACGCAAAAGCAAATGCAACAAAAACAAAAATACATAGATGGGACTTAATTAAACGAAAAAGCTTCTGCAAACCAAAAGAAACAATCAGCAGAATAAATAGACAACTCACAGAGTGGATTAAAATCTTCACAATCTATACATCTGACAAAAGGACTAATATCCAGAATCTACAAGGAATGCCAACAAATCAGCAAGAAAAAAAAGTCCCATCAAAAAGCGGGCTAAGGACATGAATAGACAGTTTTCAAAAGAAGATATACAATTGGCTAAGAAACATGAAAAAATACTCAACATCTAATGATCAGTGAAATGTAAATCAAAACCACAATGCAATACCACCTTACCTCTGCAAGAATGGTCATAATTAAAAAAAATAGATATTGGCATGGAT
Source organism: Papio anubis (assembly GCF_008728515.1). NCBI lineage: Eukaryota > Metazoa > Chordata > Mammalia > Primates > Cercopithecidae > Papio > Papio anubis. The sequence goes on from NC_044976.1 coordinate 197,927,210, forward strand.
ATGGTGAAAAGGGAACGCTTTCACACTGCTGGTGGATGTGTAAACTAGTACAACCACTATGTAAAACAGTGTGGAGATTCCTTAAAAGAACTAAAAACAGAACTACCATGTAATCCAGCCATCTCCCTACTTGGTATCTATCTACCCAGAGGAAAAGAAGTCATTATATGAAAAAGATACTTGCAAATGCATGTCTATGGCAGCACAATTCACAATTGCAAAAATATGGAACCAGCCTAAATGCCTATCAATTGATGAGTGGATAAAGAAATTTTTTTATATATATATATATACACACACACACACACACACATACACACACACACACACTTACACACACACACACACCATGGAATACTACTCAGTCACAAAAAGGAATGAAATAATGGCATTGAAGCAACCTGAATGGAATCAGAGATCATTATTCTAAGTGAAGTAACTCAGGAATGGCAAACCAAACACCATATGTTCTCACTTATAAGTGGGAGCTTAGCTGTGAGGCTATAAAGGCGTAAGAATGATGCAATGAACTTTGAGGACTCAGAGGAAAGGGTGGGAGTGAGAGGTAAAAGATTGCACATTGGATACAGTGTACATTGCTCAGGTGATGGGTGCGCCAAAATCTCAGAGATCATCACTAAAGAATTTATTCATGTAACCAAACACCACCTGTTCCCCAAAAATCTATTGAAATTTTTAAAAGAAAAAAAAAAAAGAAATAAGCCAGGCACAGAAAGACAAATATTATATGACCCCACTTGTATGTGGAATCTAAAAAAGTTGATCTCATAGAAGTAGAATGGTGAATATCAAGGGCTGCAGGTAGAAGAGTGCAAGGCTGGGAGATGTTGGTTAAAGGATACAAAATTTCAGTTAGGTAAGAAAAATAGATTCAAGAGATTTATTGTACAGCATCGTGACTGTAGTAAATAACAATGTATTTTTGAAAATTACTGAGAGTAGATTTTAAGTGTTCTCACCACAAAAAGTGGCAAATATATAAGTTAATGCATATGTTAATTTGCTTGATTAAGTCCACCATACATAGTTCCAAACATCATCCTTCACATGATAAAAATATACAGTTTTATTTGTCAATAAATATATACACAAATTTTTTGGAACTCAAGAGAAACTAATCGAAGAGCCACATTAATTGAGGTATGGAGGATATGGTCAACATCTATTGAAGGAAACTTATAGTGACTAGTAGTCTTGACTATGTTGCCCAGGCTGGTCTCGAACTCCTGGGCTCAAGTGATCTACCTGCCTTGGCCTCCCAAAGTGCTGCGATTATAGGCGTGAGCCACCATGCCTGACTCTTTTTATTTTCTTAATGTGAAAGAAAGTTTATTAAGAAAGTAACGGAATAAAGAATGGCTACTCTATGGGTAGAACAGCTTAACTGTTATTCAAAGCAAACTGAATAGAAAGGATATTGCTGAGAAAAAAAAATGGCAACCAGAAAGGAAAAAAGAAATGAGAGGCAGAAAATTTTTAACATTTAATAAACCTTCAAACAGGTAAACTATATCTGATCATCCAATCTCCCAATTTTGCTCGTTTGATGACATAACCAGTATTACTTGTTCTTAAGTTATCAAAGTCACACTTCATCAGTTTGTCAGGGTAGAGTGTTAGCATACATATGTAGCAGGGTGAAAAAAATTGTCTTTTCAGCTGGCACCAATATTTTTGTTAAGAAGTAATAATCAGTTTAAGAAAATACTCTGATAAATATTTGGGGAAAGAAGCTAAAACTCTTTGGGCATGGCTTGGTAACAGATAGGATTAAAGTATATAACGAAGCTGCTTTTAAGGATAAATGAACAAGGAGAACAGAAAGTACAAGGACAAACTAAATGAAAAATTTTCAGGTGAAAAGTCTGCAACTAAGTTGGTAGAAATGGGCAGTAGATTATTACAAAATACTAATAGATATTTTAGTAGAGTTTCAGAATTACAGGATAACTGAGTAGATAGAATGGAGACTTCCATACATCCATCCCCTCCATCTCCCACCTCTGCAGTTTCTCCTATTTTCAAGACTTTGACCAAGAATAATGACTGACATTTGTAACGTTTGTTATAATCAGTAAATCAATATTGAAGATTATTCACTATACTCCATAGTTTACATTAAAGTTCTATTCTGTGTTGTATATTGTATGGGTTTAGAGAAATGCATAGTGATATATATCCACCATTATGGTTTCACATGAAATCGTTTCCCTGTCCTAAAATCATTTGTGCTCTACCTATTCCTTTCTCCCCTCCCTCTCACATCCCCTCACACCTGATCTTTTTACCATCTCTATTGTTTTATCTTTTCCAAAATGTCATATAGTTGGAATCATACAGTATATATTCTTTTCAGACTGGCTTCTTTCACTTACCAATATGTGAGTAAGTTTCCACCATGTTTTTTGTGTGAGTGTGTGTGTGTGTGTGTGTGTGTGTGTGTGTGTGTGTGTGTCAGAGTCTCCTTCTGTCACCCAGGCTGGAGTGCAGTGGCGCGATCTTGGTTCACTGCAACCTCCACCTTCCAGATTTAAGAGATTCTCCTGCCTCAGCTTCTCAAGTAGCTGGGATTACTGGCATGCGCCACCATACCCAATTAATTTTTGTATTTTTAGTAGAGACAGGGTTTTGCCATATTGGCCAGACTGGTCTCGAACTCCTGACCTCAGGTGATCCTCCTGCCTCAGCTTCCCAAAGTGCTGGGATTACAGGCTTGAGCTACCACGCCTGGCCACCTCCATGTCTTTTCATGGCTTGACAACTCATTTCTTTTTAGCATTGAATAATATCCCATTGTATGATGTACCAAGTTTGTTTATCCATTCACCTACTGAAAGATATCTTGATTGCTTCCAGTTTTGTGTGATTATTAAAGAAAGCTGCTATAAACATTCATGTGCACGTTTTTGTGCAGACAGAAGTTTCTCACTCAGTTGGGTAAACAGGCATGTGATTGCTGGATCAAATGGTAAGAGTATTTTACCTTCATAAGAAACTGTCAATCAGAGGATTTTTTAAAAGAAGCTTTTTTTTTGTTTTGCTCAAAGAAAGTAGCTCCACTTCCAGATGAACAATGAGAACACACGGACACAGGAAGGGGAACATCACACACTGGGGCCCGTCAGGGAGTGGGGGGCTAGGGGAGGGATAGCATTAGGAGAAATACCTAATGTACGTGATGAGTTGAGGGATGCAGCAAACCACCATGGCACATGTATATCTATGTAACAAAACTGCACGTTCTGCACACGTACCCCAGAACTTAAAGTATATAATTTTAAAAAGAGAGAAAGTAGCTCCACTTCAAATCCCTCCCCTCCACTTTTCTAAAAAAATATTTAAGCAAAATTTTCTATATGTCCAAAAGCCATGTTTGCATGGATGTGTTGAAAGGTAAGAATGTGGAGTGGTCTTTGGGAATGGAGGTGGCAGGAAGTGAACTGGAAACTGAATGCCTGTCTGGTTGGATACAACGTGGAATGAAGAAAGCAGAGTGTGGACAGGAGGACAGCTGATGAACTAAACTCATCTAATCAAAGCAGAAGTTTAGAATCTGAGGTGACTGTGAAAATACAGGCCTTCCACCATAAGCTCAGGAATTTGCAGAAATCATGGGAGAAAATTACAGTTTTCTTAGGATATGGAAGAATGTTTGAGCTAACCTGTTTTTATTTGTATTTTTATTTTTATTTTTGGAGATGGAGTCTTGCTTTGTTGCCCAGGCTGGAGTGCAGTGGTGCAATCTCAACTCACTGCAACCTCCACCTCCCAGTTTCAAGTGATTCTTCTGCCTCAGCATCCAGAGTAGCTGGGACTACAGGTGCATGCCACCATGCCTGGCTAATTTCTTTTTTAAACTAGAGATGGGGTTTTTCCACGTTAGTCAAGCTGGTTTTGAACGCCTGACCTCAAGTGATCCCCCCGCCACAGCCTCCCAAAGTGTTGGGATTACAGGTGTGAGCCACCACGCCCAGCCGAGCTAACCTGTTTTCACTGGTTCTGATCAGGCCCCTCTGCGAATCCTTTTGCCACACTATGGCCAGAGTAATTTACCTAAAATTCCAATCTGATCATATAATTTTAGGGTACAGTCTGCCTGAAAATGGAAGTGCATGCATCTATTTGGTCAATAACTCTCAGTGACTCCCTGTGACCTAGAGACAAAGTACTATTTTCTTGGTCAGGTACATGGTGCTCCCATCCCTTTCCCATGGCATCTAGTTCACCATCCATCTCCTACCACTCTCACACTTGGCACTGAACAGTTCCTGCTGCTCAGCACTGAACATGCTTAGCGCCGAACATACTTAGTATTGGGCATGCTTAGCCCTGAACATGTTTGACCCTGAACATACTTAGCCCTGAACACTCTATGCTTCATGCTCCTCATACTCCCTGCTGCTCCGGGACATTGCAATTTTGCTCATGTTTTGCCTGGAATGTCCTTCTCACTTTACCTGCTTAACACTTGCTTATCTTTGGGATTCAGCTTTGGCATCTTCTCTCCTAGGATATTCTAAGTGTTTTCTGCATTTTCAAAGCCCCTTTTGGATACCTTTATTTTAACTGTTTTTTTTTTAAATATGTTTGCTGTCCCCAATTATATAGACTTCTTAAAAGTAATATCGTGTCATACCATCTTAGTATTTCTTTTTTTTTTATTTAAACAATACTTTTTTTGACAAATAAGTAAGACATCCTACGGCATGTGATATGCAATAAACACTACTACAGAGCAAGTCAATGATAAGCACCATCTTAGTATTTCTATCATGCCTAGCACAGTGCCTTATTTATGTTTGTCACTTACATGTCTTGAAAATAAAGTTAACTCAACTCAACTAAATACAGGCTTTAAGGCAGGGCTCCAGCAGTGACAATGAATTACACAGGAGGGAATTCAGATGCCAAAGAAATCAGGGATTGTGCGGGTTAGGTCCTCTAGGAAGCCGATGCCAAGAAGAAGATAAAAGTCCAGTAGATCACTGGGGACAATCCTTGTGAAAGATAAGAAAGGGGAAGCAAGGAACTTTCCAGACTTTCAATACCTATGAAAATAGAGAGGGTAGGAAGGAAGATTGGGCAGAAAGATGCTCAAACAGCTTTGAGGTCTCAGCCAGCCCAAAATGAAGCTCCAGAGCAAATTATCCTTTAGAGGATTTCCACATGGCACAGAAATGAGCAATCCCTAATACACTCACTACGCGCAGGCACTGGTTAGCACTGCTTAAGCAGACTGTGTCTTAGGCTTGCATTCTGCAATGGATCCTGAAGGTTCTGCAGGCTATAAACTGACTGCCTTGGCACATTCTCTCTAGAAGTAAGATCTGAGAGGAACTCCATCATGGCTGCCACAGAGACTCCGCAAAGGGAGAAGAGCTAGGCAGCTTCCTTTTTATCCAAAGGCAAGTATTCACATTGTACTTCCATTACGTTGTTGGAAATACTGTTGATTTCCAAAATCTCAAAATAATAAAATCTGAAAGTCACATATATAAATACGTACCGTAGTCAAATGTGAACATTTTTTATCATATCTGTTGTTTTTAATTATGACTTCCAAAGCATTTAAAATAGAACATTAGGAGCTAGCTGCCTGCCACTCCATTGCCAGTCAGTTTCCCCTCCCACACGAAACTGAGATCTACCTATTTATCTATTCCTTCTTTAATTTTTATGCGTAGGAACTTCTCTTGGGTGTTCGCTTCCTATAAATGGAAATGCACGAATTTTTTCAAAATTTTCAAAGTTGAATATTTATGAAAATATGTCAGTGCAAAACATGTATTAATAGCAAGATTTGAACTAAAAATAGTGATGCTATTTCTATTGACTAGCTAACATCTCTTAAAGTTCCTAAACAAAGAGAAAAGAAATCATGTAACTTGCGGGAAATTTATTTTTCAGGCAAAGCATATGGATAGTATGTGCAATCAGAGATTATCAGAAAACACAGTGATGTTCTATTTCTTCTTTTAGCACTTTTTACATTTTTGTTTTGCTACCAGTCTTATTAATAATGGATATACTCAATGACACCTGCCTACCTTAAAGCATTTGTGTTGTAAATATTTTAATGGCTGTTATGGAAACAGCTGTGAATAACTCATTGTAAAGATCTGGAGTTAATGACCATACTGAAGTCCATTGCCCTGGAGCCTCGCAAAGGTATTTTTCAATTGTGCTACCATCTTTTATTAATAGCCTTTAAATAGGATCACTTTGTTGAAACAGTTATATAACATAAGATTCTAGTTCATTATGCATACCAACAAATTATTAAATTAGCTTAGGCTCACTTATATTAACTGATATCAAATTGCACATTAAAAGTAATTTTCCAGACTCAATTTCATTAAGTAATGAGAAAAATAGGCTTGAGATTTTATTCAAGCTAGTAGTGTGCTAGTATCCCCTCTTTTTTAACACTTATAAATAAATGATATTCTTGATTAAAATGAAACCTATCCCTTAAGTAATTATTACTAATTAAATGAAAGTTTCACTTATCAGTCTCTCCAAATGTTTCTCCTCTAATGTTTTCTGTCTCAAAAAGTGACATCTTCCAGAAGTTACCAATTTCTATTAATTTTTTTCTACAACATGTATCTCATATTTTCATTTTCTCCTTCACTACTACTAAACCATTCTAAAAAAAATGTGTCTCTTGCCTGAACTATTGCAATAACTTTAAAGATAATTTTAATATAATGATCTCCTGCTATATAATTTCCATATAGCAGCTAGAGTAATAATTTTCAAAAAGCAAATTTATCATATCAGTATTGTACTTAAAACATTTCTATGGTTTCTATTTACAGTTAGAATAAATTCTGAAATTTTTCATCTGATACCATGCTCTGTGGCATCTGGTACCTTTCTCTCTCTCCAGCATCATTTCCCACCTTTCCTTAGAATCACTAGTCTCTTGACATACACTCTTTCTCTCCTCGAGCCTTTCCTGCATTCTATCACATGTTTTCTGCCTGGAATTTTCTTCTCCCTTTCTTCTCTGCGCTGACTGCTACTTATCTTTTAGGCCTCAAATTCAGTGTTGCTTCTTTAGAAAGAAAATCTTCCCTAGCATGACAGAGTGCATTATTGACCTAAATTATTTTCTCCCTCCTACATCCATCCCTTGTCTATGTCCTCATCATGGGCAGAGAATGTTCCCTGCCTTTGACTTTAGGCTTAGTTATGTGACTTACTTTGTCTAATAGTGACAATTTTTTAGGTCAAGCCCAGGTCTTAAGAGATTTCAATGGGTATGTCAGTCAGGGTTTTCCAGAGAAACAGAACCAGTATCGTGTGTGTGTGTGTGTGTGTGTATGCGTGCACACACATATACATCTATATAGAAAGAGTCAGAGATTGTAAGAATTTAATTGTGGAAGCTTTTGAGTCTTGAAATGTTCTGAGCAGGCCAGCAGGCTGAAAATTGAGGTAAGAGTTGATGGGTGCAGTCTTAGTCTGAAATCTGTAGGGCAAGACAGCAAGTTGGAAACTCCAGCAGGATTTCTATATTACAGTCTCGAGGCAAAATTCCTTCTTTTCCATGAAACATCAATCTTTGCTCTTAGACCCCACCCACACAGGGTAATCAGCTTTACTTAAAGTCAACAGATTGTAAATGTTAATCTACAAAATATCTTTACAGCAACAGTTGTACTAGTTTTTGATCAAACAACTGGATATCATGGCTAGCCAAGTTGACACCTAAAATTAACCATCACAATGAGTTTGTGCTTGACTCTGATACCTGTAACAACTCTATGAGAAGAAGATGCCTTGGCTAGCACACTGGTCCACGGAGCAGGAAGAACACGTGGAGCACAGCCACAGCAGTGGAGCCCAGCTTGGGCCACCCAACCCTTAGTTGACCAGCAGACACCAGAGAAAGTTCTGCTAAAATTAGTCATGGCAACCAGCAGAGCTCAGCCAAGATCAGTGGACTCCAGCTGACCTGCAGCATGTAAGAGGTAATAAATGATTGTTCTTACAAGACACTGAGGTTCGCACAACGCAGAAAGGGCAGTCTCTTCAATAAAAGGTGTCAGAAAACTGGGCATTCACATGCAGAAGAATGAAATTAGACACTTACTCTCATGATATACTAAAATCAATTCAAAATGGATTAAAGACTAAAATGTAAAGCCTGAAATTATAAAACTCCTAGAAGAAAACATAGGGGGAAGAAAGCCCCATGACATTAGCCTGGGCAATGATTTTTTTTTTTTTTTTTTTGATATCTCCTCAAAACACAGGCAACAAAAGCAAAAATAGAAAAAGAGGATTATATCAAACTAAAAAGTTTCTGCACAGCCAAGGAAAAAAATCAACAAAGTAAAGAAACAACCTACAAAATGAGAAAAAACATTTGCAAACTATACATCTGATGAGGGGTTAATATCCAAAGTACATAAGAAATTCAAACAATTCAATAGCAAGAAAACAAATAACACAATTAAAAAATGGGTAAAAGACCCTAATAAACATTTTTCAGAAGAAGGCATACAAGTGGCCAACAGAAAATGGAAAAGTGCTCAACATCACTAATCATCGGGGAAATGCAAATCAAAACCACAATGAGATGTCACCTCACTCAAGCTAGAATGGTTATTATTGAAAAGACCAAAAGTAACAAGTGTTGGCAAGGATGTGGAGAAAGGGAACCCTAGTGTATTGGTGGGAATGTAAATTAGTACAGCCATTGTGGAAAACAGTGTGAGATTCTTCAATAAACTAAAAATAGTACTACCATATGATCCAGCAATTCCGCTACTGGTTGTATATCCAAGGGAAATGAAATCAGTATATCAAAGAAATATCTGCACTCGCATGTTTATTGCAGTATAGGCAAGATATGGAATCAACTTAAGTGTCCATCAGTGGATGAATGAATAAATACAATGTGGTGTATATGTACAAGGAAATACTATTCATCCAGAAGAAAGAAGTAAATTCTGTCACTTGTGACTATGTGGATAAACTTGGAGGACATTATGTTAGGTGAAATAACCCAGGCACAGAAAGACAAACACTACATGATTTTAATCATATGTGTAATCTAAAACAGTAAAGAGTAGAATGATGCTTACTAGAGGCTGGGATGGTTGGGGGTGGGGTATGAGTATGGGGAGATGGGGAGATACGATCAACGGATACAAAATTTCTGATAGATGAGAAGAATACATTCAAGAGATCTATTTCCCAGCAAGGTGACTATAGTTAAAGATAAATATATTGTATCCTTGAAAATTGCAAAGAGAGTGATGTCACCACAAACTGACAACAATGCTAGGTAATACATATGTTAATTAGATTTAACCATTCCACGATGTTTATATACTTCAAAATGTCATGTTGTACATAATAAATACATACAATGTTATCTGGCAATTTAAAAAAATATTAAGTGAAGAGAATGGCACTGAGGTTAGGAATGAAGTGTTCCATAACCATAGTTAATTGATACATCCAGTTTTATAATTTAAAATAGGCCCCCAGCTATATACTCTTGTAACACCTTGTGTCTTTCCATCACAGCATCCAGCACACTTGCCCAGTCATACATTTATTCATGTGAGTGATGACTGAATTCATGTCTGTCTCTCCATTATGCTCTAAATTCTGAAGAATGGAGGACAGGAACTGTGTCTGTCCTGTTCCACTCATCAGAGCCTAATGCTTGCTATATGATAAATATTGATAACACTTGACTGATACTGAAATGCTTCATATTAAATGCTTTCTATCTAAGATTCATAAAAGTGAAAAATATTGGCCAAGATATTATGGCTTTTAAGTGGAGGAACCAATATGTACATTCAAGGCTGTCTTTCCTTTTAAACAAAGACAAATTCTAGAGGAAGAAATTATGTTGTTAGTGCTAGCATAGCTTCCTTTTAATGCCCTAATTAAAATAAAACTTCAAACATTCCAAGGTAATACAGCATAGTTACTATTTACAACATGGTCTTGAATGACCACACTCAGAAGATATTAAACCTGGGACATGAAGAATGAGAAGATGCCACCCAGCATAGAGTGGAGGTAAGACAAACATCCGAGACAGAGGGACTAGCAAGGGCACAGACCCAAGACAGGAAAATGTCAGCTTGTTTGAGGAACTGAACAGAAGGGCAGTGTGGCTGCAAGGGGTAAGCAATGGGACAGTGTCCTGAGGCTGGAGAGGGAGTCAGGAGCCAGGGCCTGTAGGACCTTGCAGGTAATAAGATGTTTGGATGTTAAGTACCACAGGAGCCTGTGGAAGAGTTTAAATGCTGAAGTGACATGATGGTTTTGAAAACATCACTCTTTCATGTGAAGAACTGATAAGGAGGCTCAAGGGAAAGTGAGGAAGGAAGGGTCTTCAGTGCATGATTATGGCTGAGGCAATGATATCACAACAAGGAGAAGGAATAAAATGAAAAGAAAGCAGGGCCAAGAGGAAAATCAGCTTCACCTGGGCTGGGTGATTGTATAGGTGGCTGAACTGGAGGTCCTAAACCTAGAGTGTGGTTAGGATATAGGAGGATGTATCTGGCGGTCTGTTCAGGGTTCTCGCCTTAGCCGTTGTATCAAAATGAGTCCCAGAAAGAAACGAATGGCATAATCGACTGGGTAATTCGAGGAGAGTTTAATAAAGGGATATTTACAAATACGTCGCAAGATTTTTTGTAAACCAATAGAGAACAGAGCACTGCCCCAGGGGCTAAGAAGAGCTGGTTCTGTCACCACCCCAGGCCTGAAAGGGTAAGGGGAGGGGATGGTTACCCAAACCTAAAGCAGGACTGCTGGCAGGAGCTATTATAGTCGTTGGCCTTGGAAATAAGGCAGGGACAGAGCCAGAGGGATAAACACTCTGACCTCAGGTCTCTTGCAAGTACCCCCAATGGGAGGCAATGAGCAGAACCCTCTGGAAGTCAGAGCGCAAGGGAGTCTGTTGATGCCACCCAAATGAAGCAGCCTCCCAGGGCACAGCCTCCTCCTCGCCCAAATGAAGGGAAAGGAGGAGAGTGTGGGGGCAAACAGATCACATTCGGTATAGTCATATCTTATTTAACAATTTTATTCTCAAGTTTAATGAGAATAATTAATATTATCTTATTACATTAAGTTGATGACATGCTTATAAAAATAATAATTACAAGGCAAGAAAATAGGTGAATACATTATCTGACAGTTTTCTAATACTTTAGGCTGGAGTGATATCCAACATAGCAAATTGTTAATCATAGGCCAATACAACAAGAGAAAATATACCATACATACAGGTAACCTCCCTGTCCGGTTTGGTTGAAAATCTAGTTGTACAATTTCAGAATGCTAAAGAAAAAATAGCTCAATAGCTACACACAAAACAAAAAGGTATCAAGTTTAATTGACTATAGTCTTAGGTAAAAATGTAACATGGGTTTAGAATAAAAGAACTTTTATTTTAGAATTATTTCTTTTAGGGACACCTGACATTGAGATTTTGGTTACATGTCTGAGAACTCAGCTGTGCTGCACAATGAAGGGTGTAATAATATTTCTTGATCAATGCAATTGGTCTACTGATGTATAAACATGCACCCAACTTGCAGAACACAGAGAGCTAGTAGCCGCAGGAAACGGTATTCCTGGTTAGTTCAAAATTTATTTTATACAAAGAGCCAACAGTTAGACCACTTTGGTCATTAGGATTAAAGGATGGCATTTTACAGTAAAAATGGACCAAATGGAAAGAGCCAGTTATAGCTAGGATGACTATCATTATTGTCCAAACCAAAGACATTTACAGGTAGAAGAACATGCTATTAACGATTGCTCCAGGACAACAAATATAAAACTGGGACTCCTCCAAACAAGCCGCGATGTATGGTCACCCTAGGCCAAGCATGGTAATTAAGAGTATAGCCTCTGAAGACGGACTGTGCTGGATTCAAAATCATGAGCTGTTATTGGCTGTGTGGCCTTGAGCCATTACCTCACATCTCTTTATTCCAGTTCCCTTATCTGTAAGGCTGAGATTTCTATAATAGTACCTTCCTTATAATATTGCTTAGGTTTAAATTAGTTGACACATGCATAGCATTTATAGTGCCGGATATATAATAAGACCTATGAAAACTTTTGCAATTATTGTACATATTGAATGAGCAAGTATACACCTAGGTTCTAATATTGGTTCTACCATGTGTAATCTTGCTGTGTTAACTTGGTCAAGTAACAAGGACTCTTGTTCTCATTTTCCTCACCTGTAAAATAAGGCTAATGAGTTGGTATATATAAAGATCTACACATACAGCAGAGCAGATATTGGACATTACATGGATTTTAATTTTCTTTTTTTAAAATGTTTTTTCTCCTTGCTGCCTGCCTTTCTTTCTCTTTTTAAAAATATTTTTGTTTTCCTACAGTAGAAAAATACAATAAAACTAGACAGTTAAACTAGTAGGCAAAGGACAGAGAAAGGAATGCTTTTATATTTACTTATTCTTCCATTCAAAAATATTTATCATTCCTACTATTTGCCAAACACACCGTACTGGGGCCTATGACTCCTCTGCCAACAGAAGTATTCATTTGTAGTAATCTTACCTCCTTCTAGCTAAAATTAATGCTTGCCGTCTTACAGCCACCACATTCGGAATGAAGCACAATACAGGGCTGTGAACTAGTAGCTTCTGCCTTTGGTTGCACTTGCATTGGAATCTCCTTCGAGTTGCTACTCTGAAATTCAAACATCTGTACTTCGGCTTGCCCAAATCTATGAGGTCTATCTCTTCCTTCTATTTCCTTTTATTTTTCTCTGAGACCCGTCCAGATAAATTAACACTGCATCCTGGCCCATTCTGGCCAGCCCTTGGTTATCACCCTACCCTGACAGGTTGTAACTGAATGAGTCTATTTATTGGACAAAACCTTCTTCCCTTCTCATCTACCTCTCCCTAGCTGCCCTTCTCATCTTCCACCCTCCATTCTGAAAACCTTGTCTTCACCAAATGGCTATTGACCATCTACTCTGTCAGGGAATGTGCCAGAGATACAAAGATGGATAAGTTATAATTCTTGACTTCAAAGTGTTCATAGTCCAAAGCAGCTTTTTTTATTTTTTATTTTTTTTATTTTTCACTTGAGGAATATGGGAGTCTATGGAGGGACTTCCAGGGCCGTCTAGACCCCTTCATGTATACAAAATATGGTAATATACATACATCCTTTTTTTCTCCCTATAAAGAGAATATAAAGATTTCATTGAATTTTCAAAGGTGCCTGTTAGCTAACAACAACAAAACAAACAAACAAACACTGCACTCCAGCCTGGGCGACAGAGCAAGACTCCGTCTCAAAAACAAACAAACAAACAAACAAACAACACTCAACAATCACCTGGGTCTTGGGATCTTCTGCTGCAGCAAAATGGATTTTAGTGCAGTTGTTCTCAACCATGGCTGCACACGAGAATCACCTACAGAGCTTAAAAAATACTGGTGCCTGAATCTCAACACCAGAAATTCAGATTTTATTGGTCTAGGATACAGCCTGAGTTTTGAGATTTTTTTAAATTAATACACTTTATTTTTAAAAAAATGTTTAATAAACTTTATTTTTAGAGTTTAGATTTACCAAAAATATTAAAAATATTAAGCTACTAGTACAGAGTTATACACGGTACAGATGGTACAGATATACCATCACCCCCTTCAGACAGTTTACCCTGTTATGAATATATTATAAGATCCATTTGTTGCAATTAACAAACCAATGGTGACACCGTTTTTAACAACTAAAGTTATACTTAATTCAAATTTTCTTAGTTTTTACTTAATTTTCTTTTTTGTTCCAAGATCTCACCCAGGTTACCACATTGCATTTAGTCATCGTGCATTCTTAGGCTACTAGTGGCTCAGACAGTTTCTTAGACCTTCTTTATCTTTGACGACATTCGCAGTTTTGAGATGTATTTGTCTTGTATATTGTAGGATGCCCTTCTACTAGAATTTGTCTGATGGTTTCCTCATGGTGAGACTGGAGTTACGGTTTTGAGGAGGAAGATCACAGAGGTAAATTGCCATTTTCATCACATTCTATTAAGGGTATATAATATCAACACGATAAATGTCTGTTGATGTTGATATTGATGACCTGTCTAAAGTAGTGTTTGTCAGGTTCCTCCGTTGTAAAATGTGTTCCCTCTGGCCATACTGTCTTTGGAAGAATGTTAATATGATCATCCCAAACCTAAGGAACAGGGAGTTATGCTTACCCTCCTCACTGGTGGAGCAATTTATTTGAAATTCAGCACATAATTTATTTGGAATTCTGCACAGATTTGTCTCTTTTCCTCTATTCACTAGCTTTTTTTTCAAATATTTATTTATGTCAATATGGATTAATGGATATTTACTTCATACTTTAAGTCTTAATCCAACAGTACTTTCTTGCTCAAATTACTCCATATTTGGACATTGGGAGTTCTTTTACACATAGATTACTCTAGCCTCCCCACTTTGCTTGTCTTTAACCTCCAATTCCAACAGTGAGAAACCTGGCTCCCACCATAGGCTATTTACCTAATTGTTCAATTCAAAGTATACATGTACATGGTATCAAAATTTTTAACCTGTACCTTCAATAGGAAACAATTTTATCAACAAGGATAAAGTGCTTATCTGTAGTTTTGCCTTTAGTCTTACAAACTCCATTTATTCCTAAAGTCACTTAGGTTAGCACCTTTTCCACAGCCTCTTTAGTGAGGTTGCTTCATATATTAGTAATACAGTTAGATTCTCTTGTCACAGTCTACTAGGTGATCCTAGACCACTTAAATATATTTTTTTAATTTTTCTTACTTTAAAGTTCACTGTTTATGTTGTATAGTATTATGTATTTTGACAAATGCGTAATGTCGTGTATGCATATTACAGTATCATACAGAATAGTTTTATTGCCCTAAAAAATCCCCTGTGCTTCACTTATTCATTGCCACCATCTGCCACTTACCTCCCAAATCCCTGGCAACCACTGATCTTTTTTCTATCTCTATAGATTCACCATTTTCCAGCATGTAATATAATTAGAATAATAGAGTATATAGCCTTTTAAGACTGGCTTTTTTCACTTAGCTATGTGCCTTTAAGTTCTTCCGTATATTTTCATGTCTTGATAGCTCACATCTTTTTATTGTTGAACAATATTCCGTTGTATGAATTTACCACAGTTTGTTTATCTGTTCACATATTAAAAGGCATATTCATCACTTCCAGTTTGGGATGATTACACATAAAGCTTCCATAAACATTTATGCCCAGGAATTTGCATGGACCTAAGTTTTAAACTCAACTGGGTCAGTATTTAGGAGCACAATCACTTGATTGCATAAGACTATGCTTAACTTTGTGAAAAACTGCCAAACTGTCTTCTTAATGGCTGACTTCTTTTGCATTCTTTTCAGTAACGAATAAGGGTTCCTGTTCCTCTGCATCCTTCCCAGTATTTAATATTGCCAGGTTTGGGGATTTTTAAACATTCTAATAGGTGTGTAGTGGTATCTCCTTGTTGTTTGATTTTGCAATTCCCTAATGATGTCTAATGATGAAACTTTTTTATGTTAATTTCCCATCTGTATATTCTCTTTGGTGGAATATTTGTTCAGATCTTTTGCCCATTTTTTAATAGGGTGGTTTGCTTTTCTATTGTTGAGCTTTAAAAGTCTGTATATTTGGGATTCAAGTCCTCTGTCAGATATGTGTTTTGCAAATATTTTATCTCAGTCTGTTTCTTGTCTTTTCATTCTCTTAATTGTGTCTCAAACAATAAAATATTTTAATTTTAATGAAGTCCAGCTTCTCAATTTTTTCTTTCATGGGTCATGTATTTACTGTTGTACATAAAAATTTATCACTAAGCCTAAGGTCACCTAGATTTTCTCCTGTGCTATCTTCTAGAAATGTTATAGTTTTGCATTTTACATTTAGGTCTGCGATCCATTTTGAGTTAATTTTTGTGAATGGTATAAGGTTTGAGTCTACATTCTTTTTTGGGAGAATATGGATTTTCAGTTGTTCCAGCACCATTTGTTGAAAAGATAGATTATCCTTTTTCCACTGAATTGCCTTTGCTCACTTGTGGAAGATCAGTTGACTATATTTGGTGGGCCTATTTCTGGATTCTTCAGTCTGTTCCACTGGTCTATGTGTTTATTCTTTTGCCACTATAAAGCTTTTTGGAATTATTTTCAACTTTTTATGTTAATGTAATACACATCAAAAGTGAGTAAAGCACAAGCGTACAGCTCAATGAATTGTCACAAAGTGAACACATCTGCGAAATCCGCTCCCAAATCAGAAAATAGCATTAGCAGCACCTCAGAAGCTCCCTTTCTCCCTTCAGTTTCTACATCTTCCAAGGATAATCACAATCCTGACATCCAATAGCATTGGTTAGTTATACCTTTTAAATTTTTTATTTAAATATCACAGAATATGCATTTTTTGTGTGTCTGGCTTCTTTCACTCAACATTATGTTTTTAAGAGTCATCCATATTCACGTATATAGTTTTAGTTCCTTCTCATTACTGTTTAGTATTACAGCAATGGGCATTTGATTGTGCTTAGTTTTGACCTATATAACAGTGCTGCTGTGAACATTCCAGTATGTGTCTTTTGGCAAAACAGATAGTGGCATTTATTCTGAGTAGATGCCTAAGAATGATATTGCTGAATTATCGGAGATGCACAGGTATAGCCTTGGTAGATACTGCCAAACTTTTTTTCAAAAGTGTCTGCACCAGTGTTCACTTGGCATTCTCAGTATATGGTTGGGCATAGGGCTTTATTAAAGTTCCTCCGATGATTTTAATGTTCAGACAAGTTTGAGACTCACTGTTTGAGAAACCTCCTAAAATAGATATTTTTTTCATCTTTTTTTTAAACTTTTAAGTTCAGAGGTATAAGGGCAGGTTTGGTACATAGGTAAACTTGTGTCATGGGGGTTTGTTGTATACATTAATTTCATCACTCATGTATTAAGCCGAGTTCCCATTAGTTATGTTTCCTGATCCTTTCCCTCCTCCCACCTTCTACCTTCTGAAAGACCCCAGTGTGTGTTATTCCCCTCTATGTGTCCATGTGTTCTCATTATTTAGCTCCCACTTACAAGTGAGAACATATGGTATTTGGTTTTCTTTTCCTGTATTAATTTGCTAAGGATAATGGCCTCCAGTTCCATCCATTTCCCGGCAAAGGACATGATCTCATTCCTAAAATAGAATTTTCTATGTCTGTTTACTATACCACCATTCATTGACACACACACACCTCCACCACCACCACCACCAAGTAATGATATATATTTTTTTAGAAATAGGACAACACCATGTCTTTTCTGATCTTAACACCTTTAAGGATCTCTACCTCCATTCATATTTGATTATACCCACCCTGTCTCATGGGCTTCCCTCAAATTTATATAGACTTGGGTCCACACACAATGTATATCTCTAGTAAGTTCAAAAGACTCCTCACTCTGCCATGTAAAGTTGCTCTCAACTGTAATGTTACTCTGGGTGTGTCAGCAGGGACAGATTGTCCCTCATACAGATCCTGGTAGAGAAGGATCTGTTTGTATTATATTTTAGAAGGACACAGATACAAGAGTGGACAAACAATAATTGATCTTTCGAAAACAGCATTAGGTTGTACTCGCTCTGTGGCTTAGCAACCAGATCTCGTACATGTGGAAGGAGTGTCACATGGAGACTATGAATCCCTAAGGTTGGAGACTCAGCTCACAGAAATGAGAAGGAAGGTCAGATACTGCTCAAACTCCACATAATAAAATTTTGTTATAATGGTTGCATTTCTAAGGATCACATTCTTGTTTTGCAACAGCTGGAGACCAATTTGTTTCTCCAAAATGAATTAGGAAGCAAAAAGAAGTATTTTTCCTGTAGTAAGAGGCATAGGAAAATGATACAGAAGCCCCCATTCCTAAGCTGTTTCTCCCCTAAGCTCTTTGAGGGGGAGATCAGATACCTTTTATTACGGAAAGAAACTGAGATGTTTGGGCTGGAATGGGGTCCATAGACTAAATGGAATTTTATAGGACCAAAGAGTACTGTACTAAAGCTCAAATTCTTCATTTCACTTCAAAAACATAAAACATGATTTACATTCTCAGGAGCAAATAGTAAGAAAAAGACTCTCTGTTGTTCCCAGTTTAGTAACAACCCATTGTATTCCAGATCTTCCTCAATCAAAACCCAACTGCTATTCCGTGCCTCATCTCTCTCTTTCTACTTCCACCTACAATGTTATCTTGTCATACTACTACACTTTAACTACACATACATAGATTTGCATGATTTTGTGACTTTTCCATATTCTCTCCAATTGGAATGCCTTTCTCCTTTCTTATCCCCCATTTAAATTTTCTCTATCTCTTCAAAGCCAGCTCAAATGCTACCTCCTCCAGGAAGTCTTCCTCAGATTTTCCCAGCATTAGAAGGCATTTCTTTCTTTTTCTCTAATAGTATTCCTTTATACTTATGTTTACTAATTATTTCATTTGGCCTCAGTGTATGGTTAGTCTGTTTATAAGCCCCTACATTTAATGTATGGTAAGCTTCTTAGTAACAAGGTTCTGTTTCGTTTACTTAGAGTTTGTATTTTCCACAGCATCTGGACAATGTCTCGGACACAGTAAATGTTATGCTAACTAACTTGAACAGGGTTTGTCCAAGAAAAAAGAGAAGGATTTTTGGTACTAGGTTAACCATTGCAGAGAACTCCTTGAAAAAAAAATGAGGAGAAAATGAGTCATCTACTGGAATATGAGAATGACTTTCTTTTATTGTTATTCTCACCATCACCTATTTGTGGCTGTGAGATTTCACCTATGCAACACTTTCCTTCACTCGTCTTCACTAGTCTCACCAAGAGTAACTAGTGACTGCATGCCAACCCCTGACTCTATGAGAATAAGCTTCCGCTATGGCTGAATATAACAGAGGTAAGGCATTGGCATGGCTGCAGGGGGGTGATAAAGAAGAATTGGGGCAATTCACTTCCCTATAATCAGGGAAAACAGAGGGAAAGATTGATCATTAAATAGTCTCAATAGGATTTAGATTACTTTTGTCTTGATTCATCCCTGGAGGAAATAGGTTTGCAGTTCAAGAAAATAATTATTTTCTTTGCAGCAGCTGCTGCTAACCAGCAACACACACGTGCAAGGACTGTCACATGGAGAATGGCTTGAGCCTCCTCCACCACCGCCCCCCATCCCCCCCACAACTCCTGAGTGAAAGAACAGGCAGCCGAAGATTCCGTGGCCTAAATTAATTCTATTTTATCCCCAAGAATAATGAAGGCAATAGCCAGAAAATTTCCATTGCATCGGGGTAAATAATCACAAGAGAGAATTATAGGAGTCTCAATAATTGTTCACAGGTTTATTTCCTTGAAGGCATGTCTTATTCTGTGCTTCTCTTGCTCCTGAGATAGAGGGTTGCTCGAGATAGGGGTTCTATCAACTTTTGTTAAATGTGTTGATTTATTTATTTGTTGAATATCTAATTATCTATTGGCCTGTGACTTTATCTACTAAATATTCCCTATCTACTTTGTCTTTCTAAATTGCACCCATTGTTCAAATAATGTTTCCTCATAAAGCCTTCTTGCTTTATTCTTAAAGCACTTACTGGCAGAATTCTGTAACTTGGTCCGAAATTGAACAAATAGAATGAGGTCTTTGTTCTATTTAACCTTTCCAATGCCTTGCTTATTTGCCTTTCCCATCTAAACTTTTTAAAAGAGCTGACTGATTTAGACCAATGCCTCTCAAATCTAAGCATGCACTGAAGTCACCTGAAGGGTGCCAGCACAGGCGTTTCTGATTCAGCAAGTCTGCTATGAGGTGGTATGTCTAAAAGTCCTAGATGATGCTAATGCCTCTGGTCCAGTGGCTACCCTTTGAGAACTCTTATTTGGGGGAACCTTGTGACAGCATCAAAGTGTGTCAGCACCACTCTTCTTTCTACATCTCTCTCTCACCTGCTTAATGAGACCCCTAATACTCCGCAGAGATTCCAGTGTTCTTGCCACAGCACGCACATGGGGCAGGTCATCGCCTGTCGCCCTAACCCATGTCACACCAAACGGCCCCTCCAGCTCTGCTGGGCCTTTTGTGGTTTCCTGAAGATCTGCAATGCTGTTTCACTTGCTTGCAGTACCTATACCTCTTGTTTGCAGCACCAGTATCTCCCCAGCTAGAGAGCTCTAGCTGGAGTATTCTTCAAGTTGTTGTTTAACCTTCAAGATTCAATTCCCACTGCCGCCACTCCTATCTGCTTTCTCTAACTCCCATTTCTGCCTGCTTTGCCTCCCCCCACTCTCCTTCTTGAACCTCTCCACATTTGCACACATGAAGTTAACTAATTTGTCTTCTAGCCTTCACATAACAGAGTATCTGCCTCCATTTCCACTCACCACATTACTTCGGATTTTTTTTTTTCTGTCAACCACTCAACTCTTGTTGAGTTAATCCCCTAAACAGTGATTTCTTCTCCTCAACCTATATTCTCTTCTTTGCCCTGCTCCATCTAAAATCTACTCTCAGGCCCTTCCCTGCACAAATTCTTCCTTCCAACTGAAGTAATGCATTAAAATTTTACTCTACACCGAGGGCTTTGGAATTTAACCTCATTTCATGCCTAGGGAACACATTATAGGGGCAGATCCATATTTGAGCATGGGGTTCTCCACAGAAATCCTCGCTGCTCCAGCCAAATCCTCCCCACTCCAGTCTTGCTGTGGATAGCACAGACAAACCCTGTGTCCAATGTGGGATCCCAGTGAAAAGACAAAAGGATTCGATGTTGCTTTTTTGGACCCATGTTTTTAGGACAAGGGCAATGTGTCTCTTTAGAAATGTGAATTCTTGGGGCTCTTCAAATACATGTTTAGTGAGATTAAAAAGAACATCTAAAATGTAGAACCTTGAAGTCAGCATTTTTACTCTCAGTGTGGAAGGTGCCAAAGCAATAACAACATTTAACAAAAGTCCAGAAATGTCCCCTCAGCTTAAGAGAATGAGTCCAAAAAAGCAACATCGAGTCCTTTTGTCTTTTCACTGGGATCCCACATTGGACACAGGGTTTGTCTGTGCTATCCACGGCAAGACTGGAGTGGGGAGGATTTGGCTGGAGCAGGGAGAATATAGGTTGGGGAGAAGAAATCACTATTTAGGTGAATAGCTCAACAAGAGACTGTGGTTGACAGAGGAAAACGCCATGACCTGTCCTAGGGGTATGAAGGCACCTGTGCTTTCTTCTAAAGTCCTCCAATTCCTGATGTGAAAACTGGCAATGATGACCGGCTCTTGCCTCTTTGATCTGGAGATACCCATTTTCTTCACACAGCGAGGGAGATATCCACTGCACAGCTACTGCCATTTTCTTCCGGGGACCCATTTCAACTCTCAAGTTCTATAACTTCACAATTCTTCAAGAGAAAAAAAAAAAACAGGAGGAATAAATATTAAGTATGTGCTAATTCTTTTTGATGAGCTGAATTTGGGGTGGTGATGAGGGTTTGTAGGGGGTTGCATGGGAATGATCATTTACACTCGTAGGATATTAGAAGTGGTAAGGATTTTATCTCTGTTTTAGTCCTGCAAGCTTGACATTGTATAAAATCGCTGCAAAAAAGTATGTGACTTCTCCAAGATCACTAAGTAGTGACTGTGTTTATTCTAGTTAGAAAACCTCCTGAACTCACTACCCTATGAGATTTCCATTAGAACTTTAACTGCAATTGGCTTAGAGCATTCTAAAGCTGAATGATGAAGTGGGGAGAGATAAGCAGGAATTCTAAACTACTTGGAAACTATCTGATCTTTAAACAACCAGGACCCCAATGCCCCGGGGATGGGAAAGGATATTGAGATCAATCGTTTTCTCTACTTTCATGGGACACATGTTGGGGGCAGCAGTGTCCCCGATCTAAAATCCACCAGGTGCCTCAGAGGGTTCTGCAGGTCTTTTTCCAAGATAGACCATCCCCTGGAGGTGGGAAACTTGTAATGACACCTTCCTTTACCTCACTCCCCGTTAGTATCACCTGGGAAATCCAGTCTAGGGGTGGAGGAACAGGGTCTGATGAAGGAATTGCAAAGTCTGGCTTTGAAAACAATTACCCTAATGTGACAGACAGATTCCCTCACCCCATTCCACAAAGCCATCCTGCTTTAGAATGCTCTAAGCCAATTGCAATTAAAATTCTAATAGAAATCTCATAGGATAGTGAGTTCAGGAGGTTTTCTAACTAGAATAAACACAGCCACTACTTAGTGACCTTGGATAAGTTACATATACACACAGGTATAACTGGTGGCTATTTTGTCATGAGGCACTTCTATACCTGACTCTCCAAAGCCTACTGTCATAGCTGGGTGCTCTGCTGAGTCCACTACCCTGTGCTGCCTACTAGCAAACGGCAACCTGGCTTTTCAGATAGCATAGTTCAGAGTACCCACACATCTTGCCACCATACATGGGTGCCCCACCTTTCTTGACCTTCTCCTAGGGTCCCTTTAAGGCATTCAGAAACAGGAACATAGTTGTCCAGAGCTAATCATGAAGATGGCTGTATGGCTGTAATTGAAAGCTGTGGCGGGGGACCCTGAGTGGGCTCTCCGAAGTATCCTAGGCTCTGTGCTCAAAGGGCAGAAGGAGCCAGGGAGAAGGGCCAGGTGGGTAAGACACTTTGGCCCTCCTTTTCCTTCTTCATCCTTATTAGTCAAACAAGTTCTCCAAAATAGCAAACTTTTCTTAAACCAGGACTCTGCATATGGGCCAGGGTACTGAGATATATCCAAAATATCAAGTGTTACCAGGTGCTTAATTTGCAATATGAGGAGAAGCTCCTTGGAATCTCATTTTCATGAGATGAGAATCATGCTGGTATAGGTAAAAATTCATAAGAGGGAGAGGAGCTGGAGAAGCCCTTCTCACCGCACAGCTACTGAAGAGATCTCTTTGCCTGAAGCACCTGGATCACTCCCAGGGCTGCAAGCTTATTCACCTCTGACTCACAGGATGACTGTGATTAAATTTCATTATCCATTCAGTCTCCAGGTCTAGAGGTTTCTGCCGTTAGGTAGGCCATAAGCTTCAGCTCCTCTAAAGGATTTTTGACTAATGTGCACTGTCATTGAATCACAGTAGATTTTCACACATTCATAATTACTCCTCTGAAGCAGCACATATTCACTGTTATCTCCGGATAAGAGGAGCAGAGAGAACAACAATGTCATTTCACTCCTTTCTTCTAAGAGATGGATGCAATTTGTGACCTAGTTTTTTAAGTACCCTGAATTCCCTTAAGGCTGAAGAAAAGAACACGGCTTTGAAAGGCTGAAGTGAAGATCAAATGAGAAAATAAAATATGTTGCCATAGACCCCCCAGGACTCTCCCACACTAATGGGGGTGCTGCAGGGAAGTAGGGGGTTGCTTAATCACTGTGCTATGCCTAGTGATACACATAAAAACAGAAAAAAAATGTTGTGCATATAGGAGATAATGATGAATTCTGTTATTATACTGCCTAAATTTGTAATGGAATAGGTCATTTTGATTTTCAATCTGCCCTGAGTTCCTTGTTAAGAGATGCCTAATTTATATGTCAGTTTTAAATTATGGATGCCAAGTACAGGGTAATAGCAAAATTGGGTTTCCAGAGGATGCATATACCCATTTTAAGATTTGAGGGAAAAAAGGTTAAATAGCTACTCCTATGTTTAGGCTGAGCCAGGAATAAAACAGACAGGAAAACTGGTGTTCTGATGAGTGATCAAAGAAGCCCACATGATTGCGTCTATACCCATACTCACACCATTCAATATCCCCAATCTACATTTGAGTAACTGATTTTCCAAACATCTAAATGCTACAGGGCATTTCAGTATGAGGTCTCTATGCTCTCAGTAACCCCCTCTTCCCCATACATTCCCTCCCAAGCTAAGCTGCTTCTGTCAGTAGACATGGAAATTTTGCTATGTAACTGGGAATGTAGAAGGAAATTCTGGTTAGAGAAAGAGTGGCAAGGTAAAGATGGAGAGAGACAGAGGGGATGGTACAGAATCTTTTTCTACATTTCTTCTTCCATGAGAATGCATACTTTGACCTCATCATCCCAAATGCTAATATTTGCTGTTTTACAGTCAGGAGATATTACTAGCAGAAAGGAGATACTCTAGCAAGACCTATTCCTGTATTTCCGTTTTGCAGGAGGCCGAGAAGGAATTGATTCCAGAAAGATATCACCACTCCTCAGTTATGAAACCCAAGTGAGACCACAGTATCCTGACTTCCAGCCTAGAGCTATCTCTAATTCAGTAAATCTCTTCGCAGGAGCATATACACTGGGAACGGGAACTCTCACAGGTAAGAAAATCCTTCAAG
Organism: Papio anubis; assembly: GCF_008728515.1. Lineage (NCBI taxonomy): Eukaryota > Metazoa > Chordata > Mammalia > Primates > Cercopithecidae > Papio > Papio anubis. The sequence continues at coordinate 197,951,684 of NC_044976.1, forward strand.
CTCCAAATAAATGAAATAGAAAATATGCAAGTTCAATAAGTGACAGGATAATGAAGAAACAGTTGTATTCTGTCTATACTAACATAACTTAGCAGCTTTCCAAAGTGCTGGTGAAACGGCGGCAAGGTTCTGGAATAAAAAATGAATATTTTTACAAGACTAAAATATGTGTGGCCTGAACTAAAAAGCAGCATCCCAACTCCCTTAAAAAAGAGGGAATTTCAAACAAGGTGAGTAGGGTCAAAGTGGGGGTGAAACGACAGATTGTGCGGTCAACTACTTATTTCTACTTGAGGATGGCCTTACTACTCCCTCTCCAAAACCAAACCTGTTCAGTGTATCAGTAAAGCTAAATTGATCTGAGTTGCTATGGGAACACAGAAAGGAGTTCCTGGAAATGTAATAATAATTGCTGTCATCTAAAAGGGCAGTAACTTTCTACTTCAATATCCTCCCATATGTCTGCATTAAGGTGACATTAGCAAATGAGTGTCAAAAGTCATTTGCATGCTAATTGCTAAGAGGATAACTTGCAGTGTTGGGTGCTGCTCTGCTGAGCTGATCTGCTAAAGGAAAAGTTTTTCATTGTCTTTCTGGATTCAAATTATTTTTGCGTGGTATGGTTTGGCTGCCTGGGAAAGAATCCAAATGTTACCTCTCTCATGAGACACACATCTCAGGGCCCATGTAGGTCAGGGTAAGAGCTACACATTTGCATGTGATCAAAGTATAGAGCTTGGTTTCTTAAGCTTGACAAACATTGGAAACTTCATAAGCATCTTTACTTGGTGAAATGCTTGTGTTTTATAGGAGGTAGTATGGAAATTGAGTGCTCATGATTTCAAGAGTCAAAGAATCAATGGAATCAGAATCACCAACCTGAAAGACGGCCTAAGGGAATCTGCTGGTTGGTCCCTTTCTACTCAAAGTGTGATCCTCTCATCAGCAGCACTGGCATAATCTGGAAGCTTTTCAGTGGTGCAGAATCTCAGACCCTGCCCCAGACTTAATATATCAGAATCTACACTTTAGCAAGATCCCTAGGTCATTTGTTTGCACATTGAAGTGTGAGAAGCATTAGTGTGGTCTAACGCTTCTACAAGTAAGATGACTGAAGCCTGGAGAAGAGAAGTGACTTGCTAATGGTCTTGTTGAAGATTAATAATAGCACCAGAACAAAACTCCAGTGTCTCTGAGAGTAAGACTTCTGCCATTACTCCATGTAGCTTCTCAGAAGCTGTGGTTGGGGCAGGATGTTAGAAGTGGAATCCAAGAATTTCTGACTTTGTCCCTAGTTTTATGCCATCCCAAGCACTGTCCCTTTTCCAATTTCAAATTTGCACATAATGCTGGCCCTGGTAATGTGCTTAGTTTGGCCAATTTCAGTGCTAGTTTTGGGAGTGCTCCATTGTCCTGTGAAAGTAGCTGATGATAGAGTTCCATTCCAAATGAAAGAATACATCTCTAGTCTTTGCCTTTCCTGTCTCCTCTTTCAAGGCCTCCAACACAGGCAATCAATAAGTCTTTGTGAATTACTCCAAAGAGGAATGTTTCTTCCATTTTCCAAAAGCTAGAAGCAAGGTCTTTTTCTGATAATTACAGGAATAAACAAGTGAGAACCAATAGGGAACCCAAAGAGGTATCAGATACTTCCTGCCTCCCCAGGGCTCACAAAGCAAAGCTCTCCCTAGGCTAGGGCAAGCCTGGGTCAGTGTTCCATGTTTCACATATGAATCAGTGTAGACTGTGATTGGTTTTGCCTCTCACTTAATACCCTCTACTCCACCTCACCCAAAAGATAAGAATGTTAGAAAGGGACATACATCCTGCTTCCAGATACAAGAGATGCCTGAGAACACAGTAATTTCCTGTAACTCTTAAAGCCTAGGATGAACTTGGCATGCCTCATTTCTACTATCCTACTTCTCACATAAATTTCTGTGTTGACTGTTCTAGGCCCATTAATCTTCACATTATTTTCTGAACACAATTCATTTAATTCCCAGTTTCTTATTTTTGTTCTAGCCATTTGTTTCTCATATCTACTGCTGCATGACAAATCACCCCCAAAACTTAGTGGCTTAACACAAGAATAGTTTTTATTATCTCTCATGATTTTATGAATTGACTGGGTGTCCAGCTGGACATTTCTTCTCCACATGGAGTCTGCTGGGCTGTAGTTATCTGGTGACGTCACTGTTGGGAACATTTAAGATGGCTCATTCACATGCTTTGGCGGAGATGATGAAGAGCTGGGTTCATCTAGGATGTTGATAGGGCTGAGTCTCTCTCTTTCTCTCTTAACTTGGCCTCTCTAGATGTTCTCTCTAGCAAGGTAGACTTCTTATATGGCAGCTTAGGGCTCCCAAAACCACAAAAGCATAGTTTCCACACCTTATTATGGCTTAAGTCCTGAACAGGCACCATATTAACTCCACCATTATTGTTGGTTAAAGTGAGTCACGAGAGAAGCCCAGAGACTATCAACCACAGGATTCTCAAAAAGCCTGCAGGGAATTTCCTTCTTTTTGCTAATCATTGTCTCTTATCTGTTTCAAAACCAGGGGGGCTCTTAATCTAGAGGTCTGTAAGTACATTTCAAGAGAGTCTATCAATATCTAAAAATTGTCTTTTTACACATATTTTGAGTCATGATGCATATGTGCACTTTTCTAGGTAAAGGATCCCTAGAATTATTGTGCTAAACAATTCTAAAAATCAGATTCTCAAAGGGTGGGTCTATGATCCAAAGAAGGCTGCAACATTGGAATGAATGAATCATACCTGATTCTACATCCCATCTGCACAATAATTATGTGTTGTTGTGGGTCTTTTGAAGATACATGGTATGTGCTTATAGTGTCTCCCACCAACTAGTTTTGAAATTCTGCTAAGGCAAGAGTCATATGTCTTCTTTATCTCTAGACTCCCTAGTTTTTAGCACTGTCTTTTAAATAATATTAATATATGCTGCATAATACATGTAGACTGATTTCCTATGAAGGGTTTATCTGGGTCTTTGTGTAAGAAGAACGTAGACACAATAACCATGACTGGCATCATTCTTACCATATATTGTCTCACCCCTTTCTGTTTAAAATGCTTTCATGTGTCTTATTTGATACTTATCTAATATGAGTCTATAAGGTCAGTAGAACAGATGTTATCATGATATTATTTTGTGCTAAGGAAACTGAAGTTTGCATAATCTCTCTCAAAGATTTAGAGCTAGTTTGAGAAGGAACTAGGGCTCCAATATTCCTGATTTCCACTGACCCTGGCTGTGTAGCATGAGCCACTGTGATGAGGAGGAGTGAGGACAGTAAGATAGATGTGAAAAACTAGAAGAGCAAAAAGAGTAAGAATTCAAGCTTTAGCATGCATCAGGATTACTTGGAGGGCCTGTTAAGCTACAGATTGTTGGCCCCACCAACAGAGTGTCTGACTCACTAGGTGGGGACAGATAATTTGCATTTTCAATAAATTCCTATAATGCTGATGCTGCTGGTCTGGTCTAGGGACCACACTTTGAGAGCCACTGGTCTAATCTGTAGTCACACATGATAAGAGAAACTTCCTTGAGCCTTGTGCTTCCATTAATATGCATTCATTGATGATCCGAATATGGTTGTCACTCATTTCTGATCTGTATTTTTTACACTCAAAAGTGAGTAGTTAGAAACTCTCCCTCATCCAAAATGAACACATACCAGCACCCTTACATACCACCCTCTGCTCTGAAATGAAGGAGATCATACTAGTAGTCAGATACCACAAAAGTCCTCCACTTTTCATTGCCCTTAGAAATCTGCATAGGAGAGTCAAGAGGAAAGGTCCATAAAGGAAAAAGTTAATAACGTGGATCTTCTAGAATGGGGAAATGAGTGTATGCGTCATCCACTTACCTCTGACAGGGAATAGTTAACTGCATCAGAATTTGAGAATTATGCTCATTGGGTTATTCGGATCTTAATAATAATATAACAGAATATATCAAGAGCTAATTTTTTTAAAATACATATTTACATGAAACTATTTTATTACCAGTTTTGCAGAAGAAGTGGGTCCTCTTTATTTCTTAATAAGCATATTTAGTTGCTCTCTTACAATCCTTCCTGAATTAGGTCTTGCACAATCCCCATCTTTGAATTCAAAAAAAATTCCTGAAAGACTTATTGACGCTGGTGAACTGATAAACTCTTCATTAATGAAAAGGAGAAATGAAATTGGCCCAGTGACATGGCATTATGGAAACCTTCCTTTTTAGCCTTAAGGTCATCTCGCAGAGCACAGAGCATACTTTGAGGGCAATTACTGTCCCTTGCCCCTTTAAGGGCTCAGACTGTCACAAGATTGTGGAAAGCATTTATCATTTGCATTGGGAAAGGTTAATGTATTCTTCCCAAATATAAGCTCCTGTTTATGCAAAAGCATGTCTCTCCTATTTGCCCTGCCAAAGCTCTGATCCAAGCTTGTATTTGAAAATTGATGGTCTCAGGTAGATATTAAAGGATTTCTAGGGCAGAACACGCTCTTGTTAATGCAATAGGGAGGAGTCTTATGTAGTCAAAATCATCTGGAATTGAATTGATCTTTATAAAATAGAACACTTAGATTCCTGTTAAATGTTCCTGTGTGGTTAGGGAAATGGCAGTTCTTCCAGATAATTATGCAGGCAAGAACTCTTTACTCTTTTACGTAGAGCATCTAGGAGTGGCGAGGACTGCCAGACCTGTATGATTGCTTGTTAACAGAACTGTCAGCCAGGTCAGGATGACTTATGGGCCTTTCCCTACATAAGTCCACCACTAAGAGTCCAGGAATAGAAAGAAGGAATTTTTAAAAAGTCACCCTTTCCAGATGAGAAAACTGAGGCATCGTAAAAAGAGATGGTTTCAAATTGTCACAGTTACAATTTAAGATAGAGCCAGATACCCACAATGTCCATTAGTTGCTTCTGACAACAAAAATTTGAGAATGTGCTCATTTTAGAGCATGCAGTCAAATATACTCACTTAACAAAGTGGAAAACTAAGGTTTCACAGCACCTAAGACATACGGCTAGTTAGAAGCACAGTCTGGACAAGACATAGGTGTCTCGACTCTGAGTTCTTTGCTTAATCCATGCCTCTCTTTCTCTGGGCTTAAAATATTAGTTATGAGAAAGGTGATTTTGTAATCAAACAGATAATTTCATGGTGTGACTTAAAGAAGTGCTGGGTAAATCCTTTGTTCCAAATATCTATCCTAATTAGTTCATTATTGGAGTTTTACTCTTTGGGTCTCAAAGCCTTTTGTTCTCAGTTTTTCTATGCCAAACCTCTGGGAGACCTAAGTCTTACCAACTTTCACTTTATATCATCGCTAATCATCAGTAAACAGCAAGACCCAAAAGGAACCACAATGGCACCTCTAAAGGGGCCCAACGACAGTCAAAATGAAAAAGAAAACAAATAGGTAGAGCCAAAACAGACCTCTCACGTTCTGTACTTTTCTTCTCTTTATGTTCTGCTTGGTGCTAAAACCTAAGCCTCTGAAAAGCCTAGACTCCCTCAACAAATAATCTTGACTTCTGTTGGTTTAATCTGCTTATTGTTCTGAGCTGCTTGACCACAGAGCAGGGTTTCTGTGGAGGCTGAATTACGAGTCTCTCTGGGTCAGGCCCAGGAACTTGATAGAATGTGAGATTCCCTGAACAGAGCATACTGTAGCTGTCTCTCTGCTCCCACAGATTTACACTTATCCAAACATGTAAACTGCTTTCAATTATTATCAGGGAAATCAAAAAGAAAACGCTTATCACTAAAGGGTAGTATGAGGGGTGGGTATGGAAGAAGGGAAGTCTTTTGCTAAGGGAGTCGGAGAAGGTGTTTATAGACTGACAGCGTATTTCTATTCTGTTCTCTTTTACTACAAATTAACTAAATCAGCTTTTCCACAGCTGGATGCCCCTTGGACTCTAGTTAACCTACAGCAAAAGAATCCCACTAAGTCACTGCTCAAAGTGTCACCTCAATTGGCTGTGTGGTGACTCTGCTGGTCATGAGTACTCACACGTTTCTATAGAATGGAATTTTAGGGACGTTTTCCCCTTTTTGTTTAAGTCCTCATCTGTCCTGAGCATTCAGATGATGGAGTAAGAAACAATGGCAGGTCATAAAACAAGCACGGGAAGGTAGAACCAGATTCAAGTTCAGAGTCTTGGCTCACTTGCTGGGTGACTTACCCATGCATGTCCTTCAACTAAGATATAAGCACTTACTATATTAGAGCCAATGTTCTTAGTACTGTTGCCCAAATCTACCAATAATTGTTTCCTCATGTGTAAAATGGGAATCATTTATCATTTTACCAATACTTTGTAGGACTGTCTGGGGATTAACTGAGACAACATGTGAGTTCCTTATCTACTGTAGGCACACAATAAGTAACAAGTACTATTTTGGTGGTGCATGTTATTCCTTAAAAGTAAAGTTTGAAGGCAGGGTGCAGTGGCTCACGCTTGTAATCCCAGCAGTTTGGGAGGCCAAGGCGGACGGATCACTTGAGGTCAGGAGTTCTAAACCACTCTGGCCCACATGGTGAAATGCTGTCTCTACTAAAAATACAAAAAATTAGCTGGGCGTGGTGGTGGGTGCCTCTAATCCCAGCTGCTTGGAAGGCTGAGGCAGGAGAATCGCTTGAACCCGGGAGGTGGATATTGCAGTGAGCTGAGATCACGCCACTGCACTCCAGCCTGGGCGACAGAGGAAGACTCAGTCCCAAAAAAAAAAAAAAAAAAAAAAAAAAAAAAAGTCAAGTGTGAGTGGCTTTTGTGTTTCAGCACTCTTCAAAGGTACCTGAAGTGAATTTGCACCAAAGCAGCAGTTGCATTGCCTCAGTTCTATCTTCACCTTCACAATGTTTCCCTTGGTCAAAACTTCACTGAGTCATCTCCATGTTCCAAGCATTCAGCAAATAATGGCAAGGCAGAGCCACCAGAAACGTACGTCTGATTTTCATGACAAAGGCGGTAATGCTGTATTAACTAATGGAGACACTTTCTGTATTGCTGTATGGACATATGTAGCAACACAAATTGGAATAATAGGGAACCTGTCCCCTGTTGGCAGAGTCACCCTAAAGGAATGGAGAGATCAGTAATCATCCCAGCTGGTATACTACTGAATTGTTTAAAAATATATCATAATTGATGCCAAGTGAAAGCACTGTATACCCTTAAGATATGGCATTATTGAAGAAATAAATTTGAAACCTTCAAAAGCAAACAAAAAAAAGGTAAAGTGTAAGTTCTGCCTAGATGATGAGCTTGTTAAAAATCAGAGTCAATGTCTCATTCATCTTTGTTTCCCAACCTCTGTCAGAGTAACTTGCACATATCAAGCTCTCTATCCATGTTTGTGGAAATAAATGAGTAGTTAGAAATTAATAGATTGGTAATAGATAAATACATAATTTCTCAATTCAAAGAAGTCACTGAGAACCCGGGAAAAAAGTAAATGTGTGTGTGTGTATGTGTGTGTGTGTGTGTGATGTGGGATAAGGAGACAGTAGGGGAGGCCAGGTGCTGTGGCTCACACCTGTAATCCCAGCACTTTGGGAGGCCGAGGCAGGCAGATCACAAGGTCAGGAGACCGAGACCATCCTGGCTAACACGGTGAAACGCCGTCTCTACTTAAAAATATATATATATACAAAAACTCAGCTGGGCGTTGTGGCAGGCACCTGTAGTCCCAGCTACTCGGGAGGCTGAGGCAGGAGAATGGTGTGAACCCGGGAGGTGGAGCTTGCAGTGAGCCAAGATCGCGCCACTGCACTCCAGCCTGGGCAACAGAGCTAGACTTCATCTCAAAAGAAGAAGAAGAAGAAGAAGAAGAGGAGGAGGAGGAGGGAGGAGGAGAAGAAGAAGAAGAAGAGGATGGAAGAGGAGGAGGAGGAGGAGAAGAAGAAGAAGAAGAAGGAGAAGAAGGAGAAGGAGAAGGAGAAGGAGAAGAAGAAGAAGAAGAAGAAGAAGAAGAAGAAGAAGAAGAAGAAGAAGAAGAAGAAGGAAGAAAAGAAGAAGAAGAAGGAAGAAGAAGAGGAGGAGAGGAGGAGGAGGGAGGAGGAGAGGGAGGAGGAGGAGGAGGAAGAGGAAGAGGAAGAGGAAGAGGAAGAAGAAGGAGGAGGAGGAGGAGGAGGAGGAGGAGGAGGAGAAGGAGAAGAGAGAAGGAAGAAGAAGAAGATAGGGGATACTGTGAAATCTCTATCAAATTCCCTCCCATCCACAAGTTAAACATTTAGTTTACAGAGACAGTAAGTCATTAAATAATTCTTTCTAGGTCATTGCAGACTATTTACTGTTCCATTTTTTTCACATGTGATTAATCTGAATGTGCAAATTAGCGATTTCAATGGGATTTGACTCACTTCCAGAGTCCTTGAGTTCTTGACGACATTTTTTCTTAAAGTGAGGACCCTGCCTCCTTGTTTCCCACCCTCTCACTCTCTGGTTACCTTAAGTAATGAAGCCACATGGGAACACATCAGAGATTCTGATTCGAAATGCATCTGATTCCTTCCTGTTTGGATCCGTTTCTCAGCACTCAGTTCATTTCTGAAAGCACATCAGTTCCAGGATGTGCAAGACCCTGGGACAGAGTATTCTCTCTCACCGTCTGCTAATGAGATAAGTGCCGCAAGTTAACAGGCAGCCACGGGAATAACAACGAGCACTCCAGTATGCATTTCCTCTAATTACCCATGTTTATGTTCTTGCTGATTTGAGACGGATTTCTGTGATGAGACAAGGCCTCATTCCTTTTCCTCCCTCCCCTAACGCTGGCCTTCTAAGGAATATCTATAAAATTTCCTCCTCTACTGGTAGGATTGTACCACTAATTAAAGCACTGTGGACTAACATGGCCATCTGGATCCCATCTGTTGTTCTTCCAGAGACTGAGAGGGCAGCGTGGAGGGCCAGAGCTGATCACTAGCTGATCAACTAACCTTCTTCTCTGGTACTTTGCATCTTAGTGAGAATGTCAGAGATCAAGAGGCCACAATTGAATGTCACTTATGGGGCAGTAGAAGCACTTCCTCTGTTATATTGGTGTATTTACGTGGACTCAATTATACCAAGTCTTTACAATAGATTTAGTGCCATGTGGATCCTACAGATGGCATAAAAACAATATATGATATGGAGGTTGGCAGAGAGAGAAAGAAAGAGCAAGGAAAGAATCTTCAAGAAGAACAAGATCCATGTGGGCTTATTTCTATACCTCCAATAGCACCCTGTAGGAAGTAACAAGAGTGACCCACCATTAAGACCTATCATATACCAGGTGTTTTTCATAGATTCTTCTAAGCCTTGTGTAACCTAAATGTCAGCCCCTGACTGTCCCTAAGTTCTCCAGCTTTTTGAAGTTGTCTTGTCTTTTAACATTTAAGTAAAAATGGACTTGAATGTCCATCTTAGGTTCATTAGGAAACTTGGGGTCCTTCTCAATATCTCCAAGGGTTCTTAGGGTACTCATATTCCTTGTAACTTCTCCTGTTTCTGAGTTCCTTCTCCCAAATAATGTATTTGATATTGCCTTGCATTTTATTATGAAAAGTAGCAAACAGATGCAAAAGAAAAGAGTGCAATCCGGTATTTAACTTCAACAAGGGCCAATGTGTGATTAAAATTTTAAATCAATGCCACTTCTTACCATAACTGAATCATTTGAAAGAAAACCTTAGACACATTATTATTCCCAGGAATAATAATACTTCATTCATTAAAAATTCAGTGTGTATGGTGAACAGACTGTAAGGTGATTCTCACTATTCTTATTTTCTGGTGTTTGTACTTTTGTGTAGTTCCCTCCTTATGAGTGTGGGCAGAATGTGTGATTTCTCCCTAAACAATTGTGTGTACATAAGACTGTAATATCCACCTTCTAGCAGATTCTCTCCCTTGTTGATTGGAAAAATCCAGCTGCCACATTGTGAGTGTCCAGTGAAAAGGGCTATATGGCAAGGAACTGAGGGCGACCTCAGCTGACAGCCAGCAAGAAACCGAGATCCTCAGTCTGTTAGCTTGTAAGGCACTGAATTCTGCCAACAACTGCATGAGCTTGGAAGTGGATCCTTCCTCAGTTAAGCCTCGGACAAGACCCGAGCCCTGTTGGACACTTTAATTACAGCCTTGTAGAGAACCCAGCTAAGGTATGTTCAGACCTGATCCACAGAAACTGTGAGATAATCAATGTGTGTTGTTCTAAGCCTCTAAGTGTGTGGTAATTTGTTACACAGCACTTGTTAGCCAACACAGATACCTAAATGGCTGGTAAAGCTTTATTTCTGGATGTGTCTGTGAGGGTGTTCCTGGAGGAGACTGGCATGCGAGTCATTGAACTCTGTGGGGAAGAGCTGTCCTCAGTGTGGATGGGCACCATCCAATGTAGTTTCGTTGTATCTAGGGGCCCAGATACAATGAAAGGCAGAGGAAAGGTGAATTCACTCTCTCTCTCCTGAAGCAGGGGTACTTTTATCTCTTGCCCTTGGACATCAGAATCCAGGTTCTCTGGCCTTTGGACTCTGGGACTTGCACCAGCTACCGGCTTCTCAGGCCTTCAGCCTCAGATTGAGAGTTACACCATTAACTTGCCTGGTTTAAAGGCCTTTGTACTTGTACTGAGAAACACCACCAGTTTCCCTGGGCTTTCAACTTGCAGATGACCTATTGAGGGACTTCTCATCCTCCATAATTGCATGAGCCAATTCTCCTAATAAGCTCCCTTTCACATATCTATTTATCTACATACATATATCCTATTGGTTCTTTTTCAGGAACACTGACTAATACAGAATGTATCTCCAAAAGATAGGGACATCAAAAAAAATTAGAACATCTAAAAATAAAATAATTTCTTAACGTCATGAAACATCCAATTGCTCTCCAAATTTTCAGAATTATAAAAGTCCACGTTACATTTAATTTTAATGTGTCTTAATTCTCCTTTTGAGATTACCTTTTAAGTAAGGCAGTTTAGCTATCTAGTTTCACTCTAGCGAATCCAAGTTATGTCCAAAAACTTCACCTTCCCACTCACCACACCCATAATAAGCTGCTTCTTAAACAATGAGAGCTCTCACTCTCTAAAAGAAATTCTAAGCATACCTCTTAAAGTAAAAACCTATTATATCTCTACTAAGCTTATAATCATAAAGAATGTGGGTATTTGCATTCCCATTTTACAGATGGGAAAATTAATGTAGGTAACACATATAGAGAAATGATAAATAGCAGTGATTTCCAAGAATGATGACTATTTCAGTGTGAAATGGAGAGTGGCGGTGGCAAAAGATAGAGTTAAGTAAAAACGTGGATGGTGAAGGGCCCATTCCGCCTTGTTAAAAGGTTTGAACGCACCCTATAGACAATGAATCACTAGTGAATCACTGAGCAATTTTAATTATGGAAGCAACATGATCAGATTTATATTTAAGGCAAGAGGATTGGTGGCAATGTAGAAGGCAAGCACAAGTCAGAAAGAGTTAGAAGAAAAGTGAGTAGTCTGAAGAAATTGGCCACATATGAGACGAGGGGGCTGGAATGACTATGCATCTTATTCTTAAACATGTCTCTTAGGTAATTGATTATTGACACCCCACATCCAAAGAATGTGACAATTAACTGAGATGTCAGAGTCAGCCTTTTCAACACTTCTAGAGAGAAATTTTCCAAAGATAACTCTCTTGTACTTCCATGGACTTTTAATAGGTATGTTTATCATAAGATAACCTTCTAAAGAGCTCATGATAGCATATGATCAAACTCCTTATTGTACAGTCAGGAGGAATCAGCCTTGTTGAAGGAAGGGGCTTACCCAAAGTTACAAGTTGGGACAAAATTTTTGCTTCCAATTCACTGCTGTTCTTACTAGAACTGTTTTCTGCAGCATCATAGAAGTTCTGAGAAACAATTAGGTCCACACTACCATCAATAGGCAAATACGTGTGCCTGACCAGACAGACAGAGAGGTATTTTGAAAGATGCCAGGAATGAAGCTGGTGAAGAGGCCCAGAGTTTCAATCCTATTCCTACTCAAGATTCATCACCCTCGTCATCTTTACCATAAGGAAGAGGGCATTTAGAAGCACAAATGAGATTGTTAGTGACAAAAAGGTACTTATACACCAGCGAATTTCATCCTCCATTTTGCTGAGGTTCAAAGAGGTACAGTGACTTATCCTTGGTTATGTATGCAACTATTGCAGAGCTGGATATTGGACTTAGTAGGCCTCCTGAAGCCCAGCACTGTGCCTGCAAGAGCATTCCCAACTCCTATCTTTCTGCTCAATACGTGGGGAAGAGATGAACAATTTGGGCTACTCAAAATGTGGTGGGCATTCGGGCTCTGGGGAGAGCTTCAGCATCTCTTCTCTCTTTTCATGTTCTCCAACTCCTCAAGCAACATACACACATACCATAAAGATCACTAGCCAGCTATTTTCTGTCTTGAAAAATATTTATGATAAGAGTTTTCTAATTAGGGAAAGCCATAGTTCATACACAAAACACAAATTCCTAGGCTCTTTGCTTTTTCAGAAGATGCATTAATCCATAAGTAAATATACTCTGTTGCCAAGTCACTACCATGCTATATCTCATGGTAAAAGGATGCCAAAAGGTATGAGCTCTTAGTGAATCGCAGCTGTTGACAGCCACGTGCTGGACTTTTACCGGAGGCATTGCTGTAGGTGGTTAAGTTTATGGGCTCTGGTCAGTGATGACAAAGTTCCTGGGTTCAAATCCCAACACCCCCAGTTACTAGTTATGTGACCTTGGACAAGTAAATTAAAATCTCTGTACTTCAGCTACTTTATTTGTAATATCGAAATGATTTTTTAAATTACGCGTCTTCTGGGCCTATTGCAGAATTAAATAAGATAATCCGTATAAGGCACTGTATGTGAATTTTTGCACGTAGTGAACACTCGAACCAAGAGAGTATATTTCCATTTGAATGTAAGAAATTCACAGAGACAGCTTCTCTATAATAAAGGTAAGAATCAAAACTGAGTTTTTATAAATTACTTTATATTGCCTAGAGAAAGAAGTCATGGCAACAGAATGAATATATTTTAATTTAAAGTAGAAAATTATATAGGAAAAATAGATATATCTTCCAGAGCTCAGTCTCAAAGCCCACATTTTCTTTTGAGTATTTTAATCTCCAAAACATACTTAGTATATGGTGAAATTGCCTCCTTCTGGGTTGAGTAATGTGAGCTATCATTACCATGGTAACAACAAGGCCAATAACTTGAACTCCAGTCATAGTAGCTACAATAAAGTGGAATCAGTTTGGAAATAATTAGAATCCATACTTTTTGAGACTGAAATTCATTGGCTTTAAGACTCAATCAAGATTCCTGGTGGTAGTCTGGAATCAGCTTAAATCAAGATACATCTATCTTCAACAAGAGTATAGGACAAAAATCCAAAATAGGAAAAAAAAAAAATCAAATCATCTTATCTTTCTGGTGCATTTACTAGTCTGATGAGTCATAAGGAAATAATAACCCAGAGGTTAGAAACGACGACATAAGCAGAATTCCTTTCATTCCATGGGTAAAATTGAATTTTAGTGAGTTCCAAACCTTTTTTTCATAAAAAGAAGGCAAATAGACCCATTTTTAGGTTGAAAATATTGACCCATTGTGTTTTTCCTTCTATAGTTTTGTCAATTTCAAAATTATAGAATGGAGAAATTATGAGAAATCTTTCAACATGATTTTATGGATTTAACAAAAGTTCAGAGGGATATGTGCGACTACAGTCCTAGTACTTACAAAGGATCCAGGTGAGATTAGAACTCAAGTCATAATTTTCCGTCTTGTCTACTGTATTAGACTATCCTTATGGAGAATCTAATATTTCATGTTATGCTTCAATAAAACTTTTCTATCTAGTAAGGAAGTAGAGATAATTATTAAATCACTTTCCAACTGCCCTACAACATGGGAAAAACAAATAGTGATGAGTGGGTGTTGACAGCATCTCAGAAATGCCTGAAGATGCCTATGATTTGAGAGAGGCTAAAATCCTGTAACTTAACACTCCAAGGCATATTTATATTCTGCAATTATTCTTCTCCACCCTCTAACTTCTGCTGAAAAGGATCCCTTCCGGGTAGCTAATTTTCTCTCATTAACATCCTTCCAAACTTTCTCCCCTCTCCCACTGCATTTTCAAACATCTTGTCAAAGGGAGATTCCAGTTAAGAGAGTCCTGGCTGTTTGAAAGAGGTTGAAGGGTTCACACTCCATTCAGGTGTCTTTGCTCCTCAGCTGCAGGAATGTGGGCTCTTTGGGAGGTAAGAGACTCTAAAAGGGACAAAGAACCCTCTGGAGCCTCCATTCGTGATGATGTTTCTTTCCTACTTCTGCAAACCAAAAGTTCTGTTTTGTTGGTAGATCCAAAGGAGACCTCTCTGGAAGCCTCTGTTCTGCATAAGATTAATTGAATGGAATAAGTGCCTGACCAAGCAAAGAAAGGGTCTTGAACTAACTCTCAGAGACCTGTCCTGCTCCAACTCTGGCCTAGGTTCTGAATGTTTTACTTTTCACACTTGTATCTAGAACTGATCACAACCTCCCTGATCTCCCCAGTTGCAGTCCTTTAGTTTTTTTGTTTTTTGTTTTTTTTTGTTTTTTCCTTGTCTCTACACTTGTAATCCAACTATCTCACAGCCAATAACCTAGTCTTCATCAAGCCAGGTTTTTCATTGTCTCTCTCTTCTTCTTTTTTTTTTTTTTTTTTTTTTTGAGACGGAGTCTCACTGTGTCTCCCAGGCTGGAGTGCAGTGGCGCGATCTCGGCTCACTGCAAGCTCCGCCCCCCGGGTTCACGCCATTCTCCCGCCTCAGCCTCCCAAGTAGCTGGGACTACAGGCGCCCGCTACCGCGCCCGGCTAGTTTTTTGTATTTTTAGTAGAGACAGGGTTTCACCATGTTAGCCAGGATAGTCTCGATCTCCTGACCTTGTGATCCACCCGCCTCGGCCTCCCAAAGTGCTGGGATTACAGGCTTGAGCCACCGCGCCCGGCCTCTCTCTTCTTCTTTATTCAATCTCTATACTGTTCCTTTGACCAATTTGATAAAATCCAAACTCCTCCACCTTAGGACACACCCTCCTTTCCAACCATGCCTATGGATTTGTTCTTCCTGGCTACTAACTCATTGAGGCACACCTCTCTGCTCTTGCCATTCCTGCCAGCAATGTCTTCCTATTAGCCCCTCTCTGTTCAGCTGGGCCTCCTTCTCTCCACACCAGCAAGGAAGTGCCATGCTTCTTCAGCCCCCGGCCCATTCAGTGTGAGGCCAACAGCATGGCAACAGCCCTGACCCCTCTCCATCTGCCACTAAATCACAGCAGCTGACTTTTAGACCTTGGGTGTTGGGCCTGCCCAATCCTCATGTCGTCTCACCTGTTATATCGGTCCTGTCCCTAGAACTGATCTTTGGCCTTGGTCCTTGCTCTTAGGTCCTGGCTGAGTTATCTTCCTGACCAGATTGTCCTCTCTATCATTCTTCTCTCTTCTGAACTTTAGCCAATATATGGGCTCTACTGTCTGTGGACTGATCTCCAAAACACTGTTCAGCCTGCAGACTCCCACCCACCTCTGTGCACCTAAAATAATAATAATATCGAACAAAATAAAGTTGTTTGATGCTCATAATAATGGCTCCCATCAATTGTCTATGTATTTAACTTTTGTTATTTTCTAAAGTTTTATTTTGTATTTTGTATTTTTATTTATTTAATTTGGTGGTATTGGTTGTTCATTTATATGTTTTATTATATTCTCTTTATGAAGCATTTTATCAACATTATCTTATTTAAACCTCATAATAACTCTAATCAGAATATATTCATATTTGAATTTTTATATGAAGAAATTAATGTTCAGAGAGATTAGGTAACTTCCCCAAGGTCACATAACTTATGAGTTGCAATGATCTTTTGTCAAACCTGACTTAAATTCTATCTCTTATAAAAAGGCTTTCCAATTAATACTTAACTCCTTGGCTCATGCTGTCAGTTCGTGGCGCAAATTTGTGGACTGACTATTCTGTGTGCTTCAACTATTTGTATCTCAACCCTTAAAGATTCTCAAGGACAAGAATCTTTTCAAAAGCAAAATAATATTGATTCTTCCAAATGACAGAGAATAGATTCATAGAAAATGGTATTGGCTGAATCAGTCTACCTTCACGTACCCTCAGAGTGAATTGGGAGGCATAGTAATATGGTGTTTAGAAGTATGGATTAACCCCTCAAGTGACCTCTTTGATCTATGACTCAAGCTTCATTATTAAATGGGCACAGTAATGGCCAAGCCCTTGCTGCCTCATAGAGACAGAGGATACTCCACCAGAAAAAGACCCACAGCTTCTTACTCATGATGGCTTAGATGAGAACAACACTTTACAGCTCACAAACAGAGTAGCATCAGAAACCTCATCACAAACCTTTGCAGTAGGCAGTCATCCCTATCACTATTTTAAAAAGAGGTGATGGAGGTTCACAGCAAATAAATAATTTGTTCATAGTCATTCAATAAGAAAGAGACAAAATTAGTACTCAAACCCAAATCCCCTGACTCAAGCCCAATACTCTCTCAGTCATGCCACATGGCTACCTCTTCTTGCATGAAACAATTCAGTGATGCAGGCTCCAGATAAAGAGAAAAATCAGCATAAGAAATTTCTATTTCTAAAGATAAATAGATGCCAATAACTTTCACATTCCCCAGCTAAAAATCCTTCTTAAAAAGCCATGGCTGGACCCCATCCTAATGCGACCTTGATGAAAAGATCATGTTATGCTGCAGCCTCTTAAACCCTTTTGTCCTACCAAATGTACGTCTCCCTTTGCCTTATTTCCCTTGGTCACAGAAATCACATAGACAGTGGCTAAATGACCGAGGCTACCAGGGATCTATAATAATTCAAATACACAAACATGAGGCCTAATTTTAGACTGTTCCAGGATAGTAGACATTCTGGGAGTCTGCAGTGCTTCTGGTTTGGTTGCCGTGTTTGTGGCTCCTTGTTAATTAGCAGGGATGGCTTAAAGGTCACTCAGAGCAGTCAGCCCCATCATGTGAAATAGAAGGAGGACTGGGGCAGTGAAAATAACTCAAGCTATGAATTGCATTTGGAACCTGCGTTTTTACTAACAGACAAAAGCTTTGTGTCTTGCTGGCTGAGTTCTAACACAGAAATTTCATCTGCTGACCCTGTCAGGGACAAAGAGAACCTGTTTCTTAAATGCAGAAAGGGTAAATGAGTCTCTGCTCATCTGCAAAGAAGCAGACAAGCTATTCACACCAAAAATATACTCTTTACCTTCACATTAGTCACTGGCACTCTGTCTCTGGTCTTCGTGACCTTCGAGAAATATTTCTTCACTGACCCAAGGACAGTAGTGACCTTCATGTGGTTTTCACAGCATTGCTACAACATGAGAAGCCAGGACGATAACGGCAGGGACATCTTTATTAGAAGAGAAGGACCCTATATATACTAATCCTTATCTCCAGGTAAATAGAATCTCCAGAAAAGAAGCATATGGTGAAGAGGAAGGGAAGTCCCCACAACAATGCCCACCAACCCTGGGGAGCACAGTCAGCTAATGAGAAGGATCCATTTAACAAATTTTGTGAAACTCTTTGTATTAGTCTGTTCTTACACTGCTAATAAAGACATATCCGAGACCGGGTAGTTTATAAAGGAAAGAAGTTTAATAGACTCACAGTTCCACATGGCTGGGGAGGCCTCACAATCATGGCAGAAGGCAAATGAGCAACTTAGGTGGTGGCAGGCAAGAGAGCTTGTGCAGGAGAATTCCCATTTATAAAACCATCAGATCTCATGAGACTTATTCACTACCATGAGAACAGTATGGGGGAAACTGCTCTCATGATTCAATTATCTTCACCTGGCCCCATCCTTGACACGTGGGGATTTCTACAATTCAAGGTGAGATTTGGGTGGGGACACGGCCAAACCATACCACCCCTGTTGTGTGCCAGGAATAATACCAGGTAGCGTGAAAGCAGAAAGGAATTGGTCAGAGTCTCCACCTTCACAGATGGCATAGTGTAACAGAAAAAAATAGATACGCACTTTAAAAACTACTATAGATATTTATTTATAAAACCATTTAGGCAGATAGAGACATGAGCAATCAGTTCTACCTGGGGCTGGGTGGAGGATTCAGAAAAGTCTTCATGAATAAGAGGTCACTTGAACTTGGCAATGAAGGATAAATATAAACACATTTTAGGCACAGAATAACACAAGGAAAGGGCAGACCAAACGAAGAAAAAGTATGAAAGAAGATAAAGAGATGCCAAGTATATGTGTGGAGGATAATGACCATTTTGTGATAGCCTCGGCCAACAAAAGATTTTAAGCAAAAGGTATAGGGTCAGTTTTGCAAGTTAGAAAGGGGATTCTGATGGTGGTGTGAAATGTGGAAGAGAAAAAACAAGCATCTGAGCCAGGAGTGACTATATAGGAAACTACTTATATAGACAAGGGGAAAAGAGATGAAGACCTGACCAAGACTAAGACCATGAGGGTGAGAGGAAAAATCTTCTATCTCATAAAGACACTGAATGCTGTTGATAGATTTTTAAAATCTTATTTTTACAGTGAATTCAATGTGTGGATGGTTCTAGAGTCAGCAGAGCACTTTCATCTTCATGATCTGATGCCCATCATTCCCTAAACCCAGTGATGTAAGCAGATAAATTATCTAATGATGCCATTTTAGCATCATTAGAAGTGGAAACGATGCAGTTTTATAAATTGGAACTTTTAGGAACTGAAACAAAAAACAAATGAAGACGAGGGGTGGAGGTCAGGGTGTGGGGAGGGTAGCCCAGAGCATGGAAGAGCCAGGATAGCCAGCCTCAGAGACACAGGCAGGAGCAAGGGTGCCTGAGGGTCAGGGGACAAGGAGCATCGGGAGAACAGAACGACAACCAGAAAAGGGGGTGGGGTGGCAATCTCCTTTCTGACACTTGAAAAAAGAGAAGAAAACCTTGCTTGACTCCGCTTTTCTTACATGCTACCATTCCATTCCTCAAAAACATTCTTTTTACTTGCTGTTCCCAAATCCTCTTTTCCCATTCACTCTTGAACCCATGCTAAAAAGGCTTTCTCCACCACCACTCCATAGCAAGTCTTGTCAAAATCATAAAAATGCCTCTGTTTCTAACTTAATCATCAATTATCAGTCTCCATGTCACCCACGCTATCTGCAGCCTTTAACACAGTTGATCACTTCCCCCTTTTTTATTGCACTCTTCCCTTGGCTCCAGGACCCCTCACTCTCTGGGTTTTTCTCTTACCTCACCGGTTTCTCCTTTATGGGTTCCTCCTCTCCTATGACCTCTTCATGCTGGAGTGGCCCGGGGCTCAGACCTTGGTCATCTTTTCTATTTGTACTCCCTTCCTTGGTGATCTCAGTTACTTGGCTTTGAGCTTCCTCTATATGCTAAAGACTTACAAATTTAAACCTTTATACCTTCAACCCAGACCTCTCTCCCAAATTCTAGACTTGTATATCTAACTTCCCATTCAACACTTCTGTTTTTCTAAATAAATATTTCAAACTCAACATTAAAAAAAACTAAACTTCTAATCCTCCTATCTCTCCAAAAACTTGTTTTACCTTCCGGTATCACTATCCTTCCAGTTGTTAGGTAAAATATCTTGGAGTCCTCTTTGGCTTTCTCACTCTTTACATCCAATCTAGCAGCAATTTCTGCTGGTTCTAGCTTCAAAATGCATCCAGAATCTAGTCACTCATCATAATCCCTCTGCTACCATCCTATTCTAAGCCTCCACTATTTCTCATCTAGATTACTGCCTGTTATAGCTTAAACTGTGTTTCTCTCTCCCCCTTCCCTCTCTGCTTTCTCCAAATGTGTTAAAATCCTAACCCTCAGGACATCAGAATGTGATCTTATTTGGAAACAGTGTCATTGCAGATGGAATCAAGTTGAGATGAGGTCACATGGGTGAGACCTTCTTTCAATATGACTGGTATCCTCAAAGGAGGGGAAAGTTTTGATACAGAGAGACACACAGAGAGGGGAAATGATGTGGATACACCTAGGAAGAGGACAGCCATTAGAAGGCAGAGGCAGAAATTGGAGTTATGCTGCCACAAGCCAAGGATTACCTGGAGCTACCAGAGGCTAAAAGATGCAAGGAAGGGCCTCACCTAAATGCCGCAGAGAGAGCACGGCCTGACTGATACCTTAATTTCAGACATTTCACCTCCAGAACCCTGAGATAATACATTTCTATTGTTTTAAGTCACCAAGTTTGTGTTACTTTATTACAGCAGCTCCAGCAAACTAATACACTGCAATAGCCTCCTAACTCTTCTCTGCTTCTACTCTTTCCTCCCGGCCCTTAAATTTATTTTCAGCGGAGCAGCCCAAATAATCCTTTCGCTGTAAATAATGCCCTGTCACTTCAAAACAACTCAACATTCTCAAATGTCACTACTCAAAACTCTCCCATGGCTCTCCATCTCATTCAGAAGAACAGCAAAGTCCTCCTAATATACAGGTCTATGTGGCCCTGCATGTTCTCTCTCCTACGGCCTCTAATCACATTTTTCTCCTCTCCCTCATGTCCTCTGATCTAGCCTCTTTGATTTCTTTATGCCTGTCACATCTTTTCACATTTTAGCAGTCTGCCTGGAAAAATATTTCTCCAGGTATTCACAGCCTTCAAGCTTTTGCCTAAATTTCTCCTTCTGGAAGTGCCTTACTCTGACCATCCTACTTAATGCTGTAAATTGCCCTGCTCTTCTCCAAATCCTAATGCTAAATTTCTCAACCTTGATCTTTCTCTCTTTCTTTTATTTATTTATTAATTTTTAATTTTTTTTTGAGACAGAGTCTCACTGTCATCCAGGCTGGAGTTCAGTGGTGCAGTCTCAGCTCACTGAAGCTTCAACCTTCAAGGCTCAAGTGATCCTTCCATGTCAGCCTCCCAAGTAGCTGGGACTACAGGTGCATGGCAGCATGCTCTGCTAATTTTTTTTTTAATTTTTTGTAGTGAAAGGGTCTCACCATATTGCCCAGGCTGGTCTTAAACTCCTGGGCTCAAATGATCCACCCACCTCAGCCTCCCAAAATGCTGGGAATACAGGTGTGAACCACCATGCCCACCCCATCTCTTCTTTAATTCCATATCACTTATTATTTATTAGAATACCTTATTATTTTCTTATCTATTACATATATATTTTTTGCCTATCTCTACCCACCAAAACATAAGTTGCAGGAGGCAGGGGTTTTTGTTTGTTTTTATTTGTTCATTGCTTTATCTTAAGCGTCTAGGACAGTATATAGCACATAGTGGGAGCTACATAAATATTGGCTGAAGTGTTTAAATAATTTTTTTGCCTTATTATTTTGCTTAGAGACAGTGCTACATTAAACATCGACAGAAACAGTGATGTGTATGTGTGCACCTGAGCATCCATGAGCACTGGTGTGGAGGAGAAGTTACAATTTGGAATTGAGTTTAATTCTCAATTCTGGCCATTTCTAGCTGGACAACCTAATATGAGTTACATCAAATACCTCGATTTCATAACTGTAGAATGCACAGAATAATTTCTACAACACACAGTTGTGAAGAACAAATTAGAGAATACATATAAAAGTGCTTTGGCAAACTGGAAAGCACTCTAATACTGTAATTAGTAACATTTTGTGTTTGTTGAGACTTGTTTTTTCTTTATGGTTCTACTTGTTGTCAACACTTTCTGATTAACCTGGAAATTTAGTTAGCGAGGAGAACATGATGTAAAAGAAACAGAATCTAGTTTGGCATTAGACCTATGTTTCGGCTTACAGACTTGAAGTTGTGGGCAGCAGCTTTTGAAGTCCCTTTCCATAGAGGAGAGCCATCAGGTGTCTGCTGATTGAAGCAAACTAGACAGTACAATATTGGCTTGTACTTTCCACTATTTTACCTCTGAAGTCTATAACATAATTATTTTTATCCTTTATATCGCTTTTGAATCACTAGGAATAAACCTAAGCAAACCATTTTGACCTGTGCTTTTAACTTATCTCCAAATTCAGAGGTTCAGTCTAAAGAAATCTCTGAACGAAGTGAAAGATTCATTTAAAATCATGTTTTCTGAACAGCATCTTGCTCAATTATATTCTTGCCAGACGAAGAAGAAAGTTGTCCTGATAAGAAGGAGCAGTGTCAATAGCTCTGGAGCAGTATACCAGAATAAATATTATCATACTAGTCTTTTTCCAACATGTTCTGAAAAGGTTAATGACTTTGCCTGCTTGATTTAGATACCTTTGATCTTCTTTGCAAATCCTGAGGTTACCATGCCTCTTTGGATTTGGAGTCTTGGCAGACTCTGCAAGTATGTGGCTCAAGGACATGAGTTGAGTGGAGGGAAGTGCAGGAGTATGGGAGAGCAGCCAGCATTGAGAGACCATCCAGATTTGGGGAGAGGGGTCTCTGAACTGGATGATCTCCTGCTCCAAAATTTAGTTCCTTCTTCCATAACATAGGAAAATAACATTCATCCCATTAAATAAGAATTAAGTGATATAGTATACAGGACATATCCACTACAGGGCTTAGCATGTATTAGGAGCCCCCAGAGTCATAGCAATTATTGCAATTGAAATGAACTTGAAGTCACATTTCTAATCAGCATTAAGCAAAAAAGACACATTAATTAAAAGAGCTAAAGTACTTAGGAATTTTTTTTAATGGGGTGAGTCTTGTATTGAGCCTGAAGATTACACAGGATTTTGGCAAGTAGAGAGAAGGAAAAATGGCCTGTTAGGCAGGACAATCATCATGATCAATGCTGTGAAGGTAGAAAGAAGCACAGGGTGTCATGCGCGTCCATGTGAAGAGACCACCAAACAGACTTTGTGTGAGCAATAAAGCTTTTTAGTCACCTGGGAACAGGCGGGCTGAGTCCAAAAGGAAAGTCAGCGAAGGGAGATAAGGGTGGGGCCGTTTTATAGGATTTTGGTAGGTAAAGGAAAATTACAGTCAAAGAAGGTTTGTTCACTGGCGGGCAGGAGTAGGGGTCACAAGGTGCTCAGTGGGGGAGCTTTTTGAGCAAGGATGAGCCAGGAAAAGGACTTTCACAAGGTAATGTCATCACTTAAGGCAAGGACCGGCCATTTTCAGTTCTTTTGTGGTGGAAGAACCAATTCAGTTCCACCACAAAAGAACTGAATTGGTTAAGGTGGGGCAGGGCATTTTCACTTCTTTTGTGATTTTTCAGTTACTTCAGGCCATCTGGGCATATACGTGCAAGTCACAGGGGATGCGACGGCTTGGCTTGGGCTCAGAGGCCTGACACAGGGTACATTGAAAAAAAAAAGTGAAAAATCAAATGAGTTTGGGGATTAAGTAGTACAATCGTTAGAAGACAGTATCAGATAGCATGTTGGATATTTATTGTTATTGTCCATCTAGTACCTATCTCCCACCCCTTAAACAGGTAAAGAACCTCCCTTGTTATAAAAGAAAAAATCCATTTCATGCTATTCAGACACCTCCCTCAAATCAAACAAGGATTATCAAAAACATAACTGAGCAACCAACTATCATAAGACACTTGAAGAACTAAAACAGCTAAAAAGAGGCAAAACAAAGTTCCCCAAGCTGAAGAACTAAATACTTGAGGAGGTAGATTAAAGTAATGCAGTCACTTGAATATAAATATCTTTGGAAATACATAAAATAATGTTATATTCATAACAAATCAACTTTAGAGAGACTACAGATTAATAGTTAAAAAGTGGGCCCGGAGTGGTGGCTCATGCCTGTAATCCCACCACTTTGGGAGGTGGAGGCGGGCAGACCACGAGATCAGGGATTGAGACCATCCTGGCTAACACAATGAAACACTGTTTCCACTAAAGATACAAAAAAAATTAGCCAGGCATGGTGGCAGGCGCCTGCAGTCCCAGCTACTCAGGAGGCTGAGGCAGGAGAATGGCGTGAACCCAGGAGGTGGAGCTTTCAGTGAGCCAATCGTGTCTCTGCACTTCAGCCTGGGTGACAGAGTGAGACGCTGTCAAAAAAAAAAAAAAGAAAAGAAAGAAAAGAAAAATCTCAATAGACAGATAAGCAGCGAATTAGAGGACTAGAACATCAAGTAAGGATAATTTCTTAAAACACAACACAATAGAGATGGGGGAAAAAAAGACAAAAACGCAAACATGAACCAAACCAAGCAAATTAGAATTCTTACTGAGACTTTTCTAGTGGACCATGTAAGGAAAGAAATTCTCTGGGGTTTGGATATTCAGGAGGGTGAAATAGCTGCCCACTGTTGTTTGGCCCACCATGTAGAAGATGAAGTCAAGCAAGTAAAAGGAGGACTGAGCAATAAAGAGAGGCAACACTGTAACCATCCAACAGGTTCATTTTTCAAGCTACCTGGATAGAGTCATTTTATCCAGACAGCAGAAATGCAATAAAGAGTTTAATTCATGCAGGACCAGGTGAATGGGTGGCCAGAGTTTTATGACTCAAATTAGTCTCTATGAAAATTCAGAGGCTAGGTTTTTCACAAATAGTTTGGCAGGCCAGGGAATGGGTACTGCTGATTGGTTGGGGGTGCAATCATAGGGGTATGGAAAACGGTCCTTATGGATGCCTGAGTCCACTTCTGGGTGGGGCCACAGGACTAGTTGATGGGTCCAGGTAGAGGCATTGGTCATCAGAAAAGCAAAAACCTGAAAAGGACACCTCAAAAGGCCAATAGTAATATTATCTGCAGGAGTAATTGGGGAAGTTGCAAATCTTGTGACCTCCAGAATAAAGACTGGTAGTCATTTATACCTACACCTTAGCAGAATTCAGGCTCTTCTCATCCTCCTAACCTGGTGGTCTTTCATTAGCTTTTCAAAGTTGGTTTAGTTTTATCATTTAAACTATAAACTAAATGTCTCCCAAAGTTAGCTTGGCCAAAGTCCAGGAATGATTAAGAGCAGTTTGGAGCTTAAAAGCATGAGAGGTGGGTGTTTGTTACATCAGATCTCCTTCACTGTCATAATTTTCTCACAGTTATCATTTTTGCAAAGGTAGTTTCAATGCTACAATTCCATTTCTCACAATAATGCAGTAGCAGAGACTGAGTTTATCCTCCACATACAACAATACAAAATGAAGCAGACTATATGAAATAATGATTCTTAAATGCTGAAACATAAGCAGGAAAGGTCCCTTATCTCTAAGAAAGAGGAAAACAACTGGAAGCATTTTCCAGGTGGCCATACAGAAAGGAAAAACTCAAAGTCCAGCACTACTACTGACTTAAGGAGACACAGATGGGAGTTCAAGGAGACCAAGTCAGCTAGATTTAATGAAAAAGAATATCAGAAATAAGGGAGATGCACAGAAAGAAAGCTTCAGAGATCTGTAGAAAAGTCTCCTTGGCACTTTGGTTGAGTACTTATCTCTGCGTGAGTGAGAGGAAACTTCCCAAGGTTAGGGAAACAGCAATGGAAAAAACAGTCCACTAGATAATTTCCATACGTCACACAGGGCCAGGATTGGTTTATGTTCCCAAAAGCTTGAGTGAAATGACCTCATAAGACAAGTGACATCCGGTAGCTTTTAGAAGGTTGTGGCTTTATGAATAGTGTTAGATTTTCCCTGGAATGATAACCAAAGTAAGGGACTGAGGGAAAGATCTCAATCAGTTGAGGTTTATTGAGCCAGCTTTAGGGCATGTCTGGGAAAAATATGAGATGCATCTGTGTTTTTTTTTTTCTGAGGAGATTTGTCAGGAGATTTAGTATTTGTACATTTCCTTAAAGGGTGAGGAGGGGCAAGTAGAAAGACAGGCAAGTAGGCAAGAAGGTGAATAGTTACATTGTTGTGGGACTTTAGCTAGTGCTCAGTAAATCTACATTTTACATAAGATAAGGTAAATGTTTTAAGATTTAAAAAAAAAGGAGTAAAGGAAGAATCAATTATGTAGATATCTCCAGGTGGGTGGAGAAATTATTGACCTTGGCTTGTCTTTGTTCTACACCTGGGAAGACATCATCAGTGTGTAATGGAACAGACTTTTGTTTCCAAAGCTAGGCTTAGTTTATAGACCTAAAGTTACAATGTCCTTGGCATGTCCTTTTTTATGCGGGGCCAGCAAAGAATTTACTTATGAATGATCTGTGGTGGCAGTCATTTGTAGATGCCTGAAGCCTTTTGTATTTCCATGGGGATCTGGCTGATACATAATGCTAGTAACAGCTATTGATTTGGAAGAGGGTGTTGCATGACTCAAAACTCCAGACTTAATCTTTCCTTTGGCCTAAGGAGTTTGAGGAGCCTAAGATTTTCGAATTTTTCTTTGCAAGACCAAAGGCAACTCTGGAAATGCTCTAACAAAGGTGAGAAGTAACTTAGAAAAAATTTTACTGACTCCAGGTAATGCAATCAAATGCCATTACACATTCCAACTCTATTTAAAATAATACAACAAAATTCAGCACATAGTGACATAAAATTCACAATGACCAGAATCCAGTAAAAACTTGCCAGGCATATAAAGAAAAGGAAAATGTGACCCATAAACAA
This sequence comes from Papio anubis, assembly GCF_008728515.1. Lineage (NCBI taxonomy): Eukaryota > Metazoa > Chordata > Mammalia > Primates > Cercopithecidae > Papio > Papio anubis. Next base: position 197,978,341 of record NC_044976.1, read on the forward strand.
AGAAAAAATAATCAATTAGAAGAAACTTATAAATGACAGAATGATGGAATTAACAATCAAAGGCATATATAAATATACTCTGCAAAAAGGGGTGGCAAACTTTCTGCAAAAGTGACATTATTGGATAAAGGATGGGTATTATTAGATTTGAAAGCTAGGTGGTGTCTGTCAGAACTGCCCAATTTTGCCACTGTAATGCAAAAGCAGCCATTGACCAGGCATGAATGTGCACACCAAAAACTGGAAACAACCCAGTCATCAATGTGAATGGATAAACAACTGTGGTATATCCATGCAGTGGAATACTCCTTAACAATAAAATAAAGAAACCACTTAAATACATAACAAAAGTCATGAATCTCAAAGCATTATGTGACTGAGATATATGTGAGAAAAAGCTAGTTTCAAAATGTTACATATTATATAATTGCCTTTATGCAGAATTTTAGAAAAGGCAAAACTCTAGTAAGAGAAAGTATACCTGTGGCTGTCAGGGATTAGAGATGAGAGGAGAGGATTGACTACAGAGAGGTATGAGGGAACATTTTGGAATGATGGAAATGTTCTATATCATGACTGGCGATAATTACAAAATTGTTGAAATTTTTTGAAATTCCTTAAACTGCATATTTAAAAGGTATATATTTATAAAGTAGATTTTAAAGGAATTAACTATAAAAATTGTGGAAATTAACCATTTGAGAATTGAAGTACAAAGTTGGGCTTTATAGTTGAATTAAAAAAACACAATGGACACAGTTGAGGAGTGAATCAATAAGCTAGAAGATAATATAATGAAACTCTACCCCAAAAACTGAATAACACTCAAAGACTAGAAAGTATGGTAGAATTAGGAAATGTTCAGTATAGACCTAAAAATTCCACCTTATTTCAGAAGGTGACAACAGAGAAAAGAGAGAACAGGAAATGATACTGTAATTCTGATCATGTATCTTATTACTTTGATTAGCTTCTTCCTTTAAATAACAAAAGGCTCCATAAGAAAACTTAAAAGACTCTAGGCTGACCCAGGCCTACAGAAAAAACAAAAGGAAAAAAGAAAACTTAAAAGACAAGACATATACCCTTGGGAACATTTGCAAAGTATGTGACAATGGATCTGCATTTAGAATAAAGAGCAAACTAAAATACATGGGAAAAAGATATATAATTCTATTAAAAAAGAGAAAAGGAAATGAGCAATTTACTGAATAAGTAATATAAATGACAAATATATGAGAAGGTGCTGACTTCCAAAAGTGATGAGAAAAAGGCTAATTAAGACATAATTTTGCCACTATATTTACAAATATTTAAAAAATAAAATCAAATGACATCAAAAGTCAAGAGTTGAGATTTTGAGAAAACGGCATAGCTAGAAATTGCTTATGCAATATTGTTTTATTCAAGCTACAACTTAGTAGTATTTACCAAAGATTAAGATGAAAATCTTATGATCCATCAAGTTTACTTCTAGGAACTTGTTCTAAAGAATTTTTTTATGTATAGACATACAAGTACAATGATGATTGCATATAATAGCAAAGAGCTGTAAACAACATAAATGTCTAACAGGGAACAATTCAACCCCATTCTACAGAATCCTATTCAGATAGAAAAAATAACTGGGGTAGATCATCATGTAGTGACATGAAAGATCTTCAAGATGTATTATTAAATATAAAAATCACATATATGGATATTATGCAAACATACATATATGGTCATATTTTTCAACTGTATTTTCAAATGGGTATGTAAATGTATATATTTGAACATTAATGTACAGGGAGTCTGGAAGAATGTATGCCAGAATATTCTACTAGTAATGAGAAATAGAGGGGAGATGAAGGAGAGTTTCCCCATTTTGTTTCATTTGCTAAGAAGTAATTCTTCTACCTATGAGGTTCTGGATGAGCATGAACAGTGGCAAAGGAAATTATTAGCAGGGATTATAGTTGGAACTCCTAATCAGAACTATGATAGTTATGATAGTTCCGATAAATGATTCGGATCTAATCGACTTAAGCCCAAGGCCTAAAAATGAATTTGTGAGGCTCCTTTATCTTCTTAAGCCCAAACCCCAGATTTCCAGTCAGTCACAAGGGATAGGATGTCAAAGAGATAAGTGTCTGGGAAATATTGATAGAATAAAAGAGGGAGATCTCTCAATGTTAGACTCTTCCTCCTTCTCCTATAGTCTGGACCCTATTACTTCAAAAGGCCACTTGGAAGGGGAAAACAGAGAGAGAAAGCCTGCAGGCGAAGAGCAGCTGGAACAACAAGAAGCAAAGAAAGCCATGGTATCTATTCCCGGGGGGTAAATGCGACGCAGGAACAACCTTAAAATAAAATTAGTATTTCATCTTTTGGGGAGAAGAATGAGAGAAATATGGAAGAACTTTCGCTTAGAAAAAGAAAGCAGCTAAGTGTTAGGCAGGAATCTAGACCTAACATGGCGGCGTTACCCGGCGTAGCAGGCCTTTTGTTAAAGACTCCCTTCACCCTTGTACACACCCACAGACTTACATGCGTCAGAGTTCCGGCTGGGCAACCACACTCCCCCATGACCTGCAGCTCACCTGCATTCCACAAGTTCGTAAACAGCAGTTTCGGTTAAGTTTCCAAAGACCCTTTCCTCATGACCCTTACTCAACTCCTGCCCTAGTAGTTTCAAGACCCCCCCCCCCCCCGCCAGGCCCTGTTTGCACAACCCCGCGAGTCCTAATAAAAGGCTATTCTCACTGCCATTTGCCTCGTGTCTTCATTCCCGGTTCGGCTCCAGCCTCAGTTTACCTTTACACTAAGAACCTGTCCTCTCCTTCTATTCTATGTTTGCTCATAGGTCTGGCTACCTTATTTGCAGAGCCCTGTGCAAATTGAAAAGGCAGGATTTCTTGCTCAAAAACTATTAAGAATTTCAAGATAGCAGCAGCAGAGCATTTAACCAAGCCCAGAGTCCTATTGAGTGCTAGGTCCTTTGAAACTACACAGCTTGCATACCTGTGAAGAAAACTTGTATTTTCTTTTAAAAACTGCATTTTACAAGCAAGACTGAGCAACAGGGATATGGCTGGAGGAAAGAAATGGAGACCATCATGGAAGTCTCTGCCCACAACTCTGCACCCAACACCTACTTCTGCTGCCATGTATTTGTATTTGTCAGGGTTTCAGCAACAACAAACAAAATCCTCAAAAAGGGGTTGTTTAAAAACTATTTATTAAGAGACTTTATACAAAAGTTTGGCAGAGTTAAGAGAAAGTGGGAAGCCACTGCCATCCTTAGGCCTGAAAGAGCAAAGGGAAGTTTGGTTACTAGAACTCAGGGACGCTTGTAACTATAAGAGAAGACCAAGGAAATTAGCACCTCCTTAAGTAAAAGAAAAAGCCCCTGTCAAGCAGACACCCTGGAGAGGGGAGCCAGGAGAAAAACATCTCTCTCTTTCTCCCTCATGGGCCTATGCTTCCCACTGGTGGGATTGAAAGCCAGTGGGCAGAGGAGGGAGCTGGTCAATGCTGCCCACAAAGATCTGCCTTCAGGGAGCAACCAGGTTAGAAAGGGGAGCTGGACAAATGGGAAGCACCGTTGATGGTGCTCCTAGAACCGACGAGACAAACAGGGAAAAGGTAGCCCTCGGAAGCTTCTGGAAAGAGCTAGAAAGGAACATCAAAATAACTTCCAGGCCACACTAGTCACAAATAAACAACATATTCATTTTCCTACCTTAAATTACACTGAGATAGATTGCCCACCTCAGCTCACCACAGGGTTATACAGAGAGCACCAAATGGCACCAGAGACCACCAAATGGCACCAGAGACCAAATAATCAGCCAGTAATGTAAAGATGCCTCAGAATTAGACAGTACAAGCCCTTTCCCAGGAAAACAAGAAGTCAGAACCTAGAATACTAAACATGCGATGAGAGGGAATAGTGATCTAGGAACATTGACCTGAGAAAATGTGAATTCAGTGGATTTCTTGGTGAGCACGACCTCTTTAAGAGTATTCAAGAAGAAAGGATGGCAGAGATTCTCAGTAGCTGATTTCAGAGAAGAACAGCCAATTAAGCAATTCCAGGGGCATGAGATCATTCTGCATCCCATAAACACGGTCAATGTTCCCCTATGTTGGTAACAGCCTGTGCTGAAAAATCTAAAGCAATTAGTTTTGTCCTCCCAGGCTTTTGAGCACCTACTTCAATCAGATGAAAAGGTTAAAACAAGAGCTAAATATGCCCTGTTGTCACCATGAGGGCAGCTTTGTGCTGGATGGAAGCATTCACTGGGGTCAATTCATTCAAGATTTGGGAGCCCAGGTAACAAAAGTGGTCACCTGGGACACTCAAAAACAGCAATTGCCCAAAGAACTGGGGACAGGAACATTTAAAATCAATATCACTCAAAAAATAAAACGCAGCTCATTGCGTTCCTATTATAATTTTACTTTGCCTCTGCTTTAGTCAGGAAATAGTTGGTAATGACAGCTGAAAAACATTTATTTACTCATTCTTTCCTTCATGGTATTTTGTTTTGTTGCACTTATTTTACTGCCTTTTCATCTCTGGTTATATGTGCGACATTTTTATAATAAAAATCAAGAGAAAATACTTCACTGTAATGTCACCCTCTAGCTGTGTGACCTCAGGGAAGCCAATTCATGGAAAAATAACCTTTAATAACTGAAATAAATTTCAACATCATCTTCAAACTCTCACTGCACAGATGAGACATAGAGGGAGGGGATATCAAAGTCCCCAAGTAAGCAAGGGTAACAGTTTTTCTAGACCTATCTACCACACTTCAGTGATTGCTCAGTTCAGTTCAGTCCAGTTCAACTCAATGTTGTAATTTAATTAACATCAAAGGAGTGCCAGGCACATGGAGGGCACGCTGTTCATTGGTATCAGAAGTTTAATGATGAGTTTAACAGTCTCTATGATAACACAATAGAAAAGGTATAGATTTTGGCATCAGAATCATTTCAAGTCCTAACTCAGCACCTTACAAGCTACGAGATGTTTGGAAAGTTACTGGGTCATTCTTACTTTCCACATTTGTAAAATGGGAATCATACCACCTAAACTCACAGAGTTGTAAGAATTTAATAAACAAATGGATGTAAAATCCCAGCACAATGCTAAAATGGTTGTTTTTTCTAGTCTAAGAATAACTTAAAGGCCTCCAAGTTATTCTTTCTCCATATTCCCATAGCACTTTGCAATATCTCTATTATAACATCTCTAACACTGTTCTATAATTACATGTTTCTGTCTTCCAATACAAGGTACTACATGTTTCTGTAGTACCTTGAGGGGAGGACCATGTATTATTTATTATTGGTAACCCAAAGTGATAAGATATGTGAAAGCACTTCATTAACTATAAAGCACCTGTGATGGTGAGTTTCATGTGTAAATTTGACACATGAAATACAAGCTATTTCATTAAACACTAAGCTAGGCACTGCTGTGAAGCTATTTCACAGAAGTAAGTTGACTTTGAGTTAGGATGATTATCCTCCATAATCTGGGTGAGCTTCATTCAATCAGTTGAAAGGTCTTAAGTGGAAAACTGAAGTTTCCCAAAAGTAGAAGAAATTCTCCCTGTGACCTACAGTGTTGATCTACAGCCAGTGGGCCGCCCCACAGAATTAAAACTTTCCAGCTCAATGACCACATAAGCCAATTCCTTGAAGTGAATCTCTTTTGACATAGATATAGATAATATAGATAGACATGGATGTAGACATAGATACAGATACAGATAGATACCCTACTGCTTCTATTTCCCTGGTTGAAGCCCAACTGATACAGATTTACCCTAATATAGTATCACACAAATACTTGTTGTTACCTATTGTCTTAGCCATTAGGGCTGCTATAACAAAATACCATAGACTGGATAGCTTATAGACAACAGAAATTTATTTCTTACAGTTCTGAAGGCTAAGTCCAAGATTAAAGTGCTGGCATATTTGGTGTCTTGGTGAGGGCCCACTTCCTTAGACACCAGTCTTCTCACTGTGCCCTCCCTTGGTGGAAGAGGTGAGGTGTCTCTCTGGGGCATCTTTTATAAGTGGTCTAATCCCATTCATGAGCAGTTCACTTTCATGACATAATCACCCCTAAAAGCCCCACCTCCTCAAACAATCACTTTGTGTGGGGCAGGGGTGGTTAGGATTTCAACATGTTTTTAGGAAAGCATGCATATGTGTATATGAACATACACATTCAGACCATAGCGGCTACCATCCTTCTAACTTTAAAATTCCATGGCCTTATCTTGAGTCATTACTCAAGATAATGACTCATTATCATTACTGCTCCATAACTCTTGTTAAGACATTCATTTCATGTTTTTACCCTCGATTCTGCCATGAACTGTTGCAGAATTGTTTAAACTTTCAAAGTCTTGTTTCTTTATATCTCAAATGAAATATAAATGAAATAATGTAATCATGGAATAATGTAATCATTCTTTATAGCAGAGTAAAAATGAACTAGTACAATAATAATGAAAAAATAATAAAATAATGCCTGGAACATAATGAGTATTCAATAAATGTTAGCTGATTTTTTATTTTTTTTTCATTATTATTATATTAGTCCATTTTTACACTGCTATGAAGAACTGCCTGAGTCTGGGTAATTTATAAAGGAAAAAGGTTTAATTGACTCACAGTTTTGCAGGGCTGAGGAGGCCTCAGGAAACTTACAATCACAGCAAAAGGGGAAGCAAACACATACTTCTTCACATGGCAGCAAGAAGGAGAAGTGCTGAGGAAAGGGGGAATAGCCCCTTACAAAACCGTCAGATCTCGTGAGAACGCATTCATTATCACAAGAACAGCATGAAGGTATCTGCTCCTATGATTAAATTACCTCCTACCGGGTCCCTCCCACCGCACATGGGGATTATGAGAACTGTAACTCAAGATGAGATTTGGGTGGGGACACAGCCAAACCATATCAATTACTATTGTTGTTAATCTGAGACCCTGGAGGGAGTCCATAGTGATACCTTTCTGACTCACATTTTAGGTTGCAGACCTCATCTCCTGAAAAGGACGCTAGGAAAGGAGGCTTGGGAAGTGAGTTTTGACATTATCTCCAATAGCTATCTCTGTGAACCTTGGGTAGTCACTTCATGTCACCCAGCTCAGTTACTCAATGGGTCAGTTACTAGCCCCATCTTTTTCATTATTCTGAAGTTCAAATATGTCAGTGTGAGAATACACCACAAATGCACATACATATACGAAAACAGTAGATACTCAAGACATACTTGTTGAAGGAATGAATAGTCTATGGAATGACTGTTGATGGGGAAAAACAGTTTTAAAAGTAAAATGATACATCAATTCATCATACGAAATAAGGCATTCATTCTGACCAAGTTATCCTCTAAAGCAAAGCATGAAGTTTGAAGTTAAGAGTTCATAGGCAGATGCAAAAGCAGATAGATAAACCACACGATAATACAATGTCATGTTTATTTATATCACTGATGTTTTTGGTAAACACCCAAGGGGGAAATCAGAAATAACATGATTGAAAATAAGAGACTGAAGAGAAAATGATGCATTTTACCACACATACAGACAATAGCCTGTACTTAGAGGTGGGAGAATGACACAAAAAATACAATAATATATAGAGAAAATGAAAATCCACTATAGTTGGCCAGGCATGGTGGCTCACGCCTGTAAATAGTCGTACTTTGGGAGGCCAAAGCAAGTGGACCACCTGAGGTCAGGAGATTGAGACCAGCCTGACCAACATTGTTAAACCCCATCTCTACTAACAATAAAAAATTAGCTGTGTGTGGTGGTGGGTGCCTGTAATTCCAGCTACTAGAGAGGCTGAGGCAGGAGAATCACTTGAACTCGGGAGGTGGAGGTTGCAGTGAACCGAGATCGTGCCACTGCACTCCAGCCTGGGCAACAAGAGCAAAATTTCATTTCAAAAAACAAACAAAAAAAAAAATTCCACTGTAGTCATATTCAGTCTCTGCTATTTTAAATAAAATGTACATGTGCACACACACATACACATGCACATATGCACACTATGCCACCCAAACTAAAATGGCAATCAGTAGAGCTGTAGATTAGGCAGCTCCAAGTTCTATAGTGAGTGTCACAGGCCAGATGCAGAGAAAGCAGGATTAGAAACAAGGTAAGCCCAGAGAGCAAGGTTGGTGAAAAAACTCTGGGGCAGACAGTTCAGCCAGTGGATATCCTGAGTGAATGAGGCAAGTGCAAGCAGATAAAGGCAAACAGCATCTGGAAAGTATAGCAAGAGATGCATGTAATGTGGAGGGGGATATAGAGGGCGTTAGAGAAGGAGATATGGGAGTGGGAAGATGAGGTAGGGGGTTGAGGGTGGGAGGGTGGAAGGGGAGGATGGGGAGAAGTCAGTATATGTTTAGATATCTCCTAGGATTCCTTGGACAGGACCCCAGCTTCTTTCCTGGGTTGAGAGCACAGATTTTTCTGTTTTGTTTTGAAACAAAACAGAAAATGCTCCTTGTTTTGAACACTCCTTCACTGGAGGCTGGAATGCAGTGGCAGGATCTCAGCTCACTGCAACTTCAGCCTCCTGGGTTCAAGCAATTCTCATGCCTCAGCCTCCTGAGTAGCTGGGATTATGGGCATGCATCACCACACCTGGCTAATTTCTGTATTTTTAATAGAGACAGGGTTTCACCCTGTGGGGCAAGCTGGTCTCGAACCCCTGACCTCTGGTGATCTACTGGCCTTGGCCACCCAAAGTGTTGGGATTACAGGTGTGAGCCACAGCGCCCGGCCAAGAAAGCAGACTTTTCTTTAGTTCCCTGCTCCTATTCCTCTGTTTCTTCCAAATATTCATTCTCAGCCATTTACTACCCTCACTTTACTCTCTCTGAAAATCTCACCTCCTTCCATAGCTTCAACTAACTCCTATATGTCTATTGCTCACAAATCTCCAGTTTCAGTCCAGATCTACATCTGAGTAACAGATCCACCTATCTGCCTACTACACATTTCCATTGATACGCCCTACAGCTTTGTTAACCACACCATTCTTAATGCTGAATAAGTCCTGCTTCTTCTCTTACTTCTTGCCTTTTCTGTCTCCATTTGGGCAATACCATCCACCCAGATACTGAAGTATGAGTCATTTCTATTCGTTTCATTTCCTTTACTACTCTGGTTCTTCCACTTGGCCACTTCAGCCACTGGGACATTTCTATTGCATGTATTGACCTACAATTAGTTATTTGTATGTTTCTCTCCATCCCTCACAATGAGATTTTCAAAAATAAAGAGTTAATATAACAAGAACTGAATGGATTAAGGTGGAGCAGTTAGGGTTGCAGGATACCATTTCTGCCATCATTTCTTTCATCTAGTTGACAACAGATAGTAAAGTTGTGAAACCTGCCTGTTTGAGCTCAGTCATCCACCAGAATCAGACACCTGTGTGCTACTAGACCAGCAGCAGCACCTGTTGAGTGTTGAGTGCCCCAGGCAGTTTGGCCTATGGGAGACCCCGGTATTTTGCTAATCCAGAGATACTTGAGTTATACTGTTTATTTGTGCAATGGTGTTTTCCTTTAAAATATATTTAACTAAGTAATCATTCTGAATGACAGTTGATTTGTATTCCTATTGAGATGCAAATTTGCTATTTGAGCCAAGAAATGTAATCGCACTTTCTTTTGCCTCAATATCACCATCTAATAAAAAGAATAAGCTATGCACACATAATCTGCTATTTCCTGTTACTTGGTTTACTCTCTTCTACAGGTGCAGGACTCAGATCAGCAACAACTTTGAAATAAACTACAGCTCTCCTGTGAGCTAAAGGCAGAAATGTGGAAATGTTGAGAAAATTCTTGTCTGCATCACAGTATGTATATCCTAGGAGGGCTTTCTTTTAAAGGAAAGGAACATATATTGCAAATAGGAGAGATTTGACTGGGTCTAAGATAAACCTCTCAACTTTGAGAACCAGGGTTTCTCAGAGATTGAGAGGGGCTCACTCGAGCCATCTTCAGTTTTTGAGACTCACAGTATGTTAAAAATTAAATATAACAAAACAGGGTTATAAACATTGTGATACACTTATATTCAACATTTCAAAATTTTTAACATAAAACATGTAATATCTATATGCAGAGCTGCGTTTGATAATATGCTTGGAGGACATAAGGCCTGACCAAATAGCCCTTCTTTCTCTTCTTCCTCAGCTCACTGCAAGAGGCTCTGCCAAAGATCATCGCATCTTTTCAAAGAGCAAGAGTCTGATCTTTTTCTTCTTTATTTATCTCCCTATTAAAACCAATTCATGGTTTTTTTTAAAGAAACTAAATCAAATGGCATTCATTTGTTGTGTAAATCTTTTTGTTAAGAATGATTAAAACGATCATCTGGTAGACACTGAAACCTAGTTACCTCCAGAAAGTTTTAAAAGCATTTTTTAGTGAGCCAGTATTCCTTCTGTGTTTCACATCCTTGAGTGCAAGAATGCGTTCGAAACTTCCTCTCCTGTCTTAACAAAAATCTAACGCTCCCAATGAGAACAATAAGAAAAGCCACACATAATATTTTAAAAATTCAAAACAAAAAAAATCACCTTTTTAAAAGCATCAGAGAACCGTCACATTAGCTACAACCACTGAGGACAATATCCTGGAGAGAAGGAAAGCTCATTGAGATAAGCTCAACTTTCTGCCTGCCACTTTTTCCCTTGGAATATTTGCCACATTTTGACTCAAGTTTGAAAGCTGAGGAGCTAGCCAAAAGACAGCTGGTTAAGAGGCAGAGAGGCAGCAGAGCTTTCAGCAACTGTATGAGATTGAGAAGACAAAAATGTGAGCTCTTGGTTGGCAAGCCATCCAGACTTGAGGGCCCCAAATCTGCAAGAGAAAGGAGATGCAGAAAACTTCCACCACTGATCACCAGTTCTTTCCTGGGGAATTTGGTGGTTCTTAAGCTACCTAGAACAGAAGGTCAAGAAGTCAAACAGAAAGTAACTAAAAATCATGGCAGTGTTTGGGGGAGCCTCATGATACTCTGGAAATGAAAATCGGAGTTCAGGGCCTACTCCTGACTGGAGACACTGCTGACTAGCAAATAGCATAGGTTCACACTTAGAGTTCCTGGAATGCTACATGCAAGGAGTGGGAGTGAACTAGACTTGACTGTACATGAAAACATTGAAATTCAGGATTTCTACTTCCACCTTGGATGTAAAAATTTAACATAATGCTGCTTTCACCGTAACAGTGAGAAAAAGCCAAAGAAACTATGAAATCATAACTTTTCCAAGCCCACTAAGGAGCTAAGGTAACAGAGCAATCAAGTTGCCTAATTGCAAGGAACAATAGACTCCTCCTAAGGTAATGGGATGTATGGACTGAGTCACCTGTGGCAGCGCATGAAAGAACCAGGTGGCTGAATTGTTGGAGGTCAAGTGTGAACAGCATGTCAGTTTGATGGCCTCAGACACTGAGAGTTTATACTCACTCACAGGCTCTTCTTTATGGGCCTCTACTGGTTCTCATGAGAGAGATCCCTAGTCTCTAAGTGGAACAAGTCTGCAGGAGTCAATTGGCTGTTACTTCACAGCCACCCCATGCCGAATCCTTCTTTCACAGGAAGAATAATACTTAAGCTACTGAGGGAGAGAGAGCAAACAGCCAATATGCACATGAGAAGGTGGTCCATAGTATTACTCATTAAGAAAATGCAAACTAAAACTACAATGAAAAATTACTACATACTCACCGGAATAGCCAATATCAAAAAGGTTGACCATAGCACGTGTTAACAAAGGTGCTAGGCCAACGAAAACTCTTATAGGTTATAGACATATTCCACTCTATTACATACTGTTAAGTGATGTAATTCTTTGAAAAACTGATAGAATTGCATATATGCCTTTTACTCTGACCCAAAGAAGCATTCTACTTCTAGATACTCAATAAAATGAATACATATATCCATCAAGAGCTATATATAGAAATGTTCAAAGCTGACCAATTCATAATGCCCAAAAACTAGAATGTACTCAAATACTCATCAACAGTAAAACAGTATATTCCATAACACATTGCCACAATAGAATGCTACAGAGCAATAAAAATAAACAAATCACTACTACATGGTATCACGTGAGTGAATATAATAAGCATGATGTTGATTAAAGAAGTTAGTCATGAAGGAGCACATATTATATTATTCCATTTACATCAAGTTCAAAGACAAGCAAAACTAATCAAGAGTTATAGACATCATGTTAATTTTGGGATGGACATAGCAACATGGAATAAATAGGAGGATGGCCTCTGGGATGCTAGTAATGTTCTATTTCCTGATCTGAGAGATATTTACAAAGGAATTTACTTTGTGAAAGTATATTGAGCTATAACTTGATAATTTGTTCACTCCTCTGTTATGTATCTTACTTCAATACAAATTGACATTAAAAGTATTTTCAAGCAAAAGATAACATTTGCAGTACTGAAATATAGATGTACATTATTCTTTAGCTTTAACAAATTTAAATTAAGCTTACAATTTAGCAAACCCTATTCTAACTACTTTATAAATAATAATGCATTTAGCCTTCATAGCAACCTTATTATTACCCCCATTTTACAGATGAAAAGACTGAGGCTTAGAGAGGTTAAGTAAGTTTTCTAAGTATAGCTAACTAGTGTCAAACCATGAATTTGAAGCCTGGCAATTTGTGTTTTACCAGTGCCTAACATTATAAGGAGTTGTATCCTCTTATCTCCTTCCTGCTCTAAATAAACTTGCTAATTTATACTTTTTTTTTTTTTTAACAGGATCTCACTCTGTCACCCAGACTGGAGTGTAGTGGCACAATTTCGGTTCACTGCAACCTTCAGCACCCAGGCTCAAGCAATTCTCCTGCCTCAGCCTCCCAAGTAGCTGGGATTACAGGCACCCGCCACCACACCCGGCTAATTTTTGTGATTTTAGTAGAGACAGGGTTTCACTACATTGGCCAGGCTGGTCTCAAACTCCTGGCCTCAGATGATCTACCTGTCTCAGCCTCCCAAAGTGCTGGGATTATAAACATGAGCCATTGCACCTGGCCATTCTTTAAAGTTCTCTTAAGTATGCATGTATTTAGATTATAAGATCATCAACATTAATAAAAGCTTCGATTTGTTTTTTATTCTCCTTAATATTTTCAATGTTCTGAAATAATAATCAATGGGTTCATGAGCAATGAATGAGTGACATTTATAATTTCAGACAATTCCATCCATCTAAAGGCAGGGAGGTAGAAGTTCATTTCTCAACTCTCTTCTAGTTCTATGATTTTACAAATTATGCCTCAGAGTTACTCCCAGGGCAAATGAGATTGGTCTAGTCCGAAGTCATTCACTCACTCATTCATGCATTCATTTACCAAATAGTGTTTGAATACCTGCTACATTGCAGGCACTGTTTTAGGTGTGGGGGAATTTTATATAGGATGACCAGGAAGGCCTCCGTAAGGAAGCACCTGTTGAATGGAGGACTGAATAGAGTGAGAGATTAAAGCACAGAGATATAGATGATAGATAGATAGATAGATAGATAGATAGATAGATAGATAGATAGATAGATAGAGATAGATAATCTGGGTGAAGAGTGGTCCTGTCAGAGAGGCCAGAAAGTACAAAGATTCTGAAGTAGGAGGCATTTGGAAATGTGAGGAAACGACAAATAGTCCTACATGCCTGGAGTGCAGCGAGCTAGGATGAGAGAGGAAGAATGAAGTGGGAGGATTCACCAACGATCAAATCCTGTAGGGCGATGGAAACTCTCTTAAACTTAGAATTCTGTTTCTAGTGTGACATGAAGCCACTGCAGGCTATTGAGCAGAAATGAGGGATAATCAGATTTTCATTTCCAAAATATCACTCTGGCAACCATACAGAAAATATATCACAGGAGAGAGGCGAGGGGGTAATAATGCTGGCTCACATGATAAATATTGTCAGGCAGCATGCGTTTGTGAATGTGTGAATAGCTGAGGTTTAGTTCAACTACCCTAAATACTGTATTTATTGGTCTAGTCTCACTCTGTGATCTGGAATTCAATTCTGTTTTAAGTGAGTGAATAGGTGCTCTTGTTATAAAACAATGAAATAATGTTGAGACTTTTCTTCAAATTGCTACTAAGACAGCCTTATTGTAGTAGCTTGCTAGGGCTATGGTAACAAATACCCACAAACTGGATGGCTTAAACCACAGTAATTCATTGACTCGCAGTTGTGGAGGCTAAAAGTGAAAAATCAAGGTCTTGGCAGGGTGGTTTTCTTCTGAGGGCTGTGAGGGAAGAATCTGTGCCAGGCCCTCTCTTTGGCTTGTAGGTGAATGCCTTGTTCCTGTGTCTTCACATCATCTTCCCTATATGCTTGTCTCTTCACATGATATTTGTTTTGTAAAGACACCGGTCAGATTGGATTAGGGCCACCCTAATGGCCTCATCTTAACTTCACTAATTACATATGTAATGACCTATTTCTAAATAAGGTCACATTTTGAGTTAATGGGGGTTAGAACTTCAACAATCAGGGTGAGGGGCAAAATTCAACCCATAACATTTACAATAGGCAAAGAATAGAGACTTAGGAAAATAAAGACTTCAAAAATAGCTGTTGCATACATAGGAGCCTTGTGTTATTACTGCCTTTTGTGGATCGTGGTGGTGAAATCCACCTTTAACATAATTATAGTAATATCCATGACTTGAACACCTACTGTCAGCCAGACCCTGTATAGTCTTTCACATGTGTTATCTCATTTAGTCTATACACACTCTCTATAGATAGATCTTATTATCTATATTCTACAGATGAAGAAACTAAAATTAGGAGAATATCAGTAACTTGACCAAAGTAAATTCTTACTTTGTAAATTACAAAGTAAATTCCATTTCCTTACAAATTACTTACAAAGTAAACTCTTTACTTACAAAGTAAATTCCATCATAAATTCTTAGCCACACTATTGTTTTAATTCCTCATTAATTCAGATTGTATGGTATTGGGTTGGCGCAAAATAATTGCAGTTTTTGTTATTGAAAGTAATGGCAGAAACTTCAATTACTTTTGCACCAACCTAAATAGAATCAGAGAACAGCTTATCTCAAACAATATTAAGCAAAATAAAACCCCAAAGTTGTGTATGTGCTATAATGACATCTATACAAAAAGCATCTATATGTCTAAGTATACACTGAATGATGTCAAAGAGGAAGATATATTTTGGGAGTTTGAGTAGTGGGATTATAGTATAATTTTTTTCTTAATGTCATAAATGTATAAATGTTAACATGAACATTTAAAACCAAAAGTATAATTAGAAATTGCTAATATCTTAATCTACTTTTCATACTACTTAGAACAATGATTCAAATGCCAACATGCATCTCCTGGATGAAATCATTGTAGGCCTTCAAGGATAAATAAAACTACACTTAATCTCAGCATCAAAACAATTCATAATGTTATGTTTTTCCCTTCACCCTGACTTCAAGGGCTACACAGGAACATCTGAAGGGCTTCAAGGGCTTCCTGCTCTATGAACTCTAAATATTAGAGATCAAGCATCATGAATGAAGTAAGCATAAATCCACATCTAATTAGATGTGTCAGAGAGGACAGCCAGCCATCTGGCTTGGATTATACTCCTGCAAATTCAGCTAAGATGGCGCATCAACTCAGAGGGTTGCACAGAAAGCTTGTTTTATCTTTCTTTATCTACCTCCACCACTTCCCCTTATCTGTCCCTTACTGAGATGGAGCTTGCAGAGAACTCCACGAGCACTATCTGGAGATCTTTTTGCCATTCACTGAATATACATGGAAATTCCCTAAATATTAATATTTATGACAATTCCCTAAATATGTGTCCGGTGTGTGACTATGAAAGAATCATAGAAATTAATTACTTTCTTTGAGTTGCTACCCATTAGATCAAATTTGCATACTGCAGGGAGAGCTTCTGGAAGTGGGTCTCTGGCAGGAAGCCTAGCGGAGCCCTCTGGGTCTGATTCATCTCCCTTAAGGGCAGATACCTGTTTTAGTCGATAATAATGCCTCTAAAAATTGGGTCACCAAACAACTCTTGCAGTTCTTCTGGCCACATCTTGGGGAGAGAGGATCTAGTAAGTGCTAGTTTCTCTTTTTCTCACCAACCTACATTAATCCAGTCAAGAAATATGCGTCTGTAGCTGCAGGAGTCTCTAATCAACATATTTTGTTTTATTCTGAACTGCCTCTGGATATCTCTATTTCAGAGTATCTCTGAAATAAATTTATCAGAAGGGGAAGGGCGTTCTGAAGTGATGTCTTTGCAGCATCATAGTTGTCCAATTAGCAAGGGCTGAAGACCTAACAAAAGAAATCATAGATCTAATAAGTAAGGAATAGGAAGAAACTTGGAGGATCAGACTACTGTGTTTCCATCAAGAGAAAGGAAAAACACTGCCACAGTCTTTCATTGCAGGTTCCTTGAGAATGCACTCTGACACATTCTAGTCCGGAGTGTAACAAAACATCTAGATCAATAAATCCATAAATTTTTGTAGATTGAAAAATTAAAGATTCCACACTCCTCACCAGCCCAAGAACAGAATACTGGGTCTAAAGGACTTCATTATATTTTATATTATTCAATTATTATAATAAATATTCATTCGATTGGCATTCCTTGATTATTCAGTTTTCAGATTTTGCCTCTACTATTTTCTAGTCTCATTAAGTATTCATACATTCATTTTTTCTGTAAACTTTATGCTGTTTCTCAAGTATTGGGCATCCAGACTAGTGTATAAGAATAATTTGATACTTTCCTAAGAGATAGAAAATCGCTTTAGTTCATTGATTGCTTTTTCATAACTTTTCTGTATGATTTTCTGCATCACAATTTTTCTTTCCATATCCTAGAGGGCATGTAAGTGTACATTTTTAAAAATTTAACCTAGAATTTTGTTTCAGGTTTCCAGACCTAACAGATAATCAAATATTTTCTGTGTGTAAAGGTTATTTTTCTCTTAAGAAACAATAATAATTTGTAATACTTTTATATATTTTACGTTTTACACTCAAACAATAAATCTCATGATCTTACAATTATTAACGATAATTAAAGCTATCATTTATTGAGCATTTAAAATATGCCATGCATTTTTCTAAACACTATAATGCATATTCATGGACTTAACCTTTCTGAGTGGCTAAATAACTAACTCAAGGTGCTACAGCTGTTACCAGCCAAGTTGGGATTTGAACACTGTTTCTTTAAGTGTAAAGTTCTGTCCTTAACCACTATGCTATACTAACCTTCAGGTATTTTGGGATCCCTTATGGTATATTTGGTTACAAACTTAATCTCTGCCTGGTGCAGCTGTCCTGTGCATGACATTTATGTGAGTTATGACCTTCTGACTATGTTTGCCAGCAGAGAAGACACAGGATTGGAAGAATCTATTCCCATGGCCACAGAGATCTAGTTGCAAATTTTTATGTTTGGGTGTCTCATATGGATTTCATTGACTTTGGGATTAAGAGATGCTATGTTGGGGAGGACATGAAACTCCTGGATTATCATGGTGCCTCTCTCTAATTCTAAAAACATTTTAATTTTATTTTGCAAACCCACAGTTTTAGGAAAACATTTTAATTTTAAAACACAGATGTCTTTTGTGGGAATGGAAACTTCACACAAATTCTTAAGATGAAACATGAAACTTCAAAGAAATGTCTTGTTCTTAACCTACTCTTTTCCAACCCCTCACCCCACCCCCGGCTCCCACAGAGTTTCCATTTAGTTCCCCTGCAGTTAGGAGAGTGGAAAAGTTTGACACACTCTTTGATGTATTTTAAAGTCTCTGCCGTTACACAATGAAATTTGGCTCTTAGAAGTTAGTCAGTTTCCTTGAAGGAAAAGAGAATATTTATGAAAGGGAAACCTCTGCAGGTAAATTGTACACAATTAGCACCTTTACTGAAGATTTTACTAAGCTACAGTTGTGTCAAAGAAAGTCTCCATCCATTGCACCCAGAACAGCCTGTCTAAATCTCAAACTCAGCCTGAAACATCTCATGCCAAGAACTTCTTAGCCCAGGCAGAGACATTAACATCTGAGCTAGTGCTCACGTGTACAGGACAGTCAAACATCTGGGACAAGAGAAGTGTTAGCAGTCACTGCTGCTGCTTCTTCTTTTCAGCTGCACTTAAATGGTTTTATGTAGGAAGCTGCGCTGATGAGGATACTCTTGCTACTGAGTGACAGGGAGAGCAGTGAGAAGCAGCACGGTATAAGAGAAAGCTTAAGTTCTGAGCAGTCACACAGACCACCTTATATTCTAGCCCTACCACTTAATTGTTATGTGTTCCTTAGTTCTTGGAACCTCACTTTCTTTATCTATAACATAGGAATGATGATAATGGTACTTCATAAACTAATTGAGAATATTAAGGAGGTAAATGCACGTAAAGTGCATAGATCAAAGCTGAGTGCATAGACACTTTCCAAGAAAGACAGCCATCACCATCATCATTAATTTGGGGACACTGGGGAAAATCTCCCAGGCAGTCACCCAGTTTCTAGTCACTCTCCTCTTTTCCATCTGGCACACAGAGAGTAAAACCATCTTTCAGCCCACTACCTTACCATGTCCCAACCTGCCCAAGACCATGCAGTAGATTCCCTGGGCCAGGAATATCAAACCCCAATTCCTCTACTTTGGCTTTAAGACCTATCTGTGACTTCCTCTCCCAATGCTTCACTCTCTTTCCTTACTTCTCCCTTTTTGATAACAGTGTTTCACTTTTATCAAATTTTTCTTTCTGTCTTTGTATATTTGACTTATTTCTCTACCCTGGTGCTAATGCTCCTGATGGTTTTCTCAGCTGAAATTCCCTCTCTGTCACCTCTGTGAAAGTCACACACTTGGGAGGAGACTGGGTTGGAATCCACACTGATCTTTAGTAGCTGCAGGACCATCCCTGCTTAATTTTCTTTTTCAATCTTCAGTTTCTTAATCAATAAGGTGAAAATTGAAATATTTGGTTACATGAAATTGTTAGAACTAAATAAGATACTATATGCAAAGCAGCCAGTAGACACATAGTGGATGCTAGGAGAAAGTTTCACAACCATCAGAGCTTAGCGCTCACTTCTTTTCTTCCAGGACACACATACTCATGATTGCCAATAATATCTGTGGTCCTTAGCTATAACGTACTCAACTCGAGGGTGGTGGAAGATCTCCATGAATACTGAAGTTTGAATTTTAGCTCCAGAACTTATTTGCTGTGTGTGAACTTGGGTAAGTTTCTCTATTTCTTTTAACCTCGATTTCCACATCTATTAAGAAATTACAAATCACATACAAAGAGTATAAAAACAAAATGAGACAGTGCATATAAGCACAGCATTGCATTTTAGAAATGTATTCCAAAAATAGCACCTACCAGATATTATATTAGTTTGTACCCAGGATACTTTTGATTGCAAGTACATATTTTGTCCCTGTAGCTTGACCTTTGTAAGGGCATGAATTTTTGTATTATAAATTTTTTGTACAACTTTAAGCTTCTTACCAGTGAGAATTCTATACTTTATGGTAATTTTAAATGAATAAAAAGGATTTATCCCATTGGAATGGCTTGTTTCCAATTTAGAACTAAGTAAGAGATCAAAGGGTGATAGAAGGGAAAGGTAATAGAACAACCTAGACAGTGAATAGAAGAAAAAGCAGGATAAGGAAGGAGAAAGTTACCACAGTCCATCCTCCTCTGTAGAAGACATGGGCTGAGACTCCCTATATCCAGGAGACACTGCTCCCAAGTCCCTCCTGTCAGTACCCCACTGAGGTGTTGCTGCTGCGGGTCCAGACTTCCTCCTCCAATGCCATCCTTCTTCAAAGCCCAGGACTTCCAGCTCCCACAGCTGGAGCTGAGATTAAAAGTAATGGCAAAACTGCAATTACTTTTGCACCAACTTAAATAGGTGTTTCTGTTTTAGCCTAATTGTGCTCACCAGAGACCTAGGCATGCCTGCTTCTCTTGAGAGGCTTGGTAGCGGGAGCTGGGCTACAGAACTCCCTGGGAAAGAGCTAGCCTAAGTCAAAATCCAAGAACATAACTCAAGACCTGGGTTGGATGAGAGGCATGACTATGTGGGACTGTGAGACTTGTCCATCCTACACCAAGTATGGAGGGTTTCTTTTTTTTTCTTTTCTAACCAGCATTTCTTCGGTACCCCTTTGTGCACAAAGAATCTGAATAACACATCTGAAAATGAAGCTCTTGTCATAAAAGACTTACGTTTAATAAGATAACTATTTAGTGTTTAGTATCAAGCACCAGACTAAGAATCAGAAGACCTACATTTGGGGTCAATTTCTCCCTCTGACTTGGAGCATATCTTTAACTTTTCAAAGGTCTTTGATTCCTCCTCTATCAAATGAAAGGATTAGGCTGGATGGCTTTAAGTGCCTCAGAAGTCCAGCTATCTAGCCATAGTCTCTAATTCAGAGATCCTGAGGCTAACTTCAGACCTACAGACCCACTCTATTTTGGAAACCGTGGCCCAAGGGCATGTCTCACATTTGCTTGTGAATTAATTGCCCTGGTTACTTTGGTCTTCCATGATTTTCCTCTCCTGCTGGGGGCTCAGAGATGATGCCTCTGTACTTACCAATGCTGATGCCAAATGTGACTGCTATATATGCCAAGACCCACTAATATGCCGACCACCTAAGGCTGCTAGTGACTGAGTTCATAAGCAATGAAATGGTTTCTGCTAAAGTCACTAGCAACATCTTTGGTTGCTGCTACAGGTCTAGAGAATAATGCTGCTATACCTTGGGCTCACAATGTACCACAGAGATTTTTAGGGAGACGGCTTCTTTACCCGTACTTTTACTATATCTAATTCATTCTAAGACTCAGGCATAGTTCTTTGTGGGTTGGGCTGGTTTGCAGCCTGTACCTCTCAAAATCACTTCTCTTCTTCAACCTTGGCCTTCTGGCCTTGAACAAGGGGTGGATAACACTATTTTCTTTAGCGTTCATTTTTTTCTTACCTACGCTTTATGGAGGCTCCTGAGCCCCTCATATATAGGACCTCTTCTTCTCAGGCCCATTTCATCACCACAACATATCTAAATCTTAGGGTTATTAAAGTTTAAATTCAAACTGAGACCCCTGATATGATTATATGACATAAAGGCTGGATGATCTGAGGATGAGGAGCAAAAATTGAATCTGTTTGGAGGAAGCACAGTTTCCTAAAATACTGACAGAAGGGAGCATATTTTTATGCTTTGGAAACGCTAGAGGTCATAGCCCACCTCTGCAAAGTGAGACAGAAGGAGGAGTAGAAAGGAAGGAAAGAAGAAAAAGAAGCCAGTCTTTTTCTTCTCTCTCTCTTTAGACATCCTATTGTACTTCTCTACTTTTGTCCCTCTCTAGGGAATCCTAGCCTGCCTATTAATAAATATTCCCTTCTGGAATTCTAGAATATCATAATCTACTCTCTTAAGTATTTCTATGTAGGAAAACAAGCAAATCAATTAATATTTCATCACTGTTGTTACTACATGTAATTCAAGGTCTCTACATATTTGTCCTGAGCTTCTAATCTCATTGAGATTTACCTTAGCGCTGAACAAGTATTCACTGAGATCAAAGAGCAGTTTGTCTGATTACTCTTTCCTAATTAGCATTTCTTGCAGTATAAATTATTGATGCCATCATCCCAGGAGTGTTTGATAATGCCTCTGTGTCTTAGGTTAATGTGTTTCTTAACAAGATCCTCACATACTGGTCCTTCCTACTTATCCACATTCACTTCCACTCACTCCCAACATACCCACAAAACAGCCTTCCCAAACCCCCAACACATACGCACTTCATGCACACATATGCACATGCACGTAAGTTATCACCTGTGAAACTGCATGGCGCAACCTCTACTGGTTGTTAGAGTTCAGAGAAGAGATATGTCTCTATAGTCTGGAAAGACTGGGAAAAGAGAGAAGCAACATGTGTTAAAGAGAACTAAGTCTGGGAAGTAGAGGTCAAAAGTTGGAGGGTCCTTATTGGTAGGATAGGGGTCTGTTTTAAGACAAGGGTTTGGGCAAGGGAGTGAAGCAAGGAGAATTATACTAGGGAGACTGATAGGAACTGACTGTAATAATATAGTGCTGGCATAAGGAAGGAATTTGAGTTCTGGCAGGGGCATGGAGGAGAAATGTTATAAAGAATCAAGAAAACACAGATAAAGTTTTCACAGGCATTCCCACTGTTCTCAGGTACTCCTGACGCCAAGTCCCCTCTGAGGCAGATATTCCTAATTGTTCCACTGTAGCCATCCTCCTCTTCATCCAATGAAGAAGGATTTTGAGTTTTAGCTACACATACAATGAGTCTGAATATAGATTACATTCTCCACCACCCATTACCCCTAGTTCTGGCCAATGACTAAGTTCTGGCCAATGGGATTGGAGTGGAAGTAATGGAGAATTTCCAGGTCTTACCTTTAAAAGCAAGGGCCAAGAAAAAAGTTTTTTTTAATAAACAAATAGACTAAAAGTAAGGGCCACGCCTTTCATTTTCTTTCCCCCTTCCTCCAGTGGAATGAGGATGTGGTAGAGGACCATTGTGAACTATGCTGAGAAGGGCTACCCTGAGGCCCCTGCTTTTCCCAGAATGGAGCTGCCATACTAGTTAGGTGTTTAAGAGTGTAAGAACTAAACTGTCTCGTTTAAGTCCCTGTAATTATACATCTCTGTTTTGGGCAACTGAATCTATATCCTAATTAATACACTTTTTAATCTCACCAGTAAAAAGCATTTTGAAAACAATAAGGTTTAAATTAATTTAAAATCACACATTTTAAAACAAAGACATTTTACACATCAGAAACTAACTTAGGAATACCACTATCTTATTTTGAAAACTGTGTGGATAAGTGTTAGTGTTAGTAGTAGTCAACACCACCACCCCCAACCAGGTCTTCAGGGATCAGTGGATGCCAAAGTTTCAGATAAGGAAGTTGCTTTTCCACTAGACAGAGAATAATCTAGAGTTTGTTTTTTTTTTTTTTCAGGTAACCCAAGAGGAACCAGATGGGAACAGAGATGAGAAAGATAAAGAGAAAAGCTGCATTGTGCAATTTGATTCTCTATGATTCTTCAGACATTTTCAGTGAAATACAATAAACCCAAGAATGTCTGATGTAAGTGCATTTTATTGGGTAAACCTGTTCAGAGACTGAGTTTTCTGTCTAGATTAACAAAGCAGACAGCAGCTGCAGAAAAAAGAGACAGAAAGCAGACAGAAATATGAGAGTGTAAGCCCATAGGTATTTACAGAAATGGAGTAGGTTTTTCCACTTTAAAACTACGGACATTTGGGACTGAATAATTCTTTGTTGTGAGGACCATTCTATGCATTGTACGGTATTTAGCAGCATTCCCGGCCTCTACCCACTAGCTGTCAATAGCCTCATATCTCCTCCCAAGTCTTGACAATCAAGTCTCTAGATGTTGTCAAATGTTCCCAGTGGGCAAAATTGCCCTAAGCTGTTCCTGGTGGAACTTATTGCCCTAATCCCCCAATTTATGTGTTATTGGGGGACACAAATTTATGGGTCACCAATATGAAAATCATTGTTAAAGATGGGAGTCAGATTGACTCATTGAAGGAGAGAAGAGGAAAGGGCAACAGAATTGACCTTGGTGAATTCCTACCATTTGAGGCAGGAGGAGAAAGCAGCTCAAAAAGCTAAATTGTATAATACTTAGAAACTATTTTATGAGATTGGCCTAATTGCCAAAGATTTTTCTCTCTGGAGAAGAAAGAATGATGAAGGAAGTATTAGGAAGAGAGAAGCAACAGGGCATGGGTGATTAAATACAAGGAGTAAAAGACAGGGAGATGGTCTGCCTGCATCTCTGTTCCTTATCTGGCCAACTCAGTCTTTTATATCTCTAGGTGGTCTTTCCAGAGCCCCATCCTCCAAGGCTATGTAAGGTCTTCCTGTCGTGTACTTGAATATCCCTTTCCTCTAATTGGCAAATGATTCCACTTTATGGCAACTGCTTATGTAGTGACCTGCCATCTGGATCCATGGAAGGAAAAAGCATGTCCACCTTACTCACTGTTGTATCTCTAGCACCTAACACATAGCTGATTCCTAGTAGATGCTGAAAAAACATTTGTTGAATGAATGAATGAATGAGTAAATCAACAAACAAACTAATCTAATGAGACAGTTTTTATTACCTTCATTTTATTGGTAAGAAAACTAAAACACATATAGGTTAAGTGATTTTCTTGCATAGGTTAAGGCCATATGACTAGTAAGTAGCAAAGCGTGACTGAGATCTAAACTTACATGATGTTAAATTTCAAGTCCTTTCCATAGTACTTCATCTATGTCTTGTTTGTATAATGGCATTTTGGGAATCTCCAGGGCCTTTCTGTTGCACAACTTTGAGTTCCAGCTACTCAGGAAGCGGAGGCAGGAAAATGGTGTGAACCCAGGAGGCGGAATTTGCAGTGAGCCAAGATCATGCCACTGCACTCCAGCCTGGGCGACAGAGCAAGACTCTGTCTCAAAAGAAAAGAAAAGAAATGTAATTCTCACTGTGAGTGGTGCTTTTGGGGATGTGCAGTGCAGGAGTCCTGAGCCTCTCACTTCTAAAATTTCCAACACAGGTGTTTTGGTTTCTGAGAACCTGACTTATATCAGGTTCTCTCTATCTAAATATGATTCACACTCCAATTAAAATGCTGGCTAGATACACAGCTGAGTCCTTTCCACATATTTTCCTCCCTTCAAGTTCTTCCTAACTGAAAATTGGATTGAAAAGTAACAAAAAGGAAGTACAGGCAGTCTCTCTTTTACTAGCAGGCTATGTTCCCAAATCTTATTTAAATGGATTGTTTGGAATTTATAACATACTTTTTCATTTAAAAAATAAAATAAAAACTGTTCTAAGGAATAAATCAGTTTCCAGGTTAGACCATGGAGGTCATTTCACAAGTAGGTAAAATTAAATTCAATACAAAAAGTCTTTGTTCAGGTTCCTAGAAGTTGAAATAAAAGTTGCCTAAGTGAGGTGACAGATCCAGAAAAAGCCTTAAACAAGATGTTTGAAAACCTCTTGTCTTGTCAAACGTACTAGAATAAAGGCTCAATAGACAATATACCCTGTTAAAAAAACTACTGGCAGAAAGAATGGTTTACCACAAACTTCTCTAAGACTCAAATCATACTGTCTTCAAGACATTCTCCAAAATGTAATTGCCTTACCCCAAAAGTTCTATACTGCATAATCAATCTTTGATTATTGAGAATTACATTTTGAAACAAACTTGACTTGGTAGTTTCATAAGAATATTACATTGATTCATGATTACCTTTCTGCCATCTTGCCATCTCACATGTACGTCTAATATGCCTCTAAAAACATAAGGCCAAAACAAAATTCTCTCTAAATTTCCTCCTTAAATTCCTGTCTGCCCTGCCCAAATCTTTTTTTTCCCTAAAACCATTCCCCTTTTCACAAAATGCTACATCATCCACTTTGGTTGCTCAAGTCAAAAATCTAAAATTCAGAGTTAATTGCTCTTTTTTTCTTTATTACTCACCCTTCACATCCAAACCACAATAAAATTTTGTTTGTTCTACCTTTAATATCTGTTCTTAATCTGTCTACCTCTCTGCAACTTCACTGCTCCTGACATAGATACTGTTATCTCTCATCTGGACCATTGAAAAAGCCTCTAAACTCCTATCCCTGACCCCATTTTTCCTCTCACGTTTATCCTCCCTCCATTCCCTAGTATGGAAGAGCATGAGCTTTGGAGTAGAGGTACCAGGCATAGGCTATGACCCTTTGCTATCAATGTAGCCTTCCCTAAGTCATCTTGGCATTTCCTGTTGTTTCCGTTTAGCTCAGAGAGATGATCATTTGGACTGTCCATTTCATAAATCCAGTTCAGTGTTGTCCTGACTCTCATTGAGAGTGACCAGCCTTCAGGTCCTAGGCTATTCAAGTGCAAGAAATCTACCAATCCTTTGAAAATATATAACTTAGAGTCAAGCAGACCATTGCATTCCAAACACAGAATCATCTTCTAAGTTCTAACTGCTCTATTATAACCAACTTGCATAGGTCAGCATTTGAGGATAACCTGATGAGCAAAGTGTTGCTGTGAAACAGCATCCAATTGGAAGGTCCCAGTCTCCACAAAGCAAACTGTCCTGGTGAGTCCTTACCAAGGCAGCTTTCTAGGTTCTTTCTATGGCTCCTCAAAAACATAGCTCAGATTGTCCATTCTGCTTTTTTCACTCTGATCTCTTCAGACAGGACACGTCAGACTTCAGGATACCATACTCCACATGGTCCCCAGGGCCTCAGCCCTGTTCTGGCTTACCCCCTTGCTCACTTGTCCAGCCCAGCATGGGGAGGAAGAGGTAAAACACCTAAGTAACATTAATTTCCACCAAGCCACTTTCACTAAATTTCATTGAATGAATAAGTACTGATGGCCCTTTAACTTTTCCAGATATGTTTATATTTTTAAAGATGATGTGATCTTTAGAGTCAATGAGATCTCAGAAAATATAACTGCTTTTCTAGCAATTTATACAAAGTTATTTGGGGAAAGAAGACCTTCAGCTAAGCAACTTAACCCTTAACCCTATTTAGAAGTCTGGTCCCAAAATTAGCTCTGTTAAGTTTTTGTTTGTTTGTTTGTTTGTTTGCTATATCTTCTAAACCCAGAGTACTATATTGTCTGTAATCTACTTTATCATAAGATTTTAGATGTAGATTAGTTTAAATTATACTGTAGAGACAATCAGTTGCTGTAGTCAGTTCTATATTTACAAGACAGGGGCCAGCTAATATTTAGTTTAAAAAGCCAAACTTCATAGGAAATTACTACCAACAATTACAGCTATCATTATTGCCCATTAACTCCAGAGGCTTTTTAGCATGATGAATGCTAGAAATGAATATTTCGTTGGTGAAAGTATGAGCATTTTAGTTAGCTTAACATATGCTAGATCTGGGTTGCTACTGATGAAAGCTGGTTCTCAAAACATCTGAATTGTCTATAATATTCTAGAGATACTTTTTTTATATATAAAATTAGATATAAGAATTTAGAAAGATCTATAGCCTGTGCACTTAGAAATCATGGCTGATGCCTGCTCCATAAAAGCTATGTTGAGCCATTTTGTAGGAAATTCTGGTTGCCTAATGCCCACAATAATTTTGCCTCTAGAATAGTACACAGATGATCTGTAACCACATTTGAAGTTCCTATTGATTATCAAGAAATTTCCATATCATGTATTCCTCTTATCTGTGGAAGCCTGGATAATACACTATGGCCAGGTAGTAAAAATGGGTCCTGCCTTGATTTGACATGGCCAAATCATCTAAAAGAACAGAGTCTGGATCTTGAATCAGCTTACAGCGTAAATTTTGTAAACTGTTGTGCCTGCTTGCTAATACATGTTTATTTAACACAGTAAATGTGGAAATTTAGGGAGAATTTGGTCTACTCTTTTCTTTATTCTTTTTTTATTTCTTTTTTTTTTTTTTTTCATTAAGCAGCAAGATTATTGGGACATACTGAATTTCAACTCCTTCTAACCAATAGTGCCTACCATTCATGACCATGAAAATGAATTCATAACAAGTCCCACAAATGATTCAATACAATACAATTAGAACCAGAGGCTTCTGTGCATGCCTGAGGTCTCGCATTTGATTTTCTTCTGAAAGACATGGAGCTGAGTTAATCAATCTTCAATCTCTTATGTCCCTTTCCCCACAGAGAGAAAAATCCGTATATGTGCTGCCATGTTCACAAGAGCCTTTGCAGATGGTCTGTCCGTATGCTACAGTAGAGCAAGAGCAGCACCACTGAGCTCCTAGTGCCAGACAGAGGAAAAGAGGCAAGTTGGGAAAGAGAGAGGAAGAAAGGTATGAGTAAAGTTTGGCATTGGAAAGAAAACAGCATCTGTAGAAAAGCTGTAGACAGTTCCGCTTCCTTAAAGTGGAGAGTTAAACTCACCTTTTGACAGCATACTTTCTTTGCATAGGAGAATAACCCACAGTGGCCTTTAGACACATGAGTTTTACTAGAAATGTGACTGCATAGTATGGAGAAAGTCTGGAAAACACTGTTTATCACAAATGGCTTGGTTTTTGAATGGACTTTTTAAGTATTTTATTCAAACACAAATATTTGACATCAAATGTTTCGACAAATGAAGTTTTAAAATGCAAAAATTAGCTTTACATTTGATAATTCCAAGATCATCATCAGTAACAAAAACACCTAAAACTTTCACCACCAGTGAGATGGAAAAGGATATTTCGACACTGGGGGACAAGGGAGGGGCATATGAGATTTTGCACTAGGACCCATTTTACTAACTGGCCACAGTACATTATCCAGGTTTCCACAGATAAGGGGAATACATGAAATAGAAATTTCTTGATAGTCAATAGGAACTTCAAATGTGATTACAGATCATTTGTGTACTTCAAAACAATCCCTAATGCAACCAGAAGATGAAACAAGTCCTAGGCAGAAGTTTAACTGGGGACCAAAAAGGGAAGAAGGACAGGAGGCAGAAAGGGAGAAGAAAGAGGTCATCTCAGTCTCTTGGATTATGAAAATACAAAGCACCTTTTAAAGGTTGTGGCAGATTAAACTAAGAAGTAAGAAGGAGACCTGTCTACAGAGACTTACTGGCCACATATTGAGGTTTGGATATTGGTAGGTAAAGAGAAGCCACTGAAAGGATTTAAGTGAGAAAATGACAAATCAGATTTATATTTTTGGTTAAACAGTTGGGTTGCAGTGTGGAAGACATCTATTCTCAAATCATGAGAAACACATTTAGGTCATAAAAGTTGTTATAGTCTATTTACAGTCTAATGAACTATATAATCATGTGCACATACACATCTGTGGGTGTCTATAAAATCTATTAAGTTATATAGCATTTGGTAGTTTGTTGACAACGATTTAAAAAAGGAGTCTGTGATGTAGGCAGGCGTAATTATCTCCACTTAACAGATAAGAAAACTAAGCCTTAAAAGATAAATGACTTGCCGAAGGTCACATAAATAATAAGGGCTGAAATCAGGCCTATGAAACACCTCTCTTTACTTCTAGTCTTATATTTTTCTGTGACTCTGTATGCTTAATAGTGTAGTCTTCTAATAAATTTACTATTTTTTTCAATTTACTCAATTGGGAAAGGGGTAGGGAATCACTTTGTTTTATCACAGGGAAAAACAGATGGGAAACACTTTGGGTTTTCCTAGCTATACAGGCAGAATGAGCAGGGATCTCCCTGCTCCCTGACTTTGCACATGCTGTTTCTCTGACTGGAACACCTTCCTCCCTCAAATCTTTTTCTGTCCTCCCTTCATCTCCATATCACCAAGTCATCATTTCCAGAAGCCTTCCCAGATTTCCAATGCTGGAAACACGCTCTTCCTCTGCATTCTAATACTCAGAGGTCAAGTTTACCATGACACTTATTCTATATCATGAATGCATGTTTACCTCTGTGTTTCCTCACTAGACTGTGAACTCCTAAACATAGAAAATGTACCTCTTTTCTTCCTATATCCCCAATCCTGGCACAAGGCTTGGCACACTTTAAGTGCCTAAGAATGCTTGTTAGTCTGAATTGTTGAATAACATTTGCTGAAGGAGCTGCATGCAACCTACCAAGGTTAAAAATAAGATCTATTCCTTATGAAAAGAATCCCTGTACCTTGTACCAATCGGATCTCTATTTAAGCTCTAATCTCCTGTGCATGATTTATCACCAGAGCAACTGTCTGAAAATGCTTTTTCCTTATCTCACAGAGCCATAGTAAAAGCTAGTTGACTTTAAGCAAATGGTATTTTTGTCCTTCTATTTTTTCTCTTGCTATTTTTTCCCTTCTATTTACTTATCTACTGGCAGAAAGAAAAGAAAAATGACTTGGATCTCTATTTAGATATTTGATAGACAATGTTTACATAGGAATGGCTATAAATTGCTGGCTAAGCACAGTTTGAATATCTAAAACATGTTTGTTCTATTTTGGATGCCATTATGGCAGAGAAAAGAAGGGAAAAAACACACACCACATATATAGATGGACTTAAAGATTTAGATTTTTATTATTTCCAAGGCAATAGTTTATGATCAGCATTAATCACTGAAAGAAATGTGTCTGACACCAAGAAAACTGGAGTTAGCAGCAATCTTCAGAGTTCAATGCAACCAGCCTTAGTCCTGCCCTGGTTCTGACCTGACTACAAACTGACTGTCTTGGCCAGGTGCATGCTGCAGGTGTCTCAGTTTTGTCCCTTCTAAAAGAAGGAATTAGGTACAGAAAAGACTTTGAAAAAAGTCCAATTCCATTTATTTCTCCCTGGATTCACCTCAACATATCTACATAGTTTGCTTTTTCATTGAGCGATCTGATGGAATCACATGTTGAATGACCAGTCTGATCTCTTTCTGTCAGAAACACAGGTTCTCCTTACCTGGAAATGTGCTGACACTATTTCCAATATGAATATGAATATGTTTTTATGGCAATCCATATGAATTCCAAACATATGAATATGTTTTATGGCAATATTTATGTTTTTTTCTTTATGAAACTGAACATTCATGTTTCACAGACTTAATACAATTTATTCTGTGTTCAACTACTTCCTAATCAGGGATGAGCCACAATTTTTAAAAATGCCTTCCCAAAGTTGTAAATAAAATTGATTATTGGTTCAAAAAAAGGATATATTGAAATAGTTGTCTCTCTTAGTGCTTTCAAAATATCAATTGTTAAAATAGGTTCGTGACATTTTATTTTCACACAATTCTGGAGAAACACATGAAATACAACCTAACAGTGACTTCATAGAACCTTAGGAAATTTCCTTTCCCAAATGATAAACAGGTTTCCCATATACTCTTCCAGAGCTGAAGAGATATTAAGTAGCTCCAAAACTTTCCTCTTGCCCAGATCTTATTACTCAAAAATGTTCCTTGGCCTCCATTATCATCAGCACAAAGTTCAACTTTTCACCTCTCCCTCTGCAATCTGGTCTCAACCTACTTTCCAGACTCATCATTCACTAATGCCTTCTCTTGCTGTTAAATTGAACTAAACCATGTGCCCCACTTTCCTCACATATCCTATATTTTCTCACCTCCCATCTTTGCTCACATAATCCTCCTTCCCCTGGTGCTACCTGTCCCTAAGTCTGCAGACATTTAGATGACATGATGTACATGACCACTGTTAACCTAGTTTCTGAGACAACATAATAGGCTCTCAATAGATGATGGATGCTATTCACTCAATCCTTCATATTTTGTTCATTCATTTGTGGATCTCTTACTCTGTTCTAAGCAAGGTTCTGGTTAACTTTATGGTCGATAAGAACAGAATGACTACATAATTTGTAGGTATTGTACAAAATGAAAATTCAGACTCTGTTATAAAATAAGAATTTCAAAACAGTGATAACAGTGCTTTAGAAGCACAGGGCTCTTCTAACTACATATCCCTATGTGACTACACAGACTGCATACCCGTAAGACTAGCCCTGAATAAGACACAGACTTTATGAGCTCCCCGACCCAAGGAAGCTTGGGTTGGGGGTAGACAGGCAAGCAAAAACAATCACTATATAAGTGCTGTGAAATGTGTAAGCACGGATGCTGTGGGAACATGGTGATGGAGCACTCAACCCACACTAGGGTAAAGATGGTGAGTGGGAGGGAGTTGAGAAAATCTTATGGAAAAAGGCCATGCCTAAACTCAGTTTTGCAGTTCATACTGGAGTTGGAAAGGCAAGAAAGAGGGAGTAGCAACAGAAGGGTCCCTCAAGAAATGAAATAATCCAGTGCAAGGGACAGGAAATCAGAAATGTGTCCAAATCTTACTAATCCTTTAAGGCAATGATTTTCAAACTTTTTGAACATGAATTACAATAAGAACTGTATATTTTGACCTAGGACACACACTGAATCAAAAATTCCAAAAAACAATACTCATCCTTGCAATGTGCAGTCTCTCATCTCTTTCATAATAAATTTATGACCCGCAATCTGAAGAGCCCTGCTTTAAGGACTGCCTCAAATGTCACCTCCTTGGCAAACCTCCTCATATCTTTAGGCCCTAGCCATTTGAACTCCTGCAGGGGTCCTCTCTTGACACTTTGCTTTCTAATGTCTGTGATATGCCATGTGTCTCCTGTTAGATTAAAGCTTGAAGGCCCCTTCAGATGCTCTGCAAATATTAGGGTCCGATAAATGTTTACTGAGTGACAGGGCAAGCAATCCATTACCTTCCTCAATCCTCAGATCTGCCATCTTTCTTATGACTACCAGTGCTTTGTATTGTTCTCATTTTCCACCATTTTAAGAAACTGGGCTCTATTTTATTAATCTAATAACAAATTGTGGTTCTAGCATCCTAAGACTTTCTACTGCCAAAGCAGTCTCTCTAACAGGTCCTTTTTACTTAAAGAGAAATTACTCTTGCCCTTGCAGGTTTTAAAGCATTTCAATGATAGTAACCTTAGTTTTTTATAACCCCCAAGGTCCAGGAATTTTTACATGCATTTTATTATAACATTATTAAATCAACCTGTGAATCAAGTAACATTGTTATGACCATTAGTTCCCATAAGTTCAAACAGACTTAAATGTGTCTGATCCAAAGGCCATGCTCTCTCCATGATGTTAGTTAAATTAAAATGTGACAAATTTTATCTACTGATGCACATTTGGCCGATAAAGGGCCAGATGGACCCAGCAGCCAGCAAGTGATTCTAGGCATGGCAGTAACTTTGTTAGAAGTCTTGTGGTAAATCACAGCTCCTTACTTTCTGGGCTTTGTGTGAGGCCCAACTTCCTGCCTCCCTCACTGGCTTGGCATTGATGTCCTTCCCTGATGTCTTCTCATGAGCACTGAGCTATTTCCAAACCTACACTGGATATGTCACATCAGATTCTAAAGGTTAGCCATTCTTTTTCTGTCACTTATTTGTTGTTATGTGGAAGTGGTCTGTTTCATTGTCCCTTCGGGGACAGGAGCAAGAAAGTATTTCCTTGTTTTCCTGGGAGTCATGTAAAGGATTTAATGTAAGTTAGAATTAAGTCCAAATGTTTTCAGAGATTTTCCCTTGGCACATTGGCTTACCCTTACTGTTAGGTTCCAGCACCAGCCAAGGTCTGAGGGGAGTTTGTGGGGTGGCGGGTAGCTGAAAGAATACTCACAAGACCATAGGTAGTGGGACATGGCTTATTCAGCAGCTCCCTCACACTGTCGGTGCTGCTTTTATACACCTTACAGACAATAGTGGCTCAGAGGCAGGCAGTGAACATCCCCCATGTGATGGCTACAAAGCTGTGATTGTATAATGCACAGGATTGTGTGCCTGTGCTCCAATACCGCTGTGTCACGCTATGCCGGATGTGTACCTCCGCCTGTACTTGACTGCAGTGCAGCCATTGTTCTTAGTCTTACTTAGACCTCTTCCATCACAGAGGCCATGTATGCACACTACCTAGGTCTGCCAAGGCAGAGACAGCTCTTCAATGTCTCTACCTCGCCTGTACACTTGAGATAGGAAGTCTCCTGTAGAGTAAACCCAGAGTATGAAAACATTATGAACAGGAGATACTATGAAGGCTCATTTCTAACCTATAAGAAGAAAATGTTTGCCAGAAGACAGTGTGGTAAAGTGGCAGGAGCCTAAACTGGGAGCAGAAGGCCTAAACAATTTCAAAATGAAATGTTATATATGGAAGTGCTTTGTGAGCTTTTTATAGCAACACCAACAGAAAGAATCGAGACTTATTTTTGACTCCTGATACTGAAAGGTAACTTTCAGCTGGGTCAACTCCCTCATTTGAGGAAGGTGAAACTCAGAGAAGTCACGGCTGCCTAGAGCTAAGCCCAGGCTGTAGCCCAGACCTTCTATTTATAGAATGGGACCAGGTGTCCCATCATGCAATCATGCACATTTTTCCTGGGGATTAGTTATGTATACCTCTTATTTCTCAGGCCACACTTTTTTTCTATTACCCAAGATCTCATGTTAAAATAAACCTTTCACTGGATTCAGGATACTTTAGATACTTGGGGCTCCGATTCTAAGAGAACTTGGAGTAAGCAAGGCCACTCCCAAGCTCCCAGGTGTGGGTCCATGTCTATGTCCTCTGTAGATCAAGACCTACATGGATCCATGTCTAGGCATTCTCTGGTTCTGGTGGGGCCTCAGGGTCCTCCCTGCCAGTGCTTTAATAATGCCAACAGTTCTATTCTGATGAGGTCTCAGGGTCCTCCCTGCCAATCCTTTAATAATGCCAACAATTCTCTCTCTTCCCGGAAGCCAGTGACCTGCCTTAGCAGATACCAGCTCCTCTGTGAAATACTTCGTTTAGATCCATGAGTACTTCCAGTGTTAAAATCCACAGAGACCAAAAATATCCTCTGTCTTGCACAGTTACTGTTTCCTACATGGATTAATTTAAACCAACCCCACAGGATCTATAGTGACAGATCTTAACATGGAGCCCAGCCTTGCTTCATGGACCTGTGAGCTGTGACCCCATCAGAAGGGTGCTGAGCTTGATTTAATTTTCTGCTGCTGCCATCTTAAAATTCTTGACAATTTTTTTTAACAAGGGGCCCTGCATTTTTACTTTGCACTGAACTCCACATATTATATAGGTGGTTCTGCATGGAGTTGAAGCTATCATGTATTCTGAAAATGCCACACATAACCTCTGGCTTTCCTCTGCTCTCCCATGCTGAAAACAACTTGATATGTGTGGGTTGGGGTGGGGGGGATAACTATACAAAGTTCTCACAGTATCATTCTTCCATGACTTACGAATCTTCAGAGAAATGGGTTTCCATAGTGGAAAATATTCAGAAAGGCACCAAATTTTTCATTTTGGACTAAATATGAATTATTAATGTTGCATTTTCTAAATAATTTATCACAAAGTATCTCATGGATTCTAATTCAGAGTGTGTGAGTGTCTACTACCTGTCTGGCCTTTTATATAAATGTCTTATTCATTACAACTTCTTTACTAAAGTTCCAGTTACAAACACCATCAACTTGTTCATCCAAAAAATATTTGTGCCAGGCATTTTTCTAGGTTTTTGGAGATAAAACAATAAACAAAAAAGACAAAGACATTAACAAATGTTTGCTATGTAAGTGCTTTTCTAGACATAGAAGAATATAAAATGAAAAATAAATGGCTTCTGTTCTCAAGAGGCATGTACTCTAATAGGAAGAAAGATGAAAATAATACAAGATATATAGATCCGTAAGTACTGAATGAGATATTCAAATTAGAGATGAAAAGGAGGGCTTTCAGAGGAAGGAGAGAGGAAGAAAGTGACTAACCTGTTTTATAACTGGATAGAAAAATTATCAGATTTGTACATAAAGTGTGACATTTGACATTGAAAATCTTCACACTTTATGCAGAAAAATGTTGATTAAAATGGAAGCTGATCAAAACTTCAGATACTGAATTTGCTATAAACAATGATCATGAAAATACAGCCTTGTAGAAACTTAAGTTGGAAATGCTGCTTTACAAAGACTATCTATGGGGTCAATTAAGTAGCGAGACAATTCAGTAGATGTCAGTCCTTAGATCAAGCAAGAAGAAAACGCTGAATTATAAATAAATTACTAGCCCTCTTTTTGGAAAACAACTGATTCATCCATATAAGAAAAGTGAGAGGTTGGAGATTTGATACTAGAAAGTACATGGAACTCAGATTTAATTGGGAAACTGTCATGAGACTGTGAATGATTCGATAGGAAGGTGAATGAGATACAGAACTGCTGGGCTGCACAAATCCAGAGAACATCATTCATATGAATTTCCTTTGTGAATGGTGAGTGCAATACAAATGATACCTCTAGGATAGTGCAACACAGCATCGGTGACCATAAATGAGCAAACCTGAGACTGCCATGTTTAATTCTGAGAAACAGTCAGGTTGGAATGGCCAAGATAGAAAGGTAAATCAGATGGCCACACTACTGTTGAACAGTGATCTGAAAGCAGGGAAGATCTTCAGATGACACAGTGCAAGTGCAAATGTGATGTGGGTCACCCACAGAGAGAAGGAGCATTCATTCCAGCCTTGTTTTATAAGGGAAACATGTCTCTGGTCCATTCATTCTGGGAACCCAAATCTTGAGGGTTATTACCTATTGGTGTCTACCTGCTGCAGATACATTTTAAGAATAATAACTTAGGGGAGGTTTTGATTTGGCCTTCAAAAAAAAAAAAAAACTGCATCAAAGCAGTTTAATGAGAATGACTTATGTAACATCATAACATGAGTTCTAATGCAGAGCCCATGCAAGTCCTAGGTTGGACATTCACTTTGTTTGGACAGGATTCAAACTTTGTAAACAAAAAAAACCTTACTTTTCTCAGCTGATAACATGGAGAAGAAGGTTAAGAGACTTTATTTACTAGAGTTTTTGGGAAAATTAAATTAGGTAATGCATATAAAGTGCCAAACAAAGATCCTGCCAAATTGTTATTCAATAAATGTTAGCTGTTTTTATTATCTTCATTTGCTAACAACTAAAGTACTTGAATATAAACACACATA
Organism: Papio anubis; assembly: GCF_008728515.1. Lineage (NCBI taxonomy): Eukaryota > Metazoa > Chordata > Mammalia > Primates > Cercopithecidae > Papio > Papio anubis. The sequence continues at coordinate 198,015,087 of NC_044976.1, forward strand.
TGCAAAAGAGTGTGTGTGTCTATATATATATGCACATGCATACATACACATTTATCACAATGCACACACCCAGGACACTCCAAAACCTTCTCTCAGGGAGTAAGCAGGAAATCAGACAATTGGATTGACTAAGACAAGTAACTGTCATCATCCTGTATTTGATCACTCTCTACTCTTCATCAGTACACCTGCCTATACTGAATTGATGTTTCTTTGAATGAGAAAAGAGAATTATTTATAATAATGAAAGAGAGCTCTTAGTTTTCCCATATGTAGTTGTTGAAAATTTCTAAGTAAAGTCATCATTAATTATTTGTTCTCAGCACTAGCTGGTATTTCTGTCTTAAAGCTCAGAAATATGCAAATCAAGAATTTATTGAGTCCACACTTCCCACAAAGTACAACATCAAAAAGTGCCTAATGCAATGTTTTGGTTTGTCAATGGGTTAGTTGGTTGGTTTCTGTTTTTCTTACTTGAGAAATATTAAGACAACTGTGGCTATTGATGAAAGAAAAACAACCTTGAAGTGAGTACTACCTCAGTAAATCTCTCCTGGACAAGAATGCTAAACCTAACTACCACTTACTATATAGTAGCCTGGTTCTGCTATTTAGACCCCTTAAGCTTCATTTCTAGTATTAGAAAAAGTGCTTTGTAATCTCTTAAGTGTTTTATTACTATTACTACTCTTATTATTAACTAGAATCCAATCAAAAATAGTTCTAGAATGTCTTGAAGGCATATTAGCAGATAAGAAATATATATATATATATACACACACACACACACACACACACACACACACCAGAAGGTAATCAGAGAGTAGAGGCAGTTTTCAAAGAGAGCAAATTTAAAAACTATATATCCAGGATTTATTTCCAGAGGATGAAATTTGTGCTTCTAGAGGGTGATGTTGCAGCTGGAGTCTCAGAGGTGATCATCAGAAATGTCAAAAAAGGGCAACAATACAGAGAGGTCACAGAGGGATCACAGAACGATGGCTCAAGGTCTACCTGGGGACCTTCTGTTAGGATGGTGCAAAGACTTAGAAGCATCATCATATTGCAAGTGACAAAGACTTTTCACAGAAATCAATTTAGTGTGAAAGCAAAGCTCCATCTGGCAGCCAGAAAATTCAGCACTATGAAAGGTGCTGCTTGCAGACACAAGGGACATCCTGTGTGTCCTAGACCTGCAGGGAGGGTCAGAACATTAAATAGGAGGTTACTAAAAGCAATGATTGGAACCAAATAAAACCATATATTAAATGCTGAAGTCTTACTTATTTGTGAGGTCTAAAGAAAAACATTCATGTGTTTTTGAACCATAAACCAAGGCAAAGTTTTTTTGTGTAGTTTTATTTTTTTACTTGCTTTGTAAGTGCACATACAGCAACAATCCAATTTAGTGAAACAGTCCTTGAAGCAGGTGCTACAGAATTATAGGTGTTTCTTTTCTTTATTCCTCCCATTCACTTGTTGAGACAGTTTGGCCTATTCAGGCAACTTAAATGCCCATTAACAGTGCTTTTTGAAGTAAAGGGGGCTATATCCATCCCCTGTCCTGGAGTTGGTGAAATGAACTAACAGCCAGCAGCTACTTCCCCACCTTCCATAAGCTCTTCAATAGCCACCACAAGTAAACAAACCCCAAATAATTCTATGAGCTTTGGCAGTAAGTTTGTCCTTAATTGTACCAGGAATAGGGACCCTTGCTTTTGGTCCTCCTGGGTGTTGTTTCTGCTAATCGTAGATGTACAAAGAAGCCTGCTATAAAGAGCCAACCCTAAGGACAGTATTTGCAAATTTGCTAAGGCTGTGCCCTGTGATTAACCCATCAATATACAGCCAAGAGTAAACAGCCTTTTCTTTAGACATAATTTCAGTCATTGTGTGTCCACCAAAGAGCCAAAAAGAGGATTTAACTCAAGGGGAACAGAATTTAATTGCCTCTTGTCACAAGACACATTTTGATTCTTTTAAAGCCACTTCCTTCCTCCTTGTGAGTGAATCACAGTTATTTCAAAGAGATTTTGGCAACTGGCAAATTCTGGGTTGGCAACCTTTAATTGGTTGCTTTTGTTTTCTGCCTACCCCACCCTTCCATGGCAGCCATATCCTTCAAAGCTGTGTGGTTTCTAGAAAGAACAGAGACTTTATCAGCAAAATGACAAATTCCCCTCCTTCCATTTGCCAATTATGTGCCTTTGGGCAAGTTACATAATTTCTTGGCCACAATTTCTAATCTGTGATGTGGGGACGAAAGAAATCCAGCAGGATCTTTGGGAAGATTCTAAATAATTTAGTTAAAGGTATTAACCTTGTTCGGTATAGCAGATAAGAATTTTAATCCGCAAACTGAAAAGTGTTTAAACGCAAGCTTATTTTTCTATGACTCAATTCAAACTTATTTTTCTATAACTCAAATCAAAATCTACTTGTGTATCTTTAATCTGCTGACAGGCAGAGACTTAATCAATTTGGTTATCAGTCCCATCCCCCAACTTCCTCAGGGTTTACCTGATTTCTGAGGACAGATTATGCTGAGCTAAACAACAGGTTCAGGGACAGGTCAGTGGGGCCTAGGGGAGGCGAAGAGGGCTGTTACCCACCTGAACAGGTACATGTTTGTTGGTTTTGTGCCTAACCAGTCTTTGGTTCAGTGTAGGTCCCTGCTGAATCACCCCTCCTTCTCCATCCACGATCCTTGGTGACCAGGGCCCTCTCAGATAATCCCAGTGTCCTGCTCTGGAGTGAATGTGCTGTTGCCCTCATGGCCCATGAGCTATAGAAACCATGTGGGATTACCATAGTCTTACATCAAATTCAAGCTTCTCTCTGGCTTAATTTTCTGCTCCCACATCATCATGAGCAGTAGCAGTTTTCAGAGCCTCTCAGGCCTCTCACACTAGACATTCTACACGTCTTTCCATGTGAGAGTCTTGTTTCACTGGCCTCCATTCAAGAATGGAGCTCTGGGTCCTGCCTGCAGTTGAGGGCTCCAATTCACCAACATAGTGACCTTTCGAGCTTCCTCTGTGACTGTCACCTCCTTCATGCAGCTCACTACCTTCTTTATTCCAATAAGCTGTAAATAGTTTGGGGGCATGAAAAATGGATCTGATTCATCTCACATTTTCTGTGCTATGTATCTTCCCAGAGCCTAAGCTTCTGAAATTCAAGGCTTTTCTCTGCTTCTAGTGTAATATGTGTTAATGTCTATGATCTAGCCACCTAAATAAGGGAGGGATTATAAAATAACTGCAAATATTGGGAGGAAAAAATCCCATAATATTTCAGAATACTATTTCACTATATGACCTTTAAATATAATGATAATGTTAATAATGATGGGACATTGTTATTGACTACTTTATGAATTCCTAATAAGAAATAATGTGTGGATTACTTCAGGCCTTGATAAGAAGGTCATAAGAAATTTTTTTTAATTTATAGAATGTTAAAATTGGAAAGATCTTAGAGATCATTAGTGCATACTTTGGTTCCAAATCTGTTATCACCAGTAATCCCTTAAAAGTCTTTTCTCTCTATAAAGTGGACACTGTCTTGAAAAATCATATCTGAAGACAATTTGTACTATCAGTTGCTTTATTTCCTTGTTATTGATCAAAACACCTACATTGCCTATTGGTCTTTTAATTCAGCATGAGAGAGCCTTTTAGGGTTGGACCTAGGCCACATATGCAAAGGATTACTGGTCAAAGCTGAAGTCCAAGAGAGACATACAAAAGCTGCTCTCATGCCCTCTGACACCTTATGTGGGTCCTGTTTACATACTGACCACTCTGCACAACTCCTCTAGAAACACCATTGAATGTTTTCTGCTCTTGTTTTACAGCTTGTGACCTTTCCCCTGGCATAAGATGCCGACCTTCCTATAACCATCTCCTTGGCTGGGGCCCTAAGCCCTCTCTTCCCTGACTTGCTTAGAAGTGGTTGAGCAAAAATTTGAACATGGTAACTCTGACTCCACAGCTCTTGAGTTTATACAATTTTTCAAGAGGATGCTATACAGCATCCCAAATAACGTAATATAATTCCCTTCCTGTTATTAAGTTCCTAGACAGAATTTAGAACTTGAAATCTTAATTTAAAGTTAAATTCTCTTTCTTGGTTAAAAGAAACAATGATAGCAGGGGAGGGGCCAAGATAGCTGACTAGAAGCTAATTGTGTGTGCTGCTCTCACAGAGAGAAAAAAGAGTGGCGAGTAAATACTGGATCTTCAACTGGAACATCCAGTGGACACATTGGGATTCATCAAGGAATCACTTCAACCTACAGAGGTCAAGAGGAGCAACACAGGACTATTGTCCACCAAGGAGTGGCATGAGCCAGGGGAGTCTCCCGCACTGTGGGAAAACAGTGAGTGAGAGCCCCCAGGGACCCATACTCCTGCCCTGGACCTTTGCAACCCTGGGATCAGGAGATCCTTTTATGAGCTCACCCACCAGGCCCTTCAGACTGACATGGAGAGCTATGCGGATTCTGGGCAGATCCACCACTTAGGCACATGCAGAGTCCCAGGAGCCTCGGATCCCCAGGCATGCTGGCATTAGTGGCTGCAGCTCTGGCAACAGGAGTTTAGTCTGCCTTGCACACTCCCAGGAAAGGGGAATCCAGGGGGCTAAAGCAGTACTGGACTGCAAGCCTTGCCTCCACTGTACCCGATACGATAAGGCCCACTGGCCTGGGACTCCAGCCACCCTCCAAACAGGCTCTTGGGCCAGTAGCAGCTCTGCACTTCCCTGGGAGAGAGCTTCCAGTGGGAGAGACAGGCCATCATTTTTGTTGTCTTGCAACCCTCATCTCATCACTGTTGCCTTCAGGCTCTGGAGGATACGGCTGAATAGGGACTGGCGCAGATCCCTCATGGAACAGTGTAGATGCCTCATGGAAAAGTGGCCAGATTGTTTTATACATGGGGTTCCAATCTTGCTTCTCCTCACTGCACAGGACCTCCCGACTTTGGACCCCAAACATGCCTTCCTGGGCTGTGAGCTGATAGCAGTTCTGCACTTCCTTGGAAAGGGCTCCCAGAGGCAGAGGCAGAGGCAGGCCGCCATCTTTGCTGCCCTGCAGCCCTCGCTGCTGTTACCCTCAGGCTCTGGAGTTTGTGTGGTGATTGCAGACTGGCACAGATTCCCAGTACAGTGCAGCCGCCCTGTAGAAAAGTGGCCTGACTGTTCTCCATGCAGCTCTCCATTTTCACTTCTCCTCACTGGACAGGGCCTCCCAACCAGGAACTGCAGCACAACTACCCTTCTCTTGCCTGAACACTTCAGTCAGAGGTGGCTCTGCAGTTCTCTGGAGGAAATGCCAGAGACAACCCACAGCCCCCTTGCAGGTGCAGCTGCAGTGATACCACCCTAATCACTCTGGACTGGGGAAACAACAAAGGGCCTAGTCGCTATTCTGGCACCTCTAGCACACTACAGCCACCATACCACAGTTCCTCTTTCCTGTGAGCCTCCATCCTGCCACTCTTCACCACGAAGGGCCCCCAGTTCAGGATCACAGATCAGCCACCCTGTGGCAGGCCAATTCTCCCTGACAATAACACAGACAGGCCTGCATAGCACCCCAGCTACACAAACAAATTTCCACAGCACTGCCTTAACATTGAGCAAATATTTAACCCAGGGAAATTGGTGCCCAAACATCAAAGCTAGAAATGAAACGTATGGTCAGTAGGATCCTTGCATGGGTTTCTCCCTTGTGGAGCCAGCCAAAATAATAGAGACAGCCTTACATTCCTAGTGCCAGGACCCATCTCAGGTTGACAAAATCTGAGATAAGTCAAGGTAACAGAGGCAGCTGTCTGAATAGATTCATTGGAGAGCCTAAGGCAGCTCTCCAGACCAAGCTGTAAAGGAGATAAGATAGAAATAATCACTCTGGTACCACAGTAGACAGGCCTTGAAGGTAATGGGGCCCTTTTAATTGGATTTAGCAAGCATTTTTTCTTTTTGCCTCTGTACTTCTAGTTGAAACAAAATTAGTTACCAGTAAACTTAGGCAAATGCTATACTGCACGTAGGCACAAACCCCAACCTATATAAGCACTAAGAAAATTGTAACGCTTTGGGTTGGTCTGGTGGAATTATCTCCGGCCTTCTCCCTGTGTCTGGTTACAGTAATACATTTCCTTCTTTCCTAGTTTGTCTGCTTCTCGTTATTGGGCCTCGAGAAAATGCAGCTGGACCCAGTTTGGTTCAGGGAACAACCCCACCCATGGCTGAGCAGACCCACTGGTCGTAGCTCTGAGTTTCCCTGGGAAGGGGCTCCAGGGGGTCACTGACAGCCCCTCTTCCACTGCCACTGCCACAGCAGTGAGTCTGTCCCTGGGGAAGGAACAAAGAGCCTGAGAGGCTCACCTGTGCTTCCAGCATACCACAGTCACCATACGAACAGGAGTGCAATCTCTCTTCCCTGTGAGCCCTCAACCTCCTTCTCCTCAACAAGCAGAGCCCCAGGCCCAGGCCAGCAGCACAGCCATCCCACTCCCTGGCTGAACATTCCCAGTAGCATCAGCTCTTCCTTTCTCTGAGGTGAAACTCCCAGAGGCAACTGAAAGCCCCTCTGCCACTGCCACTGCCACTGCAGTGGTCCTACCCTTGCTGCCCTTGGGCTAGGGAAGGAGCAAAGACCCTGAGTGCTTTAACCACACTTTTAGCAAGCTGCAGTTGCCCTAAGGAGAAAAGGATAGTCTGTCTCCCACGTGATACCTCCACCACCACGCTCACCCCCACTACCCCACTTGTCAGGGCCCCCATCCCTCACCACTTGGGCCCACAGGGCAGCTGCCCCATCCTAGGCCAATTCCACTGATTGACAACAGATCCACATCTCTCTGGGGTGGAGCCCCAAGAGACGAGTGAAAGGTCCTCTGCCACAATCACTCTCAAGGCTCCTTTCTTAGCAGGGGAGCTGCTGCCTCCAAACTGCAGAGGGAACATAAAGCCTGAGCTCTCCCCGGAGCTGCAGTGGGCAGCCCAGGAGTGCCAAGCCAAGATCTTCAGCCAGCACTCGAGTGGGAGAGGAACCCACACATTCACAGCACTGAGGGAGCGTGGCTGCAATCGTGAGGAAATACAGAGGAGCCACATGGCTGAACAACAGCCTACCTACTGGATCACAGCCGAAACTTTAACACCAAAAACACTTCCCTAATAAACACACCCTGTGAAACCATGAACAAGAATTCAGCTACACATAAAGGCCCTGCACAAAGCCATGGCCCTCTAAAAACATCCAGAATAGAAGTCTACTGACTGTACTCAATTTATACCACAGTTAAGGGAACACCAGCCCACACAGATGAGAAAGAACCTGCTCAAGAATTCTGCCAGCTCAAAACCCAGTGTTTTCTTTCCTCCAAACAACCACACTAGTTCCCCAGGCATAGTTCTTAACTGGGCTGAAATGGCTGAAATTACAGAAATACAATCCAGAACATAGATAGGAATAAAGAGCATCAAGATTCAGGAGAAAGTCAAAACCCAATCCAAATAATCTAAGGATTATAATAAAATGATACAGGAGCTGATAGATGAAATGGCCATTATAAAAAGAACCAAACTGATCTGACCGAGCTGAAAAACACTACGAAAATTTCATTATGCAATAACAATTATTAACAGCAGAACAGACCAAGCTAAGGAAAGAATCTCAGTGCTCAAAAACTGGCTGTCTGAAATACTTTTGTCAGTCCGACAAAAATAAAGAAAAAAGAATAAAAAAGAATGAACAAAACCTCTGAGAAATGTGCGATTACGTAAAGAGACCAAATATATGACTCATTGACATCCCTGAAAGAGATAGGGAGAAAGCAAGTAACTTAGAAAACATTTTTCAGGATGTCATTCATAAAAACTTCCTCACCCTTACTAGAAAGACCAACATTCAAACTCAGGAAATGCAGAGAACCCCTGTGAGATACTGCACAAAGAAACCAGCCTCAAGACACATAATTATAAGATTATCCAAGATCAAAATGAAAGAAAAAATATTAAAGGCAGCTAGAGAGAAGGGGGACAGGACACCAACAAAGGGAAGTCCATCAGGCTAACAGCAAACCTTTCAGCAGAAACCCTAAGCCAGAAGAGACCAAGAACCTATATTCAGCATACTTAAAGAAAAGAATTTCCAACCAAGAATTTCATATCTAGCCAAACTAAACTTCTTAACTGATGGAGAAATAAGATCCCTTTCAGACAAGCAATTGCTAAGGGAATTTGTTTCCACCAGACCTGCCTTATAAGAGGTTCTGAAAGGAGTGGTAAATATGAAAAGGAAAGCCCATTACCAGCCACTCCAAAAGCACACTTACATAGATCAGTGACACTATAAAGCAACACACATACAGGTCTGCATAATAACCAACTAACAACAAGATGACAAGATCAAATCCACACATATCAATACTAACCTTGAATGTAAATGGGCTAAACGTCCCAATTAAAAGGCACAGAGTGGAAACGTGGGTAAAGGAGCAAGACTCAAGATTATACTGTCTACAGGAGATCCATCTCACATGCAATGACATAAAACACATGCATGTGTATGTTCATGGCAGCACTATTCACAATAGAAAAGACATGGAACCAACCTAAATGCCCATCAATAGCATACTGAATAAAGAAACTGTGGTACATATACACCATCGAATACTACACAGCCGTGAAAAAGAATGAGATCATGTCCTTTGCAGTAACATGGATGGAGATGGAGGCCTTCATCCTAAGAAAAGTAACACAGGAACAGAAAACCAAATATTGCATGTTCTCACTTACAAATGGGAGCTAAACAAAAAGAACACATGGACACAAAGAGTGGATCAACAGACACTGGGGCCTACTTGAAGGTGGATGCTAAGAGGAGGGAGAGAATCAGAAAAAATACCTATTGGGTAGTATGCTTATTACCTGGGTAATGCAATAATTTATACATCAAACCTCCATGACATGCAGTTTACCTATATAACAAAGGTAATGTTTGTTTGGATGCTAGCTTTTTAGGGTAACTTTTATTTTAGGTTCACCTACCTACATATGTACCCCAGAACCTAAAATAAAAGTTACCCTAAAAAGCTAGCATCCAAAAAGAATGAAGTCTAAAGTTTTTCCCCTCCTTCATTCCTTATTCTGCTGGGTCTCAGCCATAACTCTGTTAATTTCTCCTCTATCCTTTCTTTTCATCCCCTATAAAGTTTCCTTGCATTTCATTTTTATCACCTCTGTGGCAGCTTCTCCAATTCTAATTCCTTTCTCTATTTCTGCACTCCACTAATATTCTTGTTGTAAACAAGTGAACAATATCATGTCTTCTGCACGAGACTTCAACTGAATGCATCTCAAAATGTCCTTGAGGAAAGAAGGACTGCTTCTATTCTCTGAATTCCCCTTAGCTATTTCCCTTCTCCCATTACAAAGCTGTGGATTAGATATTTCTGGACTTCAGAAGCTCATCCACTGCCCCTCAGGTCATAACACATAGGCCATCCTACTCCAACATCTTCTATGGGAGAATGGCCCTTAATGAGGTATTTAGCTGCTGGAAAACTAGTTACATGCACATCATCAGAGAGATATTATGAAAAAGGAGAGAGGATGAGCTATGATATGAGAACCCCTGGATACGGACTTTGACTCAACCATTTCATAATAGCTGTTTATCCTTGAGAATGTCAGTTAATACTTCTCAGCTTTAATTTCTTCACATTAAGAAAAATAAAGCACAGTAACAAATCTGCCTTATCTACTTCACTAGTGCATTATTAGGATTTGGGTTGTGCAGTGTGACAGAAAACCTAACATAACAGTGGCTTAAATGGCAAACACTCCTAATTCTCATGTAGAAGTTCAGGTAGGTGGTCCAGGGATGGTGTGAGGGCTCAGTGATCATCAGACTTGAGCTCTTTCTAACATGTTGTCTTACCATCCCCAGTGTGCAGTTTTCATCTCATGATGTAAGATGGTTGCACCTGCTCCCAGTGATATCTGCCTTCTGGTTACAGGTGGGAAGAAAGAGCAGAGGAAATAGATGACCCTGCCTATAAGGACACTATTTTGAAAGCTAAAAACAGGAGAGGACCATCAGAGAAAACGGTAACATAAGCACCTTCACAAATTCTCTTCCACAAAACAGCTATGTGATAACTTGCGAAATTGTCAGAATCACCTTTTTCAGAACTCTGGAAACTAACCAAAGGCTTTCAGCAATCCAGGAAGCATTTATTTAAGAAAAGCAACAAAATCTCCATAAGAACCATAAGCTTTGTGACATTTTTAACTTTCCCTAGTCTCATTCCCCTATCTCCAGCTTCACAGTAGCCATGAAAACTAGCAGCCTGCATTTACAGTGAAAACTGGCAGCCTGGAACCCACTGGAGGAAGCAGCATAGAGCTGGAGTGACCGCAACGTCTCATTCCCAGAGAATTGCCATTATTTAACTTATCCAGTGCTTCCCTGGAGGACCCCACTTGTAAAGCTGTCTGTATTTGACATCACTCAGAGCTGTTCTGTATAAAAAGCCTTTTCCCTGTGCTCCTTGGTTAGAAACAATTATAGGTAATTATTTAACTTACAGCTCCCTAAGGCAGTGGATAATAATTGGAGCAAACAGTAGACTAACTGAGAATCTCCAAAGGAAAAGTTGGGAAATAAGATGTCCAGGGAAGCTTTGAAAGTCTCTGATGACATGTTCTGGGGAATATAGAAGGGCACGTGCGTGTGTAGGACCATGCACATACCCAGGGTTGTGGGCATGCTCATGAAAGACTTGATAAGGCCCTAAGCTCTCACTTTAGCTCTGAGCAAGCAGGAAATGAAGGCTAAGCTGAGTTGCCAACTACCTACCTGAGTGTTGAAAGCATGATCCAACATGCAAACAGAGCCCTTTCGTAGAAACTAGAAGATTGGTTTTGCCTGTTTAAGAAAATTTCTGCCTAGTCATCAGGTGACCACTAAACCAAGCAGAGATTCAGTGGCCACACAGTGAAGAATACAGACTTTACAGAATTCATTGTGAAAAGTTAGTAAACAAACAACAACTTCTAGAACAAACAGCAGCAATTTTTTAAAATCCTGTGTATGCCAGGAGGCAGGGATCTGATTTCCACAGTTTTACCACATCATATTATGTAAGACACCTAGTTTTCAACAAAAAGGGGTATAAGTCATACAAAGAAACATGAATATATGACCAATAAATAAGAAAAAAGCAATCAATAGAAATTATCTCTGAGGAAATCCAGACATTGCACTTACTAGACAAAGACTTTAAATCAGCTATTTTAAATATTTTCAAGAAACTAAAGGAACCCATGCCTAAAGAACTAATGAAAAGCAAGAGAATGGTGCCTCATCAAGTAGACAATGTCAAAAGAGATAGAAATTATTAAAAAGAACCAATAGTACTTCTGAGGTTGAGAAGTATAAAAACTGAAATGAAAAATTGGCAGGGCACAACGAGTTCATACCTGTAATCCCAGCACTTTGGGAAGCTGAGGCGAGTGAATCACTTAGGGTCAGGAGTTCCAGACCAGCCTGGTCAACATGGTGAAACGCTGTCTCTACTAAAAATACAAAAATTAGCCCAGTGTGGTAGCAGGCGCCTATAATCTCAGCTACTCAGGAAGCTTAAGCAGAAGAATTGCTTGAACCTGGAAGGCAGAGAGTGCAGTGGGCCAAGATCACACCTGCCACTGTACTCCAGCCTGTGTGACAGCAAGACTCTGTCAAAAAAAAAAAAAAAAAAGAGAGAGAGAGAGAAAGAAACATCTACTAGGTGGGCTCAACAGCAAATTTGAGCAGCCAGAAGAAAAAAAAAAAAAAACCATTAACTTGAATATGGGTCAATTGAGATTATATAGTCTGAAGAATAGGAAAAAAAAGAATAAGGAAAATGAACAGTCTGAAAAACCCATGGGATAGCATCAAGTTCACTGACATACACAAAAGAAGAGCAGAACAGAAAAAGGAAAGAAAGGATATCTGAAGAAATAATGGCTGAAAACTTCCCAGATTTTGATGAAAACCATTAATCTACACATCCAAGAAACTCAACATACTCCACATAAGATAAACATCAAGAAACCCATACGTCACAATCAAACCGTCAAATGACCGAAAGAATTTTGAAAGCAGCAAGAGAGAAGTGACTTTTCACATACACAAGAGATTCTCAGTAAGATTAACAACTGATTTCTCATCAGAAACAATGGAGGATAGAAGGCAGTGAGGTGACATATTCAAAGTGCTAACAGACTTAAGAAAAAAAAAAAAAAAGGCAAAACTATTAAACAAGAAGTCCATATCCAGCAGACCAGTAAAGGTGTTTTTCAAAAATGAAGGAGAAATTAAAACATTTGCAAATAAATAAAAACGGAAGTAATTTATTATTAGCACACCTGCCCTACCAAAAAACACTGCAGTGTTTCCTTTAGGCTGAAATGAGAGGACGCTAGACAGTAGCTTGTTTGTTTGTTTGTTTTTCCCCAAGACTGAGTCTTGCTCTCTTGCCCAGGCTGGAGTGCAGTGGCATGATGTCTGCTCACTGCAACCTCCGCCTCCCAGGTTCAAGCAATTCTCCTGCCTCAGCCTCCCAAGTAGCTAGAATTACAGACACCTGCCACCACACTGGGCTAATTATTGTATTTTTAGTAGAAAGGGCTTTCACCATGTTGGCCAGGCTAGTCTCGAACCCCTGACATCATGATCTGCCCACCTCAGGCTTCCAAAGTGTTGGGATTACAGGCATGAACCACTGCTCCCGGCTAACAGTAATTTTAATACACATGGAGAAATAAAGTACTAGTAAGGTAACTACATAAGCAAATATAAAACACAATATAAGTCTATGTTTTGTTTGCAGCTCTCTTTTCTTCCATTTGACTTAAAAGTCAGTTGCATAAAGAAATAATTATAAATCTGTACTGACGGGCAAATAACACATAAAAATATAAATGGTAGAACAATAATATCACAAAGGAACAAGAAAAGATCAGAGCTATATATATTACAGACTGTCTCAACTAAATTGGTATTAATCCAAACTAAATTATTTTTTTAAAAATTATGTTCATTGTAATCCCCAGGACAACTACTAACAGAATAACTAAAAAAAAATAGTAAACATTGATAAGGGAATTAAAATGGTACACTAGAAAGTATCTATTTAAGAGAAAAGAAGACAGTAATGGAGTAACAAAAAGAGACAGGTAGAAGGTGAAGAATGTCAGATATAAATCCTTTACCAGTAACTATATAAATTATAATGCATTAATCATAATTAGTAAGCATAATAATTATATAAAATGTAAATGCATTAAGCACCTCAATTAAAAGAAATTGACAGAACAAATTTTTAAATTATTCAATATTTTTTGTCTAGAGAAAAACACTTCCGATTCAGAGACACAAATAGGTTGAAAGTAAAAGACTAGAAAAAGATGTATCATACAACCAGGAATCAAAAGAGAGTAGAGTGACTGAGCGAATCCAGACAAAACCAACTTTAAGAAAAAATTGTTACTGAAGCCAAAAATTATTGTTAGATTTTCTTCCTCCTGACACCAGATGTGTAGTCTTTTGCAATAACACTTCTTCAACTCTCAAACAACTAAGTGTCCTATAATTCAATTTAGTTCTGACACCAACTACACAGAATTAGCATTAGACTTCACAGGTTTAAGAGCTCAGTCCCACAAAACTGCCTTCATTTTAGACACTAGTCATAGATCCTCAGGTTACCCAGACTTCTTTCTGACATGGCTACAAATTTGGGGTTCCTCATGACCTCCCCCATGTCCTCACATTCGGCTCAGTTTTGATAATTAGCCGGAACAACTCTTAGAACTCAGTAAAGTGTTTTTACTTGCTATTCACCAATTATTACAAAGGAGACACATCAGAACAAAAAATACAACTCTTTGAGGCATGAAAGAGAAACACAGGACAGGATATGGAGAGGGGAGGCACAGAGCTTCCATGCCACACTGGGCATGCAAATTTGTCAGCTTCTTGATGTGTTCACTAATCTGGAAACTCTCTGAACCTCGTCATTTAGACTATTTTATGGAGGTTTCATTACATAGGCACGACTGATTAAATCGTCGTCTGTGTTACATTGCTATTGGTGATTAAGTCGGTCTCTAGTCCTTCTTTTCTCCCTGGAGTTTGGAGCGTGGGGCTGAAACTTCTAAAGCTTGGCTTTTCTGAAGTCCAGCTCCCTTCCTGAAGCTATCTAGTGACTTCCAAGAAGAGTCACCTCATTAGAACAAAAGACAGTTCAATATCTGTATCACTTAAAGAATTCCAAGAGTCTTAGAAGCTCCGTGCCAGAAACTGGGGGCAAAGGCCAAACATCTTTCTTATTATTGCCACAGGGACCCTTTATAATCATAAAAATCAACTCATCAAGCAGAGATAACAATCATAAACACCAATACACTTAACTACTGAAGCAAAAACTCTAGAATGAAAGAGCAAAACAGACACAATTCAATGATAATAGTTAGATATTTGACTACCCAACTTTCAATCATGGATAGAACAAGCAGAAAGAAGATCAACAAGGAAATAGAATACTTGAACCCTTATATAAACCAACAAGACCTAATAGACATCTACTGAGCACTCCACCCAACAACAGCAGAGCATACAATCTCCTCAAGTGCACCAGAGCATTATCCAGGAGAAACCTTATGTTAGACCATAAAATAAATCTCAATACAGTTTTTTAAAAAAACCTGAAATCATACAAAGTATATTCTCAGACCACAATAGAATGAAATTATAAATCAGTAACAGAAGGAAATGTTGGAAATCCACAATATGAAAAAATTAAACAACACACCCCTAACCAAAAGGTTATAGAAGAAATCACAAAGGAATTACAAAAACTGCACATATCATTTTTTCTTACATTACATTAGCAAGAATTTAGACACATGGCAACACCATGGTCATGTATGGCTTGGAGGCATCTTCATTCTGAAAAGTCATATAAAAAATGTAGCTCATGTTATAGTGGAAGAATAAGGGGATAGATACTGGGGGCTATGTACCAATCTCTGCCACATAGGGTTGCTGTGGGAACCAAATAGAATAATATGTGAGCAAGACCTTTGCCGTTCATAAACCATTATACAAATGTGAGTCATTATTATTCCTCATTTGGTCAGGTTGATAGGGACTCGGGCCATCTACAAGGCTGACTCAATCACTAACTGAACAAATGTTTTAGAAAATCATCTGTGGATTTGAATTCAGCATTTACTGGCCAAGGTTTCAAGTTCTCAGTGCAAACACAGAAGAATATTTCTCCACAAAACTGCTTAGAGAATAAAGAATAGCCTCTTGCTTCCAACAAGTTGCCCTAAAACCTAGATCCTCTGGTCACTGGCTCCCTGGGAGCTGGGAGTCTCTCTACAGCAGTTGCAATTGTGGGCATAGACAAGCACTGGGGGATTTGAATAATCCATGTTCTTTCTCTCTGATAACCTTGTTTTTATTGAACATGGTCATGCTTCCTAATTCTTCTAGAAGCTTTTAGGCAATTTCACTTTGTGCAAAAGAGAAGCAAGGAATATAGGTGACGTATAATTGAATTTTTAAAACGTCCTAGCCTATTGATTTATAATTCGGGCAGAGACTGGAGCACCTATGAAGTCTAATCACGGACCCATGACATCAGATTGAAGTAAACAAGCCATAAAACACCCTCTTTCTAAATCTGGTGTCCATATAGCTCTGCTAACAGAGGGGTTAAGAAACAACCTGAATTACAATATCAGAGTTCAAAACAGTTTCTATATATTAGAGAAAAAACAAAAAAATAAATAATGTGCTTCTTCCTAGAATTTCCCACTAAGGTATCCTTATAAAAATAAAGCACAATACATAATCTTTCTGCCATGTGACCTGTTATGCTCACCACAACCAAGAAATTTCTTTGGAGTCGATGTTATGTTATAAAACTCTATGTGAATTTTGCATTTATCTTTAAAATATTTCTGTGTTGGTCTTCATGTTAAAATAGTATTTTAAATTATTTACCTTAAAATAAAAATGATCTTCCAAGGAGAATCACCATGTGTAAATATGGCTACAGTAACCCATACAACATTGCACTCCCCTTGTAGAACTCATGGGGTAGGGCAGGGCCAGCGCTTGTGCAGTATTTCCTTACAGGTACCACACACAGGCCAAAAGGATCTCTGCTCTTGCTGCATCTCTAGCACTGTTTCTCTTCTGATGTGAGATTCATATTGAAAATGCTAGTTTTGCCTGAAGATTGTGTTAGGAGGTACTCACATCAGAGCCTTGTGTTGATTGTCTGGGACAGCACATCCTCCTGGTCTATTTTGTTCACTGATATGTCCTAAGTGCCTGGAACAGTGTTGGGCACATGGTAGGTACTCTATTAATATTTGTTGGATTGCATATCATCTAGGGATCTCATTTGTCAGCAAATGACCTTTTATTCTAGTAAATAAAGAATGTATCTGAGAGTACAAAATAAAATATTTGATGAAAGCTATTATTTATTGGGTGCCTTTTTTGGTGCCAGGCATGTAAATACATTTCAACTCTACAAGAGATTTTTTGGGTCCATCTTTTACAGAGGAGGAAAATGGGTTCAGAAGGATTCAGTAACTTGTTCCAAGCCACAAAATTAGTAAGAGACTTTTCTAAAATTAATTCCTTTTCCATTAGGCCTCACTGACTCCTACCTTCAGAAGGGTACCCACTTTTAAGGCCAGTGATATAAAGAGACCCTTTGCTCCTATGAGAGGTCTCAAGGGCTTGATCCAAAGTGGTTTTGGAATTTGAATATCTAACACCTAAAAGGCGTGCATCCACACCTCTTTCATCTCATGAATATTGTTCTGTGCTGTTCAGTGCTGTAGTCTCTGACCACATATGTGGCTAATGAGCAACTGAAATGTGGCTAGTCCTAGCTGAGATGCGGAATAAGTGTAGATTACACACCAGATTTCAAAAACTTAGTATGAAAAGAATAATATAAAATATCTCAATAATTTTCATACTGATTAATGTTGAAATTACAGTATATTATTAAAATTAATTTTCATTGTTTCTTACTTCTTTGTCATGTGGCTACTAGAAATTTTAAAATTAGATATATGCCTTGCTTGATATTCCTGTTGGATAGTGCTACTATAGCTTTTTAGTCCAATTCAATGTTCATTGTCTAGGCACCAAGCTACAAATAGAAGGGACACACACAAAATGCACAAATCACAATTCTTACTCCTCAATGAGCTTACAGCTGTGAGGGAAAAAAAAAAAATGGATACACACACTAACAATTGTAGTACCAGGGAGCATGTGCAATCTATTACAGCATATAGATAAGTAATGTTACAAGAGCCCTCCCTAACCTCAGAGGTCAGTATTCTCTCTTCAAAGTGCTCTTTAATCAACCCATCAACACATGAAACAGTGTTGTTGTGACTAAGGGTGTGTGATTTAGAACCACGGAAACCCAGATCCTGGTCTCACTATTTACTAGCTCTGTGGCTTTGGCCACTGATGAAATTTTAGAATGCAGATAAAAATATCTGTTTCACCTGCCTCAGAAGGTTGCTATAAAAGTAGGTTGATAGAGTAGTACCTTAATCTCATAAAGATTAAGTGAATTAACAAGAGTTTCTTATTAAGTTTGGGCTGCTATGACAAAATACCGTAAACTGGGTGGCTTATAAACAACAGAAACTTATTTCTCACTGTTCTGGAGGCTGGGAAGTCATTTCCTCATAGACGGCACCTTCTACTTGTGTCCTTTTATGGTGGAAAGGGTGAGGCAGCTCTCTAGGGCCTCTTCTAAAATGGCATTTATCCTATGGATGAGGGCTCCATTTCCCCCCAAAACGACCTAATCATCTCCCAAAGGCCCTCTCTCATAATATTATCACATTGGCAGTTAGGCTTTAACATATGAACTTTGAGGGAAGCACAAACATTCAGATCATAGAAATGGGCAAAGCACTTAGCATGGGGCCTGGCACACAGTAACTGGTACTCAGTTAAGTATTTCAATATTGATTTCTAAGTGAGGCTTACCATCATCCCTAATTACCTCACTCATTTACTTGTTACATGTTTATTGTTTATCTCCCCCACTAGAAGGTCAGTTTCATAAAGATAAAAACTTTACTTAACACCCCTACAGGTTCCACACCTAATCAAGAGCTTGACACACAGTGACACACAGGCTTTCAATAAATATTGCTTGAATGAGTCATTGGCCTTAAAAGCTATAAGCTCACAGCATGGAGAGTCTCCTGAGGACAGAAAGCAGCAAGTTAAATACCAGGCTAAATCTGGGATTTTTTTTTTCATCATATTTTCTTAGTAGCAAATTATTCATTTACCCCTAAACAGAGAACTGTTTGGGGGGATAAATATCTTGGAAAATTGATAGAGTTGAGCATGAGACCTCCAAGATGCATTCCTAAACAGTGCCATGGGCTAGCTGGGCTGGATTCTGCTGTGCTCTGTGTGTCTGCAAGCAGATGTTTGCTTATAAGCAGAATAGATTAGAGGCTACAGAGGAAGAAAAAATTAGAATGAGACAGCTGCCATCCAGAAATAAATTTGGAACCAAAATTAATGTCTGAGAGGAATGTTTAAGAAACCTTGTCGTGTGGTGCACAATGCAAATGCTCTTTACAGCATCCACAGCATCCCCATTAGGCCCATCATTAAAGACCATTCCTTGTTAATGCCCTGTGGGGCTGGAGCTGTGTGAAAGCAAGTGATGCAATGTTGGGTCTGGCCTCAGGATGAAAATACAATATGCCATGGTCTCACTAGGCAATGGGGCTGCAGCCTAAAGTGGAATTATCCTCTGAGTGAGAGGACAGGGAAAAGGTATCCCAGAAATAAGAGAAAAGGGAATGAAGCAGAGACACTAATGTCTATCACGTGAGATGGAGGGCATGTGGGTGTCCTGCTACAGTGAAGAAGCAGTGTCCCTTATTGGGAGCAGAACAATGACCCCCTAGGGATCTATCCAGAGCAGAGAGACACTCTCACCTCTGAGCAGCAGAGTCTAGCTTAAGTGGCTCAAAAAGCACAGGGCAACAAAGCAGTGGTACCTGGCTCAGGCTGGATGAAAGATTGCTCATCTCCAGACAGTACAGCCTGACAGCTCTAGTGCTTATCACCAAGGTACTAGGCTATGGCTTGGCTAGAACCATGTGAGTTGACAGTGAGGCTGTTGTACCAACTAAAGATAGATACAAAGACTGTGCCCTTCCCTAGGCCTGTGGGAAGTTAAATGAGCTGAGGAAGCTGGTTTTACCATGACATCGTTAAGCACCAAGCCAGAGATCACAGGACGCATTACCCATCCAGCTATCATTAACTGGATGAAGCTTTTTGGCAATGTAGGTTAAAATTTGGCCAAAATGTGATAAGCCTGAGCATCCCCCTGGAGTAAGCCCTTTCTTCTGGGCTGAAGCTCGCCACAAGCTGCAACCTCAGACCAGAGCTGGAACATGTCGTTTCAGTACCTGCTTGCTGAGATGATGAATCCAAGCTGAAAAAAGGGAGTGACAATCCCCTTGTTATTACCAGCCAGAAAGAAATATCTGGAGTTTCCCAAACACACCAGGCTGTGTCTGCCGTGCTTTTGAACTTGCACAGAATGAGCTCTTTGGATTTGACCACCTGCTTGTCCCCTACTCATCTCCTCTGTGGCAACAACCCTGGACTCCAGGGAGGTCTAAATTCTCTGACCTTTTGGTCCTCATGGTGTTTTGTGAGTTCTCTCCATTATAGCCCCAATACACTGTCTGGCTATGTATTTGTAAGTTTGCCTCTCCAAGACAGTGAGCTTCTTGAGGATAGGAATATGTCTTGCTATATTAATAGCTCCTGGCCTAAGGCCTGACCCATATTTGTTAAACTGAGTGAAACTAAAGTGAGAATTGATGTAGCTTTTCTGGGAGTATTCTGAGGTGCCCAATTCTTTCTTCTTATCCTTCCTTTCCCCCAACTCAGTTTCCATATTTTACTTTACACAGATTTCTTACATTTTGCAAACCCCCAAAGGACAAGAAATTCTTTGAAAAGTCCAAAGATGTAAGGTTTTCAAGGGGCAGCAGATATAATTTAGATTCAGAAACCTGGGTTCCTGTTCTAGTTCTGCCTTCATGGGCTGTGACACTGACCCAGTTCCTTCACCTTCTGAAAAATCAAGTGGAGTTATTGAAACCTAGAATGTCTGAATTTGGTAGACAATAAAAAGCCATTTTAGGTTAATGAGTCAAAGAATAACTTCTAAGAGGGAAGTTAAGAGAATCTCAAGCAAAATACTCTTCATAAATTAAATATATGTAAATACATAAAAGTCCAACAATACAGCAAACACATCAGAGAGTGATTGACTCAGGGGAGAGCAAGGGTAAAGGGGAATTCATGTAAAAAAAATAAGTAAACAAAGCAAGTGTGGAACCTTGCCTGGATTAATGATGAGCATTTCCCTTAGTAGGCCCAATCCTCTGCATGTGAGGTCCCAAAAATGAGAGGGATGTAATTTATAAAATTCAGTTGGTCTGGATGGATTAAAGAGAGGGAGGAGCAGGGAGCTGCGATGTGTGGGCAAGAGCACGGAGCAGGAGGGATTAGAAAGATGGGAGGAGCACATGTACACCCAGCAAGGCTGCAGAATAAGAAGCTTGAAGCATGTTTGTCTGGCCTAGGCCCATGGGCTCTAGACTTTCAGGCCAGATCCCTTTTCACTAGGCCCTGCTAAAAGGTAGAGAGACTTAACTAAAAAGCTTTCTCCGACTTTATGTGATGAGACATTATGTAAAGCATGAACTTAATTTAGATGATGGCATTGACCAGAAGAAACAGCAATAAAGCCGAAATGATTAAAAACAGGTCAATCACATTTATCCCTTAGGGCATGTGATGTGTACACAGCCTCTCAATCAGCTGTGTGACTCCAGGCACTAGACCCACTAGCCTGGCCTCTTGGTGTTGAAAAAGTCAAAAGGTAGAAGCCTGAGCAGACCCTGAGTTTCTGGAGGCACAAAGAGGCACTTCTGTCAACACCACCACCATCTGCTGAAAATCTGCTCATTTTGCAAGTAACTGAAGAAAAGCAGCAACAAAAGACTACCCTGAAATTTTTCACCTAAGCCCTGTTATGGGTCAATTTGCTACCCTCTAAAATTCACATGTTGAGTTTGAACTCCTAGTATCTTAGAATATGACTTTATTTAGCAACAGGGTCACTGCAAATGTGATTAGTTAAGATGAAGTTATACTGCAGTAGAGTGCACTCCTAATCCAATGATTAGTGTCTTATTAAAAGGGGAAATTTGGACACAGACACCCATAGAGGGAGAGCACTCTGTGAAGATATAAGCACAAATTCGGGTGATGCTTTTATAAAACAAAGAACAATGATTGCCAGCCAAGTACCAGGAACTAGGAGAGGGGCAGGGAACAGACTTTTCCTCATGGTCCTGAGAGAACCAATCTTGCTGATGCCTTGATCTTGACTTATAGCTTCCAGAACTATGAGACAAATTTCTGTTGTTTTAGCCACCCTCATTTTCATTATTTAATTATAGCAGTCCTCACAAACTAATACAAGCTCACAATTTAAATTAATAAAGAGTAAGGTCTTACTTTGGCAGTGAGGTATCTTGGCCAGAAGCTCAGGCTCTCTGTTTATGAACAAAATTGTTTAAGTATAAATCCTGGTGTCATCACCTAGAAGCTGGGAAGCCACAAGAACATTGCTTCACCTTTCAGCACTTCAGTGCTCTCAACTGTAAAATGGGTTTAACAGAAGTCTTACTTCATAGGATGAAATGAGCTAATACTGTTCTTAGAACAGTGCCTGGCATGCAATATGCACTCAATAAATGTTAGTGATTATTGAGAGAGTGCATTTTAAATTACAAAACACTTTCATGTATTTCATTTCATCTTTATTCAAATCCCAGAAGGTTACTGTTGTTATTCACATTTTAGAGCTGGAGATTGTGAGGCTCACAGGTTTTAACCGTGGCAACCTGGGGTATGTTTGAAATAGATGCAGATCTAGGTTGAAATCCCAACTCTATCACTTCCTAGCTGTGTCTCTTTAAGCATGTTTTATAAACCCCTCCAAATCTCAGTTCTTCTAGCTTTCAAATGAATAATTGTGAGAAAGATAAATGTGTGTTCAGTGTTTGGCTCATACTAAAAGATAAATTATTTTGATAAATTGTTTTCGTGACTATTAAAACTTGTCCAAAATCAAACCAATTAGTAGTAGAGTCAAAGAAGCCTGTAATGTTTTCAGCGGCACTTCACTGCCTTCTTGAGTGCAGATGGTCAATATTCAAGCTGGGGAAAGGTTGCAAGATATGGAAAAACTGGGCCAGGTACTGGAGAGAAGGACAAGAAACAGTACAGGCAATAAAGTGTAACATTCAGATGCAGGCAGGGAGAGGGCAGTAGTCCGTTGTAATTGATTTGCAACAAAATGACTGATGGGTTTCCTCAAGAAATGGTGTTGTAAATCAACGGCTCAGCTTTGATCTCTGTGGCTCAAAGTTTGGACATTAAACAGCAGTAGTACACAGATGCTACTGGCATGGCCAGCCTCCATCTGTGCTGTGACTACTCAGTTCATGAGCCTATTTTGCCAGAATTAATTAGCTTGCTGACATCAACTCACCAAGTCATCTGTTTATTTGGTTGTTTAGTCTATCTTCTGTTGTGGATACTCTCTAGTTGGTAGTATCATTCAACATAAAGATCTTCAAACTTTATGTCTTTGGGTAGGCATAAAGTTTGCCCCCACCCAAAGTTGTTTAAATGCATAGTCCTGGAATCTATGAATATATTAGGTTACACAGCAAAAAGGAGCATGTGATGTGTACAACAAAAAAAGTTGCAGGTGGAATTAAGGTTGCCTATCAGCTGACCTTAAAATAGAGAGAGTATCCTGGATTAACCAGGTGGATCTAGCATAATCACAGGGTCTTTAAATAGAGAAGGGTCTTTAAATACAGAAGATGGATGCCTCTATCTGAATGTTACACTTTATTCTGTACTGTTTCTTGCCCTTCTCTCCAATACCTGACCCAGTTTTTCTGTATCTTGCAACCTTTGCCCAGCTTGAATGTTGACCATCTGCACTCAAGAAGGCAGTGAAGTGCCGCTGAAAACATTACAGGCTTCTTTGGCTCTACCACTAATTGGTTTGATTTTGGACAAGTTAGTTAATAGTAATGAAGATAATTTATCAAAATAATTTATCCTTTAATATGGGCCAAACACTGAACACACATTTATGAAGAAGGGAGCAAAAGTGTCAGTCTTAGAGTGATGCAATATGAGAAAGACTGGACTGGCCATTGCTGGCTTTAGAGATAGAAAAAGGGAGCAATGAGCCAATGAATGCAGGCAACCTCTAGAAGTTGGAAAAGACAAGCAAAGTGATTCAGGATTCTAAAGTCTCCAGAAGGACTGTAGCCCTGCCAGCCCCTTGATTTTAGCCCTCTACTAAGACACTTTTTCCAAGTTAAGTCACATTCACATGTTCCAGGTGACGTATATACATTCATACACATACACACACACATGAACAGTCACGTGTTGCATAACAAAGTTTCAGTTAATTATTGACCACATATACAATGGTGGTTCCATTAAACTATAATGATGTATTTTTACTGTATCTTTTCTATGTTTAGACACACAAATACCATTGTGTTACAATTGCATAAAGTATTCTGTACGGTAACATGCCGTACAGGTTTATAGCCTAGGAACAGTGAGTTATACCATAGAGCCTAGGTGTGTAGCTGGCTGCATGGCTTTACTATGTAGTTCTGTGTAAGTACACTCTGTGATGTTCATGTGACAAAATTGCCTAACAATGCATTTCTCAAAATGTATCCCCCTTGTTAATGTTAAATGACACATGATTTTGTCTTTCCCTCTATGTGTGTGTATATATGTTAAATGATGCATGACTTTGTCTCTCCCTCTGTGTGTGTGTGTATATGTTAAATGACACACTTTGTTATATACATATACATATATACATATACACATATATACAGTATCATATATACATATATGTATATACACATATACACATATACACACATATATGTATATACACATATACACATACACACATATACGTATATGGATATATACATATATACACATATATATACACACATATATGTATATACACATATACACACATATACATATATGGATATATACGTATATACACACGTATATATGCACGTATACGTATATGGATATATACGTATATACACACATGTATATACACACATATGCATATGTATATACATGTATGTATATATGTATGTGTATATGCATATGTGTATATGTGTATATATGTGTATATGTATGTATATAGGTATATACACACATAGATACAGTCATGTGTCATTTAACATGTCACATATATACACATATATATACACACAAGACACATACTACACATATACACACACACCCCATTCATAAACTAAGTTCATGCTTTATCTTCCTCTGTCAGTGGGTTATGTGTCAGTCTACTTTCTCAAGCAGCCAACTTGTGCCCTCTGGCCCTATTCATGCCCAATTGCAGATGTATCCCTCCCATTTTAAAATAACTTGCTGTTGAATTCATCCAACCTTATGATTGAACAGTTCTGATAAAAACCTCAGATCATTGTGAATAGCTCCGGCTGCATAGTCACTTGATGTCTCATGGTCAGATGTTGCATCTCTACCAGGACCCAGTAGCCTGCCAGGAGTTATTTTTAAAGTGGTGTCTAATTCTTTGCTGCAAATGGCTTGGCCGTGTGCTGAAACCCTAGGGGTCTATGTTGTGATTCTCCTATTGGAGCTTAATATAAACTTCACACACAATGTATTTTCCCACCACAGATACCTCAAGTACCACAGAGTCTGTCAGATCATATGGCCCAAATCTAGGACTGTTTGCTCATGCAGCCTGGATTTTCTGAAGAGCCTTTTCCTGCTCAGGGCTCCACTGAAAGCTGGTAATCTTTCATGTCACTTGGCAAATGGATCACAGCACTATTCTCAAGTATGAAATACGATTCTCTAAATGTGAAAAGGTGTGCCAGGTATAGTGCTCCCTTCTTACTGGTGGAAGATGTAAGATGCAACAATTTGTCCTTTTTTTGGAGAAGCTATTTTACCACACCCAGACTCCTGGACCCCTAAAAACTTTATTATTAGGGCAGACATGAATCTGTTCAGGGTTTACATCCCACACCCTGGAGCACACCGTTTTACCAAGGCCTTCATCATAATTTCCACTTCTTGCTAATCTGACTTGATTAACAAAATGTCCTTAATAGAGATGTGTACTGAGATGTGCTGCACAATGTTCACATCTCTTTGGACTATACTATAACTGAGAGCAATAGCGTTAAATGACCCCGAGACAAGATCATAAATGTATACTATTGTCTGTTCCATGTAAACGTGAACTGCTTCTGCTTTGCATTTCTAATGGGGATTAAAAGGAGTGCATCTGTCAGATCAATTGTCACATATTATGTACCTGATATTGTGTTAATCTGCTCCAGCACAGCAGATATAATATGGCTGAGTTGTGATCTGTTAAGATCCATTTGACTTCTGTAGGGAACAGGCTGATGAATTAAATGGTGATCTGATGGAAACCACTATCCATGCATCCTTTATGTCTTTAGACTCTCTCTGCCAATCCTCCTGGAATACGAATGATTTTTTTTTTCTGTGTGTGTGTGTGTGTGTGTGTGAGAGAGAGAGAGAGAGAGAGAGATGGAGTCTCACTCTGTCGCCCAGGCTGGAGTACAGTGGCTTGATTTCGACTCACTGCAACTTCTGCTCCTGGGTTCAAGTGATTCTCAGGCCTCAACCTCCCAAGTAGCTGGGATTACAGGCACCCACCACCAGGCCCAGCTAATTTTTGTATTTTTAGTAGAGACAGGGTTTCACCACATTGGCCAGGCTGGTCTCAAACTCCTGACCTCAGGTGAACCACCTGCCTTGGGCTCCCAAAGTGCTGGGATTACAGGCGTGAGCCAACGCACCCAGCCACCACATAGTTTTATTATTCTGTCTTGGCCAGGAGTGGTTGACACAGGGGAAGGTTCAGAAACTTTTACGTAACCTTTCTTCACCCTTACCATGTTAGCTCTTATCCCATACATTAAGGAACAAATGTGAGAGTTCTCTGAGCTACAAATATGTCCGTTCCAGACATATATATATGACAGAAACTACTATTAGGGGAGTCCATGGACCCAAAGGTCTCACTATTTAACAGACTTAGGCCTGGCATCTATTTACTACATGGTTCTCACATGTCTTCACTCTGATAGGGATAGGAGCTTGAAGCCACTTCATTTTCCCATGTATCAATGTCAATTCAGACCCTGTGCACAAACTCCTCTAGACTTCTTGTTATTTCCCTTTCCCTAGTATATGACTATGCAAGTAAATTGTCAGAGGTCCCTTGGGGGGGAATATCTGGGGAAATCATTACTATATACCTTTGCCACCCTTGCAAGATGCTTCTTCAGGGATAAGCATTGACTCATTGACTCTCCTTGAGTCAATGAGTTCTAAGTTTGGAAACAGCTATGGAAACTGGAAAGGAATCCTCTGAGCACATATCTTTACTTTGTTTAGTTATATAAACTAAGCAGTCCTCTTACAGGCTTGCCAAATATCTTGTCCTAGGAATATTGAACTCTATTAATCTATTAATCTGGCCATGCCGTGAAGGGCAATAAGTGGGCTCACATTGCTCCTGACATTATGGTACTGCCATCCTGGACTCTAGTACTTTCAGAATAACATCATTCTCATTGCTATCAGGGAGCCCCATTCTGTAACAACAGCTCTTACACCTGCTCTGGCCTAACAGAGGAGAAGCCATCACTAAACTTCTCAGTGATGCTGGTGCCTCTGCATTTTTTGTCACTTTGGCAAATAAATTGTCCTCTGGCCTGGGCCCTCCGACAGAACATAGCTTGTGGGTTATCCAACCTTGTGTAGCATATCAACTCTAGCATGCTCATTTCTCTGAGCCTTTTATTCCTTCCTCCGCCATCTTCCAGAACAGTTCTTGCTAAGTTACTTCACTTGGCGTGGGCTGCCACTTTTTCCAAGCTTCCAAAAGCATTATAACAGTGTAGATCTGTCTCCTAGTCTTTTCCAAGGTGTTGAATTCTGTAACACAGAAGAGTATTCTCTTATTTAAAACAGCAACAACAACCGAAAAAATCTCTCTCTCATCCAACTTTATGTTCTATGCCCCATGATCCTGCATTCTAGAACCCAGTCCTGTCTATTCTCTCACAGCTCCTGCTGGACATGCTGACTAGGTCCTGCAGCTCCTTCAGTGTGTATTTCCCTCTAACAGGTGCAGCATTTTCCAGGACAGTTGATGTGGGGACTTATTATCGCTATTGAGCTTGTCCCCGGAAGGGGATATAGGAGTAGGTTCTGAGCATGCAGTTGTCTCTCAAGGCAGAGGTTTCTGAGCTGTCTTCAAAGAAAGCAAAGGTGCTAACTTTCAACAGGGAGGAATGGGCCACTTCTATAGGTCTCGAGGATCAAGAACCATCTGGACATTCAAGATTAGTGAGTGTATATAACCAGATGTTGCCATCCTGAGGCTCAGGGTCCCGTCTCTTTCTGACCAGGAATCTAAGCTTCTTAGAGTGGATACCTCAGGGTTGGGAATTCTGTTTTTTCTAGACTTCTGCCACCTTTATCATTAAATCCTGGGCCTTATCTCCAGCCTTTTCTGTTACAAAGGAAACTCTCTGTCTCTCACAACTTACCTTCAACTGGTGATCAGTTATCCTCAGCCTTCTTTCTCCAATGTATTAGGCATTCAGCGGCAGTCCTCTGATTCCACAGTCTACAAAGTCTTGTCAAATGCCTGAAATAAGGCTCCGTTCAGGGAAATCCCTGTCAGATGTTCTGATCAGAAACTCAGCCTCTCAGCTGCCCTTTCCAGATCAGCAGGTCCCCCTAAGGGAAAAGGGGCTCCAAATATGGGCTCATCCCTCCACAATTCCGTATTATCCCAGATTTTGCCCTTAATTATGCAATACTTTGCAAGTTTTCTTATTACCTTTAGATAGATTTTCTACCTAAAGCACAATAGTTGGTCTGAAGTACCTAGTCAGCTGTTACCAAAAGAAGAAGTCCTATTTGTCCATGTTTTCTTTTCTTTTCTTTCTTTTTTTTTTTTTTTCAGACGGAGTCTTGCTCTATTGCCCAGGCTGGAGTGCAGTGGCACAAGCTCAGTTTACTGCAACGTCTGCCTCCTTTGTTCAAGTGATTCTCCTGCCTCAGCCTCCTGAGTAGCCAGGATTACAGAAGTGTGCCACCGCGCCCAGTTAATTTTTTTTTTTTTTTTTTTTTAGTAGAGATGGGGTTTCACCATGTTGATCAGGCTGGTCTCTAATGCCTGACTTCATATTCCATATGCCTCCACCTCCCAAAGTGCTGGGATTACAGGTGTGAGTCACCACGCCTGGCCTTGCCCATGTTTTCTAATGGGTAAGTCATCTCCTCTTTTTTTCTCAATGATTTAGATGTTCTCTCTATAAATTAAGAATATTCATTGGCAGTGCTCATGTGATGGATGCACCAAAATCTCAGAAATCACCACTAAAGAACTTATTCATGTAACCAAACACCACCTGTTCCCCAAAAACTCACTGAAATAAAAAATAAAATAGGTTTGTTTTTTTTTTTTTTAGAAAAAAGAATAGTCGTTGGCTGTCATGTTGGCAACAGACATTTTCTCCTAAGTTTGCAGTTTGGCTTTTGACATAATTAAAGTCATAATTTTTTTTTTAGATTTCTTTATGTCGTCAAATTTATCCAACTTTGTCTATGTAAGTTTCTTGTTTAAAGGCCTTGCTCATTCCAAGACTAGCAACATATTACCCAATTCTTTCTTTTGGAAATTTTATGAGTCATTTTTTATGTTTAAATCTCTAAACCATCTGTAATTCCAATTTTATTTTCCACAGGAAGGATAAGGGAAAATTTTGAAAAAGGTTCCTAAAATATTTTGCATTTCATTAAATCAGAAAGAAAAGTACCACATCTTCCTTCTAATTCTCCATTTTTTACATAACATTCTCTAAGTAAGCTACAAATGCATCTTTTACAATAAAAATTTGAAAAATAGAGAAATGTTTATGGAAGAAAAAATCAATAGTAAGTCTACCAGTTAAAGATAATTCCTATTATTTTTGGTGTATTTATTTAGGTACAAGTATAGTTTTTATAAAGTGAGGGTCATACACTATATAGAAATTTGATTCCTGATTTTATTTAATATTAAGCCATGAAATTTTAGCTCTACATCATTAAATAGTCTTTAAAAACACAATCTTAAAGGGCTACATAGTGAATGTAGTATTATGTAAATGTTGGAATAATAACCATTTCAACAATTCAGAAATGGACCAATAAAAGAAAAATTAATAAATTAAAATGTGCATGTTTAGGATATTTCCAAATAACTCTTCTAATAGATAATAGTAATTTCTACTTCTGCCAACTGTGTTTGAGAGCATTTGCCTCAAACTAAATATTTTCTTTTAATCCTACCATTCTGGAAGGTGACAACTGGCTTATTGTTGGGAGCCTTTTATATACCATGGAATTGCCTTGGAATGCTAGTGCACAGGAGGAATGTCTCAGGATTTAAGAAAATCCCTTAAAGTCTTCAAGTCCTCAGTGCTTCCAATCCTGAGAAAATTAGATGTTTGTCCCAAATTCCCATTTATGCCAAAGCAGAAAATCATTGTCTTCTTTCTCCAAGTGACTAAAGCCCCATCCAGGACAAATGCTCTATCACACTTTGGGTTATTGTGACTCAGAAAAGTTGTCAGATAAGTTGTATATTCCCTGATCCTGTCTTCTGAGTAGAAAGCCTCAGTTTAGATCTGAACAAATTTGAGAATTGCAGAGTTCATCAGAAGGTAAAGGGCAGAGGAGAGGAAAGCATAGAGGAGAGGGAGGAAAAAGAAAAAGAAGATTATTTGTTGGGTCTCATCTCTTATCATTTGTCCCAAGGAGTCTGAAGAAACCCCATGGCTGACACGGAAGTCAGGCTCTAGCCAAAACTTAAAATGAGAGTATTATTTAGGGAGTGATTGTTTAATCAAGAAGGCATGCTTTCTCCACATTTAATAACTACTATGGAGTAGCCATGAGATTAAGTAGTGTCAGAAAGGGAAGGGTGAGGGTCATTAAACCAAGACAGTCTCCAGGTCTTTCTGGTGAGTGTCAGAGCTGTTAAAGAAGTCTTTACCATCACCAAGTCTCAGAGTTTTCATTTGTAAATTAAATGGAAGAGAGAGGCAGAAGAAAATAAAAACAGCATTTATCAAAGCCTTTCTACACATCAATCACCATATATATATATGAAACATATACTCTAATTTGATCATCACAGCAACCCTATATCATTATTCTCATTTTACAGGTAAGAAACTGAGACTCACAGAAAAGTTCAGAAAATTAACATGGTTACACAACTAGGAAGTAAATGCAGAGCCAGGATTTCAATGTAGTTGTCTAATTCCAAAGCTCATGTGCAGTCTACAAGATTCTGATGCTATCTTGAGCAAGACATTTAACTTCTGAAGACTTGATTGTCCTATCTTTAACATAAAACAGGCAAAAGTAATTATGCAGAGTTATCAAAGGTACGGACATCCTTTAGTTCCCTGAAACATAGGAGGTTATTTGTAAATTTGATTATGGTGATGCTTTTGTACTTGTCGAGTTGTAACATGAGAGAGTCTGTGGCTCAACATTTAATTTAGTCCTATATAATTACCTATTTATAGCACAGGAAACCAGCACGGTCTATAAATAGTGGGCATTAAAATCTTACTGTAGAAATTCATAAATTGAAATTTAACTAAATACTTAAATATGCTTGTGTTTCCATCAGTGATTATTCAGTTAAAACAATGCAAGTCTGATGCGACAACTGGAGTCAGAACTACTGTGAAACGCAGGAGGGGAAAGGAAGCCCACAGTGGGTCCAGCCTTTGATCTCTGTGACCTTTTGCCCCTTCCATTTACCAACTGCAGTTCTCTGTCTCTTTTCCTCCTCCCATTGAAACCCACTCACTCTCAAGAGATCTAGCATCAGGTATTTATAATCAAGGGTACAGTTTAAACAGCATGCTACTGGGTATTTAAAGTATTGGTTCCTCAGCTTAGCGATCTCTGGGTATTTAAATTATTTGTTCCTTAGCTTAGTTATAGGAGGTACAGGAGCAGAGGAGAGAAAGGAATAAAGGAATGAGAGAAAGGGAAAGGGACAAGATGGGATTTGTTTTTTATGTTGACAATGATGTTACAGTTAAATTAACCCCCAACACCTGAGATCAGGAAAGAAGGTGGTTAGGAGGTAGGGAGCAATTCTGTTCTTTTCTCCCACTGGAAAGATTGCAGACGTTGTGCAAGAATGTGGGTTGGAGACAATGTGATGTAATGGGGTAAACACTGGCTTTACATTCTAAGACCTGGGATTTGATTCTTACTCTGCCACTCTCTAGCTTCAAACATTAGGCAAATTACCCTTCCTATGGGGGCTTTTATTTATTCAACTGTAAATTTAGGAGGTCGAGGTCACAACTTCGAAAGACCTTCATACTTAGATTTTCTATGACTCTAGTACTTGAGCACTTTTGGAATGACAGGATGTAGATTAATTATTATTTTGCTTAAAATTTATAAATAAACAGGTTTATACAACAAGAATACTTTCAAGCCAAATTCCAAAAGTATACTTCCTCTTTTCTGGTACATGGAATAAATCCTTGCATGCTGAGATTAAATTATTGTTTTTTTCACCAATACTCCTACCTATCAGTACCTGTCATTTCCACCTCAACCTGGGGACACCTCCTTTTCTCCACACAGCTCCCTTCACCCCCACCACTGGCTACCTTGCAAGTAGCCTCGTCTCTTCACTGGGCAGTAAAATGAGACTGGACTCTGCCTCTTGAGTTGCTTGGCACAAAGCAGAGTGTGAAGGGGATGGGGATGGTCGTGCCTCACACCTCACAGGATTCCTGGGGATTTAGCGGGGTCTTGTGCATGCAAACTGCAAAGCCTACACAAGGGAATGATATAGGAGTTAAAAAAAAAATATTTAGGCAGTTAGTGAGTGTACGGGAGCCTTCAGTAACGTTTTTCTTTTTATAAAAAAGCAGCGCCAAAATCATTTCTTTTCTAACAAAAAGCAGCCTAGGCTGGGCACAGTGGCTCATGCCCATAATCCCAGAACTTTGGGAGGCTGAGGTGGGTGGATCACCTGAGCTCAGGAGTTCAAGGCCAGCCTTGCCATCATGGTGAAACACTGTCTCCACCAAAAATACAAAAAATTAGCCAGGTGTAGTGGCAGGTGCCTGTAATTCCAGCTATTCGGGAGGCTGAGGCAGGAGTATCGCTCGAACCCAGGAGACAGAGGTTGCAGTGAGCTGAAATCACACCACTGCACTCCAGCCTGGGCGACAAGAGTGAAGCTTCAGCTCAAAAAAACCAAAAAACGAAAAGCAAAGAAGCCTAAAATATCAAGTTGCAAGCATAGATAAGCAAGCTAGAAGCTTGCAGCTGTGGATACCTGGAAGCCAGGTATGTTTAACATAGAGGTTTTCTCTCCCCTTTTCTTTGTAGCCATGTGTGCAGGTGTCATGGTGCCAGTCAGGTAAAGACCCTATTTGCATAATAAAAGATTAGGGTGGGATGGCCATCCCCTTCTCTGGCTATGTAAATGGCACACCTGGTCCAACCAATCCACTATGCCCTATGTAAATCAAACACCACCTCCTCAAGTTTCTCTATAAAACCAATCACATCTTGCCCCAAACCCTGAAACCCAGTTGGGCCCCCTTCACCTGCACAAGGAAGCTCTCTCTTCTTTCTCCAGCTTGTTAAACTTTCCGCTCTTAAGCCTACTCCTCGTGTATCTGTCTTCCACCTTCTTAGTACAAGACAATGAACCTCAAATATTTCCCCAGAAAAATGATGCTGCTTCAGGAAAACTAGAAGGAATGATGGTGACAAGGAGAAGACATGCCATAGAGTTTTTTACTCTCTGTTTCAATAAACACCCCCTATTATTTAACGTTGAATATGTGTGTAACAGAGGATTCTGTACCTGCCTGTCCTGTTCCTTTTGTGTCCTTTTATCCCCTTTCCCTCCAGCTAAGATTAGAGTATTGCGTTTGTGTGGAAATTTGTTGGTGGCCATGTGGCTTCACTGCTTGAAATAAAAAGCCACTGTTTGCTTTCTTTATCTTACTAAGCAAAGTTAAACATCTCACCATTTTAGATAAAAAGACCCATGACTCTTTCAATCACTCAGGCATTGTGCTAGTGTGAACTCATCATGGTCCTAAATCTCATGGAGCTGCAGTCGGTGTTGCATTCCATTCCCACTCTTTCCAAAAGTGTTCAACCTCTCTGTGCCTCAATTACTTCTGTAAAATAAAAATAAAGGCCGTCGCGGTGGCTCATGCCTATAATCTCAGCACTTTGGGAGGCCGAGGTGGGCAGATCACAAGGTCAAGAGATCAAGACCATCCTGTCCAACATGGTGAA
This sequence comes from Papio anubis, assembly GCF_008728515.1. NCBI lineage: Eukaryota > Metazoa > Chordata > Mammalia > Primates > Cercopithecidae > Papio > Papio anubis. The sequence goes on from NC_044976.1 coordinate 198,048,793, forward strand.
ATCCTCTCGCTACTAAAAATGCAAAAATTAGTTGGGCATGGTGGCATGGGCCTGTAATCCTAGCTACTCAGGAGGCTGAGGCAGGAGAATCACTTGAACCCAGGAGGCAGAGGTGGCAGTGAGCCAAGATTACGCCATTGCATTCCAGCCTGGCGACAGAGCGAGACTCCATCTCAAAAAAAAAAAAAAAGAAAGAAAGAAAAATATTACCTACTATATAATATTGTAACAATTATAAGATATAATTCAGCTAAAGTGCTTATAACAGTATCTATCACATAGCAAATACATACTAATTAAGGAAAATCCCCAGTTGCCTTCCTCAGGTTGCAATATTTTGAGAATTATAAAACAGTAATCTGAATGGCGCCAACAGCCCCCAGGTCTCTCGGTTGACCTGCAGCATATGCTAATACCAGGCAAATCACCTACAAAACCACCTAAGCATCCTCCAGGTACTGACCCGACAAACTTAAACTATCACCGTCTTCATGAGACATAGTCATAAGCTGAGTCTCTGCCAGCTCTCAAACCACAGCTACTCTAAATTCTTCTGATAGTCCATTCCTCTGGCTCCCTTCCTCTCTTGATAACACCCCGGATCTCCCCTCTCCTTATGCCTATTCTCTTCCCTTCCCAGCCAACAGCTCTTATCATAGTTGTGTAAGTGCAGGCTGCTGAGGCAAGGAGAGAAGTTGGCTTCTCTCCCAAGGAAAACAATTAGTGAAGCATTAACTTCTCTTAATGGGCAAAGCAACATTAAGCAGATGGAAGCCCAGACCCAGGTCACTTTGCAGAGAGCCAAAGCTGTGATGGGGCTGCCAGTGTTCATATATGACCTCTAAATTGAAACTTAATTGGCCACTAATGGAATTCATCTAATTAAAAACACTTGTAATTAAGCATGAAGAAGAAAAAGAGCCTGAATTTTGGACTTGGAGAAAGCAAAACTACATTTGATATGGTCAATAAACCCATACTCGAGAGCATATTCCATTACCTCCTGTCCTCCATCATACATTGCTCATACCACATCAGAAAGCCCTCTGTGGTGCCCTCCCCTCCCTGGTTCTACCATCGACAGTGGGGGCAGTGACTCCAGGGTGTCCCCTGAGAGGTAAGAAAGTAGCAATAGGCCGGGCGCGGTGGCTCAAGCCTGTAATCCCAGCACTTTGGGAGGCAGCAGACGAATCACGAAGTCAGGAGATCCAGCGAGACCATCTGTAGCAGTGAAAGCCCATCTCTACTAAAAAAATACAAAAAACTAGCCGGGTGAGGTGGCGGTCGCCTGTAGTCCCAGCTACTTGGGAGGCTGAGGCAGGAGAATGGCGTAAACCCGGGAGGCAGAGCTTGCAGTGAGCTGAGATCCGGCCACTGCACTCCAGCCTGGGCGACAGAGCGAGACTCAGTCTCAACAAAAAAAAAAAAAAGAAAGAAAGTAGCAATAAGGAAAACCTTTGGAAGTATAATGGAATTGATGCTATATTGGAACAGGGAAACTTTCCCCATTCTGGAACTCCAAGACATAAGGGGTCTTCCCAGATAAGAACGCAGGTTTATAAACTCATTTTTTCCTATATTTCAACATATAGCATAGTGACCTGTAAAGTAAAGGCAAAATTAAGAAAATAGATGATCAGAGATGTCAAGTCACTTGCCCAATGCCACAGGGCAGTAAACGGCAGAGCCAAGGCTTTACTGTAATCCTGCCTTACTGCTCTCATAGTTAACAGGAAGAATGAAGTGAGATCAGGTATGTGAAAATACCTTGTAAACTATCAAGAATATAACAAGTAGATGCAATTTTACCTTCTTGGGATGAAACAATGGCATCCCAAATTTATACACCACAATACAACTCCTACTCCCGCTGTGTACGTAAAGCACTAGCCCAGTGCCTGGCAGTTACAGGGCAGTATAGAAGAGTGGTTAAGAGTACAGGCTTTGGAGCCAGGATGTCTGAGCCAGATCCTGACTCCATCACTTACGAACTGTGTGACCTCTGGGCAAGTTACCTTTCTATAGCTCAGTTTGTCCATCTGTAAAATGAGGAAAACAATGGTCCTATCCTATAGGATTGGGTGAATGCATAAAATACTCTTTGAATGCATAAAATACTCTGGAACATAATGAGCCCTCCTGAGTGTTAGCTACCATTACTGATCTGCCAAGACAAACAAGAAGTCCAGATTTTACCCACAGCTTCCCTTCCCTGAGGTCTCCAAATCTCTCTATGTGCTTACTGCCAGGTGTAACGAGATCATTCCTAGCTACTCTCCCAGTGCAAGCATGGAGCCAAGATGCAGATGTAATCTCTGGGGTCTGCAGGAGGCTGCAATAGCTGTGCCAGGTGCATCTCTGCATTGCTGATGCTGCAAGCACAACTGCCAAAAAGTGGAGACCTTACACTAGCCCTTGCTGGGAGCCTACTTAAACCAGCACCACGCAGACCCTATTTTGTCAGGGAGAGAACACTGCTTCCCTCTGGGTCATGCCATTACAAGCACAGCCTAGGTCTGCCTAACTATAGCAAAAGCTTAGATGTGTGTAAGGGTCTCTTAACAATGTCAACCTGCCTCCCTCCTTGTCCTCCACCATACAATGAAAGTCATTACAGGCTTCCCAATACCCTAGAGTCTAGATCTGACCTAATTCTGGCCCAGAAAGAAGAGGGAGTCCAGCCTACCTATTTCTGTTCCAAGATTAACTCCTTTTAGGGCTGGTGTCATTGGTATGTGATCAATGAAGTCACACGGGGTCCTATGCTCAGAAAGATCCCACACTTGGGACTTAGTGTTCTGTGGTCACCATCTTGAAATTCTTAATAATTTTACCTTTCAATTTGTGTTTTGTAAGTAAAGTCCCACAGGACAGGGGAACATGTGCCAGGGGTTTGAAGCCCTGAGGTCCTGCTCCCTGTCACCTCCCCACCTCCCTGGGACAGGTTCTGGGCCTCCCTGTCCTCATACCAGTCCCCTGACCAATGCTGTCCTCAGCCTAGGATGACTGCATTACTTAGGCAGGGGATCAGCATTCATTCTGTCATTGCCCTTTGTCCCCAGGGCTCCTGAGCATGGAAAAGAAGAGAGCTGAGTGAATGTCTTGGCTGGAGCAGGCAGCAGTCATCCATCCATATCTGGACGGGCTGCACCAAAGAGCACTTGGCAATTGACTGGGGATGCGTGGCAGGGGTTGGGGGTTGGGAAGAGGGGCTCTCACCACATCCCATGGTGTCTGACTGCCCACCAGAATTTAGGGCCATGGGCTATAGCAAGGAGAGATTGATTCCCCCATTCCTTGTCAGGGCCCACCTTTCCATTTTGCACTGGGTCTGCAAATTACATAGTAAGCCCTGACACTTTCTCAGGATGATTGGCCTTGGTAACACCAACTATTTTTAGAGAAAGCCCCATTTTTACCACAGGAGCATGGTCAGACTCCCTGACCCCAATTAGTCTGGGTGTTTGTAGCTTATCTGTGATTACCTTATTACATTACAGACATCATGCAAATATGAAATCATGATTACACCATAGGATTTCATATATTATTAAATTCCTAAAAGTATACCCTCAGGATTCCATTGTTCTCAGGCTCCACCGTGATAATGATAATAAGAGTAAGTAGACCTGAGAATCATAAAAAGTCTAACTTTGTTATACAACCAGAAACAAAGAGAGAAAATACTGTTCAGGAAAATTTTCATGAAAGGGGAAGGTCAAGAATACTAGGCCTAACTGGGCATGGTGGCTCACACCTGTAATCCTAACACTTTGGGAGGCCGAGGGAGGCAGATCATCTGAGGTCAAGAGTTCAAGACCAGCCTGGTCAACACGGAGAAACCACGTCTCTACTAAAAATTAGTCGGGTATGGTGGCGGGTGCCTATAATCCCAGGTACTAGTGAGGCTAAGGCAGGAGAACCGCTTGAACACAGGAGGTGGAGGTTGCAATGAGCTGAGATCGTGCCACTTCACTCCTTTACTCCAGCACCTCAGTGAAAGATCAAAACTCCATCTCAAAAAATAAAAGAAAATAAAAAAATAAAAGAATACCAGGTTAAGACTCCTATTAATTTAATAAGCTACACAGAGGTTTACAAATTTTTGAACAGAGAAATAGTTTTCTGAACACAAACAAGTAAGTACAATCAAAGCCAATCTTCAGGTGCCGTCTTTGGCCATGATGTCTAGGAGACAGGCTGAGTAGCCATCTAAGCACCACATCATTTTCCAGAAAATAAATATGACTCAAGACAGTATCTCATTGCACCTGATTCCACAGTATGTTTAGGTTCCTGTTGTATCTATTCACACACAGCATCTATATCTAAAACTGTCACTGAACAGTCAGTCATCCCTGATAGGGTGGGACACAGAGAGCTTTCTAAGAAATTGCATGCTTTTCTAAAAGAACTGTGACTCAAACTAAACTACTCCATTTCACTTATCCCCACCCACTCCAAGAACTAAACATTATTATTGATTATCCAGAGATAAAAACAATTCTTCATGATGCTTCAAGTGGTCTTTAATGTCACAATTTCAGTGTCTACGTGTTATTCCTTTTGCATAATTGTATTGGGGGTTTGGATGAAGTACAGTGGCTGCCTGCACTGCCTAATTTTTCTGTAGCTTTTGGTCCCCTTTCTGTTTTCTAATGAACCAGCTGTGTGGCTCAAGCAGAAAAGTATTAGCTAAACGAGTGGGGATGTTGCTAGTAGAAACAGAAGAGTTAACCCTGGTTAAAATAGACCTAAATGCTTCTTCTTCCCTTTAGACAGTGGCCCTACTCCAAAAAGAAAGGTCCCAAATTCCACCTACAAAACGGTAAAGTCCTAATAGTCCTAAAGGGCTTGTGGTTGTAAGTTTCACCTATGGGTCAAATGGTATACCCCTCAATAGCAGGAAATGCATCTGGTTCATCTCTAGGACCTAGCACAGTGTTGAAATGTATTCGATACAGAATAAACGTTCATGGAACGAAAGAAGGAATAGACCAGCCATGACAATGTGGTAAATAATGTGAAATAATGTGGGCTTTTTTTCCCAAACACAAATCTCCTCTACTAGTTTTAGAGAATTTTTCTGAGAGGTTTTTGAGCACAGAGCAAAATGCGGCAAATAATTGAAGGCTATGAGCCTCACAAGGTGAGGCACCACACAGAGCTTATGTTGGTAATTGTGTGGTTGAGCATGGTGCCAGACGCAGAGTAGGTGGTCAGTAATTATTTGTGGAATAAAATGTGCCACTTCCTGTGACTGCACTGAGTCAGGTCAGGCCACCAGTCCCTCTAGCATAATTGGACTTCGTTGTTTGTCCATGATTTTGAATGCTGGGCTAAGCTCTTACCACAGAGCCCTCATGAATCTCCAAGTAAAATCTACACTAGTGAGCCCCCTTTCCTACTTTATCAAGAACCCCCATATGGTTCCCCATATCGGTAACTCTTATAGACCCCTGCTTTCCTTCTAGCTGGATAAGAGCAAGAACACGCTGACAAACCTATCAGGATGAACCAAGGCAGAGCAGGAACCAGAGAACTCAGCATTCTCCCTCAACCACTTACTTTCCTACTCTCTTTTCCCTGGGGCCTGAATAATAGGGTTAGAGAAGGTTAAACAAAACAATGATGCACTGTTTAAAACATGAAAGAGACCCACCAGCCCCTAATCTCTACAAATCCCTATCAGTAGAGACTGCATTGATCCAAATGGTCAGCTTGGCCAAGCTGCTGCTTGGTTTCAGAAACTCTCCTGGTTTGAACCCTTGATGGGCAACAGCCCAAAAGGATGTAGCTCTGGTCTGTCAAAGAAAAAACACAGACCTGCTCCATAAATTCCAGGCTGTATTGTTCTTATCACCCACGGGCTGTGATTGGAGGATGGATATCATCAATCTGATCTAGTCTGTTTACAAGTAATACCAAAATAGAAAAAGAAAAAGATCAAAGTCCAGTTAAGCTGGAATCCTTCCCTGCATCACCAGGGCTCAGATTGCAATTGCTGTGGATAAACTTTCCCTGGATCTGATGGATGTCTCCCTCCCCAACGCCCACAACTCTGGGAAGAGGAAAACAATTCCCAGCAAGGGATAACCCCGACATAAACTCTCCAAAACATGAGCTCTATCAAGATACTTGAAAACACAAGACATTAGTTTTAGAAAATACAAGCATTTTTCCTCAGCACAAATGCATCATTGTTACCTAAGGAGCAATAAACTGGTTGTTAAAACACCAGTCTGTGATACCAGCGCATGACAGATCTCTTGCCTGTAGGGGAAAATGCACACAAGACAAGAAAGCTCAATTCTAAGTTTTCCTTTAAGGAGCATGTATATTCATTACTGCCTCACAGCAACAAAATAGGTAAGACGTATGACCACTCATTTTTTATACAAAAAGAGATTCGGCATCAAAATATTATAAAGATAGATGTAAATTCCGTTCAGAGTTCATTCATTAACTTTCTGATAACTATAATGTTATACATAATAAGGGCCATTGCTTTGGATATATAGGGTGCCCAGTGGTCTTCAAAGTAGAGCCCCTAGACCAGCATCAGTATCACCTGAGAGCTTGTTAGAAATGCAATTTCCTGGGCCCCACTCCAGACCTTCTGAATTAGAAACTCTGGAGATGAGACCCAGTGATCTGTGCCTAAACAGCCCCTACAGGTGATTATGCTGTATGTTAAGGTGTTTTTTTAAATACTGATGCCTGGCCCCCACCCCAGGGACATTCTGCTTTAGTTAGTATGGAGTGTGACCTTGGCATCAGGATTTTAATAAGATCTCTAGGTGATTCTGATATGCAGCCAAGATTGGGAACCACTGGGCTGAGTTCAGAATAGATTCCCTCACAGGCCTCTCATCACTCCTTGTATCTAGCATTTGCAGCCACTTCCATTTTGAAGAGCAAATTTTCAAGGAGTTATTCACCTGTCAAAAGTGGGCAAAAAATTTAGATGGATAGACTGCTACAGGTAGGAGCCACATGTTAAACAACCTATTCTCATGTACTGAATATGTGGAGGACCCTGTGCTCAAGCCCAGCAGATATTTTACCATGAATTTGCTACCCTTTTTTTAAAAAAAAAAAAAACATCTTTATCGAACCAAGTAAACATCAGCAAATACTACTAGTTTTTAACCATTAGTTTTAAAAGTGATATTTGGAGTAATATTTGGTATGACGCGGTAACTTTCTCTCGACTATTCAATTCTCCTCTTAAATCAACCTATATCATTGTTTTGAAATCAAAACCTTTCTCAGCCATTTAATTTCAGCTTCCAAGTAGGTCAGCCTCAAAATGATTTTTGGTTGCCTATTTCTAAGCACAACTCTATGTTCTGTTTTAGTCAGAGACAATCCAGGTCATGGTTTATATTCCTTGAGCTCAAGAAAAGGATGTACTATTTTGCCTTGGGTGGCAACAAAATGGAAAACTCTGAGATGTCAGGCCTGAGAGTTAGGTGAGCTCAGAAAAATATGGCAGGTACGTATCTGTGAAGTAAAAGGTCATGGGAGGAACAGGTAGTTAACTGGTGTTGCATTGGATGGGAAGCAGGATGCCTATCCAGGAAATGAAAGACAGAAAGGAAATGGCAGAGCAAGCAAGCAGCATCCAAGAATGCAGGAAACAGGGAGGCAACCATCAGGAATACCAACCAGGGTTCTAGAGTAAGTGTTAAATTATAGAAAATCTATGTAATAAATAGGAGGATAGGCATCGATAGACAATAACAGGGGTCAGAAACGTAGATGGGGGCCAAATCCAAACACTGTATGACAACAAGACGTAGATGTCTGCAGTACAATGTCTCTGGTACTGATTCTGTTTGAAACCAGGCTTGGCTTTCTCCAGGACAAGAGAGACCACAGAGAACCAAGTTGCAAAGCCCAGGCATACCGGGCGGCTATGGATTGCACGTAATAAGTATTCAATACTGGTTTGTTGAATGCATGTATGTTCAAAAGTATTCCTGGTTTTAATAGCATATTATTCTCTCCCAGTGACTGTAGTCTGTCTGCCATAGCCTGCCTATCATAGCAGCTGGAGGAGAAAGTATAAGTTTAGGTGTGCTTTGGGTAAAAACAAAAAATACCAAGTGATGAGCTGGAAATCTGGATTTTGATCCTAGCTCTGGTTTCAGCTAGGTCACTGTGGGCAGGTCATTTTATACGTCTGCATCTCAGTTCCAGTCACAGAAAATGAGGTAAACAGGACAGGAATGCTAAAGTATCTCACTACTCTGAAAATCTGTGGCTCCTCACAATAGGTACATTCCTGAAAATACATTCCAAACCTGATTTCCACATGTCAGATTATACAGGATACCTGCATGTCACTGACTGCATGTGGCTTGATAACATCCAAGATATTCTCAATATCCCCATGGTCAATGGGAAGTAGATGTGGTGTTTTAGATTGTTTGTTGGACCAAAGGCCATCACTGTGAGTACAATGATTGTCAGCACATATGTTGACTAAGTTTAATTGGAAGTTTTGCGAGTTTTCTCTAAGGAAAGCCCTGTATCCTGCCATCACAGACAGGGAAACAAAAATCAGAGGCACTGGAGTTGGATATTTGGTTTGAGCTTTGGTCTTTGTGCACTGGGGTCAGGGGGAAGAGGGGAGGAGGAAGGCAGGGTGCCAGGAGTGGAGATGAGTATCTCAGACACATGCAGAATGTGGCATAAACACTCCCTTAAATTCCTGTCATTGTCACTTTCCCCAGAGGGACATCTCCTGCACCCCAGCCAGCTACGTGCCTCCCTGCACTCTCAGCCAGATGTAGGTTGGCCAAAGGGGCCGCCATCTGGTCTCTGAAAGCCCATTATAGCTATAACAGGCAGCTGAATCTAGTTATAAATGCCAGCCTCTCTCAGCCTGGCTGTCTCAAGCTTGAAATCACACACTTAGGAAGCATCTGTGTGGTGCAGAAACACCTCTCCCATGGGAACTAAGGGAGGAGAAATCTCCAGGGACATGGACACAGGCACACAGGCTGCGGGCAGAATGAGGTTCTGAACAAGGTGTAGCAGCTCTCTCCTTTCACCCCACATCCTGCTCTGTTATCTTCCCTTGCTTACCTGTGAGGAGCACGTACACACAGATACACCCCTGGAATGATTCTCTCATGAATACTGTAAGAAACGGGGCTTTGTTTAAAGCAAGAGCAGGTGAGGGACCTCAGAACATCTAACACTGTCAAGCAAAGAGCTGCCTGCACTAGCAGTAGTCAGGTCCACAGAGAGCCCAGGCCTTAGATTACAGGGATAGGAGGCTGATGTGGAGGCCCCTGGGGCCCTCGGGGCTAGGGCCAGGAGTGGGTAAGTGCTGTGAGAAAACACCATTCTCACTCCCACTGTTCTTCTATGATCCTGTGAAAGGCCAGATGCAGCCACATAGGAGCTGCTGGGCACTCAGAGGATGGAATGCATAGGAGCAAATCTCACCCTCCGCTGCTCTGGATGCCACAGAGCCCACATGCACATCCCTTTCCAATAAGGAGTCAGGGTCTCCCTTCAGTGTGCCAGCTCTGATGTTCAAAATAAAGGTTTAAGGCAACAAAAGCCCTAAGAAGTCCAGAATGTCCCCTCATTCCTGTCCTGACGGTGATGCCCTGGGTGCCCTGCTGCCCTTCACCAGGCTTTGTTGAAGCCTTCACATGTTTTTTGCTTCCATGACTAGCACAGCCCATCCCCCTGCCTGGAATGTGCTTCCTGCTTTATCCCTCCTCATCAACTCTGCTGGAAGCAGAAGAGTGGTCAAGAACACAACCTCTGAATGCCGGACTGCCTGGGTTCAAATCCTAACCAGCCTACGTGCCTTTCCTTTAGCATGTGGAGGAGGATGACAGAGTACTTACTTTGTAAAGTTGTTTTAAGAGATAATATATGTAAAGGGTTTAAAACAGTGTCTAGTCCACATTAAACACAGAAGGGACACCCGTCATTATTCCGCAAAGACCTTTTTGAGTCTTCTCTCATCTTTATATCACCATTCTTCCTAAAAATTCCTAATTAGGAGGATCACATTGCTTTTCAGTTGTTTAGATGCCTGTCTCCTTTCCTCATCTTTGAGCTTCTCAAGGAACAAGATCATAGCTTATTAATTTTTGCCACCTTCGATACAGAGTTTGGCATTAAACGGGTGTATCTGAAAGTGTATTGAATTAAATTTATTGAAAAACTTCAACTAATAATAATACTTTTCATTTCACGAATGGTAACTGTGCTAGGAGCTTTACTTGAATTAGTAAGTCTTTAAATTTAAAATCATATATTTTTCTCGTGGCTCACAAGTTTAGCTCTCAGAAATATGAAGGAAAATTGCTACTATAAACTAACAGTTGAGGACTTAACAAAGAAAAAGAACTAATTAGAGAAATAGAATTAAATACAAATATTGATGCTCGAGAGAGAGAAATGTAGGAAAAAAATTGTGGTCTAGGAGTTTATTAACACAAAAGAAGGTGATTCTGTGTGGTCAGTTGGGTCTTTAGGAAGGCTGATTTAAGTTCAGAAAAGAGCAATATATAACTTAGAGACATGTCTAAAGAGAGTGAGAAGTTCTTCAAAATAATAGAAAATTAGGGAAGAAAACAGATCAACACAAAACAAACCAAAGTGGATGCATGTGGTGCTCCGAAGTGTGCTTCAATTACAAGTAGCAAAAAACAAAAGAAGTTCAGTCACATTCAATGCAGCCTAGGCTGTGAGGACAGGTATTAGTAAGGCCAAAGTCTGGAGCCAGATGAGGCAGAGGGAAAACACTAAAGAAAGCCATGGAGGCTCTTTCTCTCAGTGGGAATAGGCTATTGTCCAATATTCAGACAGACAGAAAGGATAGTTCCACGGCTTAGGGAGGGACGTCATCTTGACAGATAACAGAGAGAAGGAAGAACAACTCAGCTCTTGTTCACCTTCATGCTCTCCGTTAAGGATAAGCATCAGCAAATTAGGAAGTGGAAAACAAGCATTTTCAAGAGGGAATCGATGACCAAAATGAGTGAAATGATAGTAAGAAAACCCTTAGCAATTTAAAAGAACTTAAATCCCATGCCCAGGTAAATTGTATAATGACGGTCATCACAAGTCACATTTCTTTGGCATTCTATGGCTTTAAAAAATCCTTTCCCTCTATTATCACATTTTATGAATTTAACGTCAAAATGGCTTCTAGGGTTCAGAATGAAGAGTTGACAGGAACTTTCAGGCAGAACCCCCTACAAACAATTTTTTGACCGACAAGAAAAGTAGTCTTTATTTCATTTTAGCAACCAAGAAGAGAGAGTTCAAACATTAAAAACATAGTTTTTAATGTTTCTTAACTTCTAGCATGCAAAAAATAACTTCAGCCGAGTTATCTTAAGAAAAATGAAAACCCCCTTTAATGAAACAGCATGTTGTGGGCATTAGGAGAAGCAAATGTTACATGTAAAAGAAAGATGAAGGAAAGAAGAGAGGTCCTACTTGTTGGGCCAAACAGGAGTTCATGCTCTCCTCTGACTTACCCCATTGAGGTTCATGCCCAGGGCCCAGACATTTCCAATGTTCTGAGTTTCTGCGCAAAGGTTTTAGCACACAGAGAGTGATTTAGGAGCGCCACCCCATGTCAGACTCAGAAACTACAACAAGTTTTCCCAAGGCCTGAAGAATCACTTTAACTACAAGTACTCAACTGAAATTCTGGCCATAGCCTAGTTTCAAGCCTAGGTTATTTCCCTAGTCCATGCAACTGAATTCCAACACAGGTTTAATTGTCTATATTGAATGATTTTAAAAACTGTCTCTAGGCAAAATAGAATCATGAGACTGGATGGTATCATTACCATGATGTTAAGTGACAGTGAGTTCTCCTTTGACTATACAAGTGGCCTAAAGATTCAGGTGTTTCAAAGTGGAAGCCCTCTCATTCCCTAATTGTCTTCCTGTCCTTGATTGTCCTCTCTGCAGTTCTTCATCCTCTCTTGGACCCTCCCCATCTTTACTGCCCATGCTTCAGGGAATAACAAAACCTGGTCCCAAAACCCTTGTTGAGTCTCAACAATTCTGCCATCTCAAGTGTCTGTTGAATTTCCAAAGAATTTTCCTTGGCCCAGCATTTTCTGAATTTAGAGTCAGGGAATGATGTGCATTGGTCCTAGGTATGAGGAGAGGAAGTGGACGATGGCTGAGGGTGTGTAGGTGTTGTAAAGGGGAGTGTAATGATGTGGGATGGGCTGTAGGTGTTTCCACTTTAACACACTCTTTCCATCATATTGCTTCCTAATTTACTGAAAATGGTAACACATTTCGCTTAATCAGAAATTTTCTCCCATTGACCATACCGACTAACTTGCATATTCCTTGTAAAAACAAAACCTGCCTTTAATTCTGCTTGCAAAAATAACAATTCTGACTTTATTGTGTTTAAAGTAAATTTGGCTTCTTCTTTTCTCTGTTTTAATTACAAATGATCCCAACCATGGCAGTGCCAGAATTCCAGAATGGATGACCAAGGGCTGGAGCGGAATCCATGGCTCTAGGACTTCTTTAGAAATTAACAGATGTGAGAAGGCGTACAATCTTAAAGGGCTCAGGTTTCTTCTCAGCAACATCTTTGAGAAATAACCCAGTAGGTGTAGTTTCTTGCCTTAGTCCATCAAGGCTGCTATAACAAGATACCATAAACTAGGCAGTTTATAAACAACAGAAACTTATTCCTCACAATTCTGGAGGCTGGAAAGTCTAATACCAAGGTGCCAACAGTGTTTGGTGTCTGATGAAAGTGTTTCCTGGTTCACAGATGGCCATTTTCCTGTGTGTTCTCACATGACAAACGGGAGGAGGGAGCTCTCTGGGGCTCTCCTCTAAGGCACTAATCTCACTCATGAGAGAGAGCTCCACCCTCATGACCTATATCACCTTCCAAAGGCCCCACCTCTAAATACCATCACATTGGGGATTAGGTTTCAACCTATGAATTTTGGGAAGACACAAACATTTAGTCCATAGCCCCTGAACTGCTGCCCCTGTGCCAAAGATGGAGCAAACGAGAATTGGATGGAAGTAAGGGGAGAGATACAGCAGTGACGAGCACAAAAACCAGTAAATTCATCTCCAGGATGTGGTGTCGGGGAACACTCACAGGTGCTCTGCCCTGGTTGCTTCTATCCTTTAAGAGCTTCAGATTCAGCTGTTTGCATTTCCAAGCCATTCCCAGGCTTCTCTTCTTTAATGGAGGGAAGACTAAATGAAGTTTGAAGCTAAGGGAATCTTTAGTTTGCCAATTTCAGGGACTGCATCAGATAAGATGATAAAACATTGGGTGGTGACATCAGATTCTCTACTCAGGGTAGTTGGTCTTGACTCCCTTGAAGCAAGAAAGAAGGTCAGGCTTTCTGGGGAGACCTGTGGGTTTTGCTGGGGAGTGGGCACGGCCCTCCTCTCTGATACTGTTGCACCCCACACCTGGAAGATCTCGTCTATAAGGTTCACAGGTGCTGCTGGTTGGTATCCTCCCCGCTTCCTTTCTCTTCATCGGGTACCGCAGTAAAACTTGGGATGCTTTGGAAATTTTCTAAGACCCCAATTCTTCTAAAGATGGGTTTGGGAAGAGGAAGCCTCTAAAACCCAGCTCCCAGGCATAAGAAGAGGATTTGTAAAAAAATATTGGGCATAGAATGACCATGGGCTGGCTGAGTTAAAAAAAAAAAAATAGGCTGAGACAAATGGGTTAGGGATAATAAAAAAGGGAGGTACCCAGTGGCCAAAATAGAAGCATTTCATTAGCAAGTTTTTCTCCTTGAAGAGCAGACAGGAGTATTTCAAAATGATAATAGGTTGATGAGATTACAATGATTTTTTGGACTATTTTTTCAGAACTTTATTTTCCGGATTTCTTGCAATAAGCAAATCTCAATTTCATACTCACTAAATATTAGACATGATTATGAATAAGAAATCTTTTATATCAGTGTTTATTCAATTTATTTCTAAGTTATAATGATTTCTGTTTTCTACCTTTGATAGTAGATGATGACAAAATTTAATTTTTCTTTGATGATGGGGACATTGGAGGTCACGGTGTTCACTGATGTCAATATAATTTTTCATTACACAATACTTATAAAAAATCTGCAGTCTGAATCCTTTTGTCACCCCTGCCACAACTAGAGGTGCATTTCCATATCAAACATCGAATTCTAAGGCTAAAGAATTTTATTTCTCAAGCAAAGACACACTATTGGAAGGTTTTAATCAATGGAATGACACAAAGATTAATCTGGTACTGTGAGAAGGGACCAAAGTAGAGAAATCAATTAGGAGTCCATTATCATGGTTTAGACATAAGGAATCAAAAGGAGGATGGCATTGATATTAAGGAAGAAATGGAAGCGGAGGATACTGTAATGAGGCAGTTAAGAGGGCTTAGTAATGGATACATGTATCAAGGGATACAAGCCCAAGGATCTGGAATAATTAGGGTATCGGCAACAGAAATAAGTTAATCAAATGGCGAAGATGGTACATTAAGACACATGTCATATTACTGGAAATTTTGTAACAATAGATTAATAAGACATGTTTGGTAATTAAAATAGTGTGACTCCTAGTAGTGAATACAGTAAAGATTAAGATAACAGCAATTTTTAATGTAAAAATCTACAAATTATGTATTTGTGAATGTTGGAAATAAAAAGTGGGTGACACTGACCTAAAAGTGAAGGGCTTCACAGGACTTCTTTCAAAGTTGCTGTTATGGGTTGGATTGAAGACCTCAAAAAGATATGTTAAAGTCCTAATCTCTGGTGCCCGTGAATGTGACCTTATTTAGAAATGTGGTTTTTGCAGATGTAATCAAGTTAAGATGAGTTCATACTGAATTAGGGTAAACCCTAATCCAATGTGATTGCTGTCCCTGTAAGAGGAGAAAAAACACAGCAACAGAGAGAAGATGGTCACGAGAAGATGGAGGCAGAAATTGGAATTATGCTGCCACAGCCAAGGAATATCTGGAGCTACCAGAAGCTGGAAGAGGCAAGGAGAGATCTTCCTTAGAGCCTCCAGAGGGAGCACAGCCCTGCCAACATCTTGATTTCAGATTCCTGGCCTCCAGAACTGTAAGAGAATAAATTTATATTGTTTTAAGCTACCTAGTTTGTGGTACTTTGTTATGGAAGCCATAGCAAATTAATGCAGTCCCTGTTCAGCCTTCAGAGTAGGGGAAAAGAAGTAGATGTTTAGTTTGCCAGGTGGCGTGAATATTGCAGGACTATGTCTCTATGGAGATCCACTATTGTATAAAGTTACCTATTAAACAGATGGAGAGATTAGGAGTGTATTAGTTCACACGATAACTCTGTGTACTTTTTCCTTGGTAAGTACACAAAATAACTCTGTGTACTTTTTCCACCATAAGGGTGGCCACTGCTGTTATCTGATCACTGTGTGACTGAAGGCTGAAGCCTTATAACCAGAAATAAAGAGGCCCGTACAACCTTCTTTCCTGGCACAAACCATCCCTGCTAGAAATGAAGCATCCTTAGCATCTCATTGCCCTTCTCTTGTGAAGGCTGCTGGTTTTCAGGAAACTGACAAGCTCACAAAGTGTTTATTTCAATACAAATGGGAAGACAAAGGGCAAAAAGCTCAGATTTAAATAAAAAATGAGCCAGTTGAGGGAGTATAAAAGGATGGAAATGAATCAACCTACAGTGAATGTGAGATGACCACAACAAGCATGGTACACTGTGTCAACTATGGTTTTCCCAACTCAAAATATTAGTAAGGCATTTGGCATTATTTTTAAAATGCTCTCATCTTTTCAGTTTGATAAGAGAAGCACTAAAGAGTACTTTAGTGTTTACTTAGGAAAATTAAAACATTGAGTGACCTAAGTTCCTAAGGAAGCTTATTTAACTTGCTGACTTTTTTTTTTCTAATTAATACTTCATGTGACATACATGTATTGAACACTTCTTGTGAGCCAGGCATTGTGCTATATGCTGAAGATGCCAAGAATGGTAATAAAATAAGTCCCTCCAATCAAGCAGTGTGCACACCATTCAGGGAAATAGACAAACAGTGCAAGGGTACTGAGATTTTTTTAAATGGCAACATAATAATGGTTACAGTTCAAAGACTTAATGATGATGATACTAGTAATGTCAAGTGTACTATATGTTTTACATGTGTGAATTAGGGGGAAGAGAGAAAAGTATGCCTAATTACCTCTGGAAAAATAAGGTTGCCTACCTACCCTCTTGGCACACTCCTGTTTCTCCAATGGGAACAAAAGGCCAATGTAAGAAAAAGGAGCCAGGAAGAGAATAACATACAAGATGTAGAGCTTTGAGAATTCATACTGTCTATGGAGAAATGCAACAGTGCAGGAAAAAGATGTGGAAAAGTGTGAGAGATGAGGCAGGGGCCAGATCCTGAAAAATCTTTTGTTGGTATCATTCTCTGAGCCAGTTTTCTTCAAACTGGTCTTCATAAATAGATGAGGCAGGGAGGAGCATTTTGAATTCCTCTACAAGAATGTATGAATGCAAGTGCATTTAATTCATTTCAAATATAATCTTTTAAAAAACAGCATTGGCATATTCTGACTGTTTGTAGAATCATCTTTTAAGGTAGTACTGCCACGTGATTTTAAACTTTGCATTTTCACTTATATTTATAATAATGTTTGTACCAATTAATTTTTATTTAAGTGTAGTCTGTCACGTATTAAGGGTACTGAGCATCACACTAATCTTAGCTCTCTATCTTTATAGTAGTATCTGTGCCAGAGAGTCCTGGTTGACTCCTAATATAAATTTCTTCTTCTTTCAAAGTAGTGGAGTCCCAAATATTTAGAGGGGTACATGGCTACCCAGACTCCCTTGCAGCGAGATGTGGCCATGTGAGTAAGTTCAAGTCAATAAATTTTAAACAACAAGTTTCTTGTAACAGCTTTTCTGGGAACCTTCCTTAAACACATGGTGATTTTTTATATACACAGGTGATTGTAAACATACATCAGATGTATTGTTTAAACACTCCATGTACTTACTGATTTCTAATTGAATCTATCAATTATTAATAAAAGTAAATAAGTAAAGAAACATTTTCCAATGCAATTCTGGATGTCACTTTTTTCTTAGAGTTATTTTAATTTTCACTTTATATATTTCAAGTCCATGTTTTGGGAGTACTATTGAATATTTTAGATCATCTCAGTAACTGTGATTTAACTGAGAAATGCCTTATGATTTCATTATTTGCATTTGCATTTATATTCATAACCATTTTGGTATAAAGTAGAGCTTCTTTTTTTAAATTTCAGTCTGACAATTCTTGACTTTTAATTGGTATATTTAGTCATTTATATACATAATTACTGATACATTTGGACTTAAATTTCTGTCTTATTTTGTACCTTCTGTTTTATCTTTCTCCATTTTCAGATTTTTTTATCATTTCAATGTTTGTCTCCTGCTAGTTTGTAAGTCATAGCCTTTTATTTAATCCTTTTAGCTGTTACCCCAGAAATGACATGTGGGGTTTTTTTCCATAAGTTATTGGGGTACAAGTGGTATTTGTTTACATGAGTAAGTTCTTTATTGGTGATTTGTGAGATTTTGGTGCACTCATCACCCCAGCAGTATACACAGCACCGTATTTGTAGTCTTTTATCCCTCAGCCCTTTCTCACTCTTCCCCACAAGTCCCCAAAGTCCATTGTATCATTCTTATGCCTTTGCATCCTCATAGCTTAGCTCCCACATGTCAGTGAGAACATATGATGTTTGGTTTTCCATTCCTGAGTTACTTCACTTAGAATAATAGTCTCCAGTCTCATCCAGGTCACTGCAAATGCTGTTAATTCATTCCTTTTTATGACTGTGTAGTATTCCATTATATATACATACCACAATTTTTTTTTCCACTCATTGATTGATGGGCATTTGGGTTGGTTCCACAATTTTGCTATTGTAAATTGTGCTGCTACAAACATGAGTGTGTAAGTATCTTTTTTGAATAATGACTTCTTCTCCTCTGAGTAGATACCCAGTAGTGGGATTGCTGGATCAAATGGTAGTTCTACATTTAGTTCTTTAAGGAAACTCCACACTGTTTTCCATAGTGGCTGTTAGTGGCTGTACTTGTTTACATTCCCACTAGCAGTGTAGAAGTGTTCCCGCATCCATGCCAACATCTACCTTTTTTTTTTTTTTTTTTATGGCCATTCTTGCAGAAGTAAGGTGGTATCGCATTGTGGTTTTAATTTGCATTTCCCTGATCATTAGTGACATTGAGCATCTTTTCATATGTTTGTTGGCCATTTGTATATCTTCTTTTGAGAATTGTCTATTCGTGTCCTCAGCCCAATTTTTGATGGGATTGTTTGGTTTTTTTCCTACTAACTTGAGTTTGTTGTAGATTCTGGATATTAGTCCTTTGTCAGATGTGTAGATTGCAAAGATGTTCTCCCATTCCGTGGGTTGTCTGTTTGCTGACTGTTCCTTTTACCATGCAAAAGCTCTTTAGTTTAATTGGGTCCCAGATATTTATTTTTGTTTTTATTGCATTTGCTTTTGGGTTCTTGGTCATGAAATCCTTGCCTAAACCAATGTGTAGAAGAGTTTTTCCAATGTTATCTTCTAGAATTTTTAGAATTTCAGGCCTTAGGTTTGAGTCCTTAATCCATCTAGAGTTGATTTTTGTGTAAGGTGAGAGATGAGGATCCAGTTTCATACTCCTACATGTGGTTAGCCAATTATCCTAGCACCATTCGTTGAAAAGGGTGTCCTTTTCCCACCTTGTGTTTTTGTTTGCTTTGTCCAAGATCAGTTGGCTGTAAGTATTTGGGTTTATTTCTGGGTTCTTTATTCTGTTCCATTGGTCTATGTGCCTATTTTTATACCAGTACTACACTGTTTTGGTGACTATGGCTTTATAGTATAGTTTGAAATCAGGTAGTGTGATGCCTCCAGATTTGTTCTTTTTGCTTAGTCTTGCTTTGGCTATGCAGGTTTTTGTTGTTCTATATGAATTTTAGAATTTTTTTTTCTAATTCTGTGAAGAATGATGATGTTTCTCTCTCATAGCTCTTAAGATTCTTTCCTTCATCTTAACTTTGGATAACCTGATGACAATGTGCCTAGGCAAAGATCTTTTTGTGATGAATTTTCCAGGTGTTCTTTGTGCTTCTAATATTTGGGTGTCTAGGTCTCTAGAAAGGCCAGGGGAGTTTTCCTCAATTATTCTCCCAAATATGTTTTCCAAGCTTTTAGAATTCTCTTCTTCCTCAAGAACACTGATTATTCTGAAGTTTGGTCATTTAACATAATCCCAGATTTCTTGGAGGCTTTGTTTATATTTTCTTATTCTTTTTTTCTTTGTTTTTGTTGGATTGGGTTAATTCAAAGAACTTGTCTTCAAGCTCTGAATTTCTTCTACTTGTTCAATTCTATGGCTGAAACTCTGCTGAGCATTTCACATTTCTAAAAGTTTGTCCAAAGTTTCCTGAATTTTTTATTGTTTTTTCTTTAAGCTAGCTATTTCCTTGAATATTTCTTCCTTCAATTCTGGTATCATTTTTTGGATTTCCTTGCATTGGGCTTAGCCTTTCTCTGGTCCCTCCCTGATTAGCTTAATAACTAACCTCCTGGATTCTTTTTCAGGTAATCAGGGATTTCTTCTTGGTTTGGATGCATTGCTGGTGAACTAGTGTGACTTTGGGGAAGTGCTGAAGAGCCTTGTTTTATCATATTACCAGGGTTGGTTTTCTGGTTCCTTCTCATTTGGGTAGTCTCTGTCAGAGGGAAGGTCTAGGGTTGAAGCCTGTTGTTCAGATTCTTTTTTCTCACGGGGTGTTCCCTTGATGTAGTACTCTCCCCCTTTTCCTATGGATGTGACTTCCTGTGAGCCAAACTGCACTGATTGTTGTCTCTCTTCTGGGTCTAGCCACCCAGCAAGTCTACACAGCTCCAGGCTAATACTGGGGGTTGTCTACACAGAGTCCTGTGATGTGAACTGTCTATGGGTCTCTCAGCCATGAATATCAGTGCCTGTTCCAGTGGAGTGGCGGGGTGCACTGGACCGAGTGAGGGTTCTTAGCTTTGGTTGTTTAATGCTCTATTTTTGTGCTGCTGGCCTCCTGCCAGGAGGTGGTCCATTCCAGAAAGCATCAGTTGTGGTAGTATTGGGAGGAACTGGTAGTGGGTGGGGCCCTAGAACTTCCAAGATTATATGCCCTCTGTCTTCTGCTACCAGGGTGGGTAGGGAAGGACCATCAGGGGGGAGTGGCGCTAGGCATGTCTGAGCTCAGACTCTGCTTAGGTGGGTCTTGCAGTGGCTGCTGTGGGGGATGAGAGCGAGATTCCCGGGTCAATAGAGTTGTGTACCTAGGATTATGGCTGCCTCTGCTGAGTTACGCAGGTTGTCAGGGAAGTGGGGGAAACCCAGCAATCACAGGCCTCACTCAGCTCCCACACAAACTGAAGGGCTGATCTCCCGCCCACCGTGCCCCTGCAATAGTCCCAAGTCTGTTTCCAGGTGGAGGCTGTAACGGGGTTGAAAATTTGCCCCAGGCTACCATCTGCAAAAGAAAAGGGCTTGGTTCATACCCCACCTGTGGAATCTGCACAACAGATTTGCGTCCTTCCCTGAGTTCTGACCAGGAGGCGTCTCACCCCAACCAAACTGTTAAAAAGTTCAGTTAGACATTTCCCTCTCCCCATGGAGTTCCACCCCCTGCTCCTCTGGTCACCCTCCTGATGGATCCCCATGGTGCCAGGCAGCAATGGCCTGCTAGGAGATGCAGTAAGCCCCCAGGACCTCTCCACCACCTCCTCCACCCCTGTATTTCGCTCGGCTCTCCAAATTGACTCAACTCCAGGTAACCTCTCCCACAAAGAGGCCTTCAGTTTCTCCAGGGTGGGTGTGCATTTGGGAGAGGAGGGTCTCCCTTTCCGAAGTCCACAGTTGGGACACTCACAGTATTTGGGGTATCTACCGGGTCCTGCAGGAGCAGTCCACTTCCTCCAAAGGGTCTGTGGGTCCTCTTGGGATTGCTGGTTTGTTCTTGCAGTTGAT
Organism: Papio anubis; assembly: GCF_008728515.1. Taxonomy (NCBI): domain Eukaryota; kingdom Metazoa; phylum Chordata; class Mammalia; order Primates; family Cercopithecidae; genus Papio; species Papio anubis. Next base: position 198,069,870 of record NC_044976.1, read on the forward strand.
CTGGAGCTAAAATTCGCAATTGACAACACGAATCTTAATCTATGAAAGCATAATGTTAATGTCTTTACCTTTCTCAGAGCAACAAAAGAACCTCAGAACAATGAACTGTTCTTCTTTTTTGAAAGCTCTGTGCTGTGTTACTTTGAATTAATCGTTTTCCAAGTCCCAGTTTTATACATTCAATCTTCATTTAGATGTACCCACATGTTTACCACTTTCTTTGCCCTTCATTCCTTCTTGTATCTTAGTCCAAATCTAGAAACATTTCCTTCTGCTTCAAATACATCCTGCAGAATTTTATTTAGTGGAGACAAACTCTATTTTTTGTTTACTTGTCTGAAAATGACTTTCTTTTACTATAAAATTAAGCTTTTTAAAAATCAACTTTACTGAGATATAATTTATATTCATTAAAATTCACAGTTTAAGTCCTTAGGTTGTTGGCCTCGACAAATGCATGCAACAAGTAATCATCACCTCTGTCTCCCAGGAAAGTTCTTTCGTTCCTTTATGCAGTTAGTCTTTATCTATACCTCTCAACCCGGGCAACCACTGATCTGATCTCTGCCATCATAGATTAATTGTGTATGTTATAAAATTTCAAATATATGAATCAACTTCTCTTTTCTATCCAGTCTCTTGTCACCAGCATGTTATCTATAAGATTCACTCATGCTTTTGCTCATATCAATGTATTGTTCTTTTTATTGCTGAGTGGTATTCCATTGTATGGATGAACCACAGTTTGTTTACCAGTTCACTTATTGATGGTCATTTGGGTTGTTTCCAGTTTGAGATTATTATGAATAAGGCTGCTATACAATATTTCTATACAAGTCTTTTTATGAGCACATGATTTCATTTCTCTTGGTTAAGTATCCAGCAGTGGAAGTGCTGGGTCATATGTAAGTATATGTTGAATTTTGTAAGAAATTGCCAAACTGTTTTCCAAAATGATCGTACTATTTTACATTCACAAAACCAATGTATAAAAGTCCAATTGCTCCATATTCTCACCAATGCTTGATTTTACCACTTTTTTTATATTTAAATTGTGCTAATGAGTAAAAACGGATACCTCATTGTTTTTATTTTAAATTTCTAATGACTAATTACATTAAACATATATTCATTTGTTTATTGGCCATTTGTATATTCTTCTGGATTGTCTATTCAAGTATTTTTTGCATTTTTAAATAGAATTATTTGTGTCCTTAATGTTAAGTTGTTGGTGTTATTTAGATATAGATACAGTTTTTTGGTTAGGTTTTTTTGTGTTGTCAATATATTCCAACCAGTTCTTGCTTGCCTTTTGTTTTCCCTGTAGTGTTTTTTTAAGAACAGAAGGTTTTAGTTTTTATTAAGTCCATTTTATCAAATTTTTTATTTTATAGTTTGGTCTTTGTGTCTGTTATATAAGAAATCTTTGCCAAACTCAGGTTTACAAAAATTTTCTTTTCTTATATTTCTTCTGGAAGTTTTGTAGTTTTTGCCTACATTTAAGGTATATAATCAATTTTTAAATAATTTTTGTGTAGGAGGTAACATAAAAATTGAAATTTGATTTCTTTTCCACATAGATACCCAATTGTTCCAATACTACTTGTAAAAAGAATATTCTTTCCCCCCATTAAATTATATTGGTTTTTTTTCTAAAATAAACTGACTAAATTGTGGGTTTACTTCTAAAGTCTCTTCTCTGTGGTAGTGATCCTACATGTTCACCTTTACACCAACACTACACAATCTTATTGACTATAGCTTTAGAATAAGTCTTGAAATCAGATAATATTAAATCCAACATAATTTGTTCATTCTTTTCAAAATTATTTTGACTACTCTAAGTCATTTGTATTACCATTTGAATTATAGAGTCACCTTTATTTGCCAGAAAAAAAAAAAAAAAAAATGTCTGCTAGGGTTTTGATTATGATTAAATCTACAGATAATTTTTAGAAGAATTGGCAGTCTAAAATACTTAGGATTCTAGCCCATAAACATGATCTACCTCCTAATTTATTTACTTTTTTTTTTTTGAGGCGGAGTCTCACTCTTGTCACCCAGGCTGGAATGCAATGGTGCGATCTTGGCTCACTGCAACCTCTGCCTCCCAGGTTTGAGCGATTCTCCTGCCTCAGCCTCCCAAGTAGCTGAGATTACAGGTGCCCACCACCACGCCCAGCTAATTTTTGTATTTTTAGTGGAGACAGGGTTTCACCATGTTGGCCAGGCTGGTCTCGAACTCTTAACTCAGGTGATCTACCTGCCTCGACTTCCCAAAGTGCTGGGATTACAGGCGTGAGCCACCGTGCCCGGTCTATTTAGGTCTTCTTTAATCTCTCTATAAAACATTTTGTAGTTCTATATTTTATTAAATGTATTTCTAAATGTTTTGGATTCATTATGATATTTTTAATTTCCATTATTTTTGTTAATATATGTAAACATATTTTGTATACTGATATATGCTAAAATCACACAAGATGTAAATGCCTTACTATTTTCTCCACAGAAAATTATGTCATCTGTGAGTAAAGACAGTTGTACTTTCCTTTCCAGTCTGTATGTCTTTTTCTTGCCTCACTGAAGTAGCTAAGTCCTCTAGTACAATAGTAAATAGAAGTGGTAAGAGCAAACATCTATGCCTTGTTCTCATTCTTTGGGGGTGTTTTCCCATTAAGTATAATGTTTACTGTGGGTTTATTATAGATGCTAATTATCAGGTTGAAGATATTTCCTTCTCTTCCTGGTTTGATGAAATTGATATTGGATCTTGTGAAATGATTTTTAATTAAATGATTTTATGGTTCTTGCCTATATTCTGTTAATATGGTTAAATCATGTTGATTTTTAAACATCAAATCAACTCTGTGTTACTGACAAAATAAATTTGTGTTCTTATAAATTACTTAGCCTTAGGTATTTCATTGTAGCAACACAAAACAGAATACACTGTTATTTTAATTTTTCACATGTATTAAAACTTGTTTCATGGCCCACCTGTGGTCTATCTTGATAAATGTTCATTGTGCACTGGAAAAGAATGAGTATTTTGTTGTTGGGTATAATTAACATTCTATAAATGTTAAGTAGATCAAGTTGGTTGACAGTGTTGTTTCAATTTCCTTTAGCCTTACTAATTTTCTCTATACTTTTCCAATAACTTATTGAGAAAAGGATGTTGGAGCCACTGACAATCGCTGTGGGTTTGTTGATTCCGCCATGTAATTCTATTCGTTTTTGCTTCCCATATTAGGTGCAAAATATTATGGATTTTATTATGGATGAATTAATCCCTTTATTATTAAGAAATTACCCTCTTTATCCCTATTAAATTATTGACTCTGAATACTATTTTATTTGGGATAAATATAGCTGTCTCTAATTTATTTAGTGTGATCAGGGTATATCTTTTTCTATTCATTTACTCTTAACCTACTCATTTCTTCATATTTTACAAAAGTGTTTTCGATTTGTTTCTTTGTCAGCATGATATAGTGTGGCCTTGTTATTTTATTTGACCTGAAAATTTCTGCCTTTTAATGGGGCATTGAGACCATTTACATTTATTATGGTTCTTAATATATTTGGGTTTAAAATCTATCATCTTGCCATTTATTTCTTGTTTATTCATAGTTCTTTTATTTCCTCTTTCCTATTTTTCTGCTTTATTTCAAGTTTAGTATTTTTTATAATTCAATGTTATCTTAGTTGTTGATTTATTATAATTCTTTGTTATATCATTTTAGTGGTTGCTTTAGAGTGTAGAATATACAGCTTTAACTCATTAGTCTACCTTCAAGTCATAATGCTGCAAATATAAGAACCTTATAACAGTAAACTTCCATTTATTCTCACATGAATTTTGTACTACTGTTCCCATGCTGTTTACGTGTTTACATGCTACACATCTCACACTACATTTTTTGTTTTTCTTTGAACAGTTAATTACATTTTAAAGAGATTTATATAACAAGAAAAATAGTCTTTATACTTGCTCATGGATTTACTATTTCTGGTGCTCTTTATTTCTTTGTGTCGATTTGGATTTCCATCAGGTATAATTTTTCTTTTGCTTGAAAAATTGCCTTTAACGTTTCTTGAACTGTAGGTCTGTTGTTGAAGAATTATTTAAGCTTCTGTGTGACTGAAAAATTATTCAATTTTCCTTTGCTCTTGAAGATATTTTTGTTGAGTATAGAATTCTAGGTTGATTTTTTCTTTCAGAACTTTAAAAGTTTTGCTCCACTGTCTTCTGGTTTTCATCATTTTTGGTAGGAAGTCTGTGTAATTCTTATTTGTGTTCCTCTGGATATAATGTATCTTTTTAAATTTGGCTGTTTTTAAGAGTATCTCTTTATTACTTTTTAAAATAATTTTATTTTATATACCTTGGAGTAGTTTAACTCATATATCTTTTGCTTGAGATTCATTGAGCTTCTTTTTTTTTTTTTTTTTTTTTTGAGATGGAGTCTCACCCAGTCACCTAAGAGTGCAATGGTGTGATCTCGGCTCCCTGCAACCTCCATCTCCCAGGTTCAAACAATTATCCTGCCTCAGCCTCCCGCGTAGCTGGGATTACAGGCGCCCACCACTACAACCAGCTAATTTTTGTCTTTTTAATAGAGACGGGGTTTCACCATGTTGGCCAGGCTGGTCTCGAACTCCTGACCTTGTGATCCACCTGCCTTGGCCTCCCAAAGTGCTGGGATTACAGGTGTCAGCCACTGCACCTGGCCTCATTGAGCTTCTTGGATCTACTACTCTACCCTGCTAATTCTGGATACCTTGGTCTCTCTGAACTTATACCTCTGTCTCCTCAAGTCAGGACCCCTGCCTGGTTGCTCAATTCTTGTGCTGTGGTCTGGAAACCCTTTCTAGTCAGTAAGCTGTAGCAATAATAAGGATTCCCTGGTTTGTTTCCACTCTCTCAGGGATCACCATCCTATATGACTGATGTCCAATTTTTTTTAATTTCATGATTTTTTTCTGCTTTTTAAATTGTTTCATGTAGAAAAGTAAATCTAGTTCCCATTACTCCATCTTTGCTGAAAATCAGGAGCTAACTTTTATTGGACATCTACTATACACGAATTACTTTAAATTCATCATTTCATTCAATTCTATCAGAAAACCTATGATACAGATACTTTTAACCTATTTTACAAATAAAGAAACCAAGGGATAGGACAGGATTAATGACTAAAGTCACATATTCTATAAATGGCAGATTATTTGATTCCAGATGTGTTTTGACTACAAAAGGATGTGACTCCACGTAAAACAGAGAGAATTATAGAAAACTACATGAATGTGCATTAAAAATCTATTCTGTAAAATTTTGTTTTAATCAAAACCACTTTACTGAGCAGTTTGAACTACTTCTTTCTCTTTTGGTGGAAGCAAGGACATAATCTGAGAATGATAGTTTTACACTTCCAATCACTATCTTTGCTGATTTTCTTTCTTGTTCCTTAATGATATCCTGGGCAGATTCTACACATTCCTTGACATTTTGTTTAAAAAAAATCCATTCTGCTTTGAAGCTCCAATTTCACACTAATTTAAACCCCTCTTCACTGGAGTCCAGGAGGTTTGGAGATGGGAAAGGAGGATTATCTGCTGTATCATTCTTCCTTCTCCAACCCTTGGAGTGGAACCCTTTGTATACTTCCTCTCCCTTGTCTTTTCAACACTAACCATTTTAAGGTCATGGGCTAGGAGAGAATAGAGGAGGCAGAGATCTTCCCATGTAACTGCCACATTTGTGATGCTAAGGCACGACTGGCATTTTCCTATCTATTCTTGTGTTCCCATGTTCCCATAGATAGATTTTCCTGTTTATTCTTCATGTTCTCATGTTCTCTGCTTTTGAGATGTGTGGTTTTATGAGGGAGTTCATCTTCACTCAGATCCCTTCTGTCTCTGCCTCCTTCTGGCCCTGACTGTGATTCCATTTCCCCTCCGGATGAAGCACTGCCTTCCAAGAAGAGCAAAGTGATGACTATACCATGGTTTCTGCCACCTCATATAATCCCTCTGCTCCCTCCCATGGAGCCAGGTCCTCTCTGACATTCTCAGAGGGCTGAGAGTAACTAGGATGGCTTTGACCACCATTCTTTTCCTAGGCACTCCACACTAAGGCTCCTTCTTGCCCTTCAGTCATAGATTATTTCTGCAAGGCTTTCCTCTTCAGTTCCCTCTCAAAATGACATGCAGGAACCAAGCTTTTCTAAGAAATCCCTCACTATCATCAGCTATAGTGGCAACAAAGGGATGGAATGGGGACTGCTCTATTCTTCTGCAGTCAACAAGCCTCTAGCTGGGGGTACGATCCCAATCCCGGTCTCACCTTGTGTAGCATCTCATTCTCCCAGATAATTTTCTTGGAATCCCACCTCATTCATTTAAATTCTGGAGGTGAGGGAATTACCTTATGAGAAAGGATGGGAAAGGAACTACCTCCCACTGCGAGAGTAGCATGTTCCTCCCTGCTATCCCCCGTAATCTCCTTATAATTACTTATTTGCTGGGCAATGATTGTGGTTAGTAGGTCCTGTTTAGCTGCCTGCGTGTCAGTAAACTCTGGGGGGATTACCAGGCCCCAGTGTTGGCAGCTCTATTTAGACTGTGGCATATCAGTGCCTCTTATTTTCAGATGAAGCTCCAAGGCAACAGTAAAAATCCCACTCAATATCTTGTTATATAAACAATGGCTCTGCTCAGCCTTCTACCGTAGCTGTTCAAAATATGCGCACAAAAGTTGATTTTAATTTTACTTTGCTTAGTGCTGCTTTCGCCACTTTGAAAATCTTGATAAGCACCAAAGTGCTCTGAGCACGTGGAGAGGCCTGGAGAAGGTCACTACGGTGTGCAATAATACAAAATAAATTAACTTCTCTCCTGCACGAAGTGGGCACAGTCATGACAGAAAAAACAGGGTGCTTTCTTTTGAGGCTGACCTGGTTTTCAAGAAGTAGGAATGAAGGTTGGGGAAGGGAGGTATGGCAAAGAGAGAAAAAAAGAAAAGGAGGGAAAGGAGGAAAGGGTGGGGGAGAGAGAGATTGAGAACACAGACACTCCTTACTTTCATTCCTGGCTCCCATGAACACAGCCCAGAAGGAGCTCTGTGGGCCCCTCTTGGGACAGGCTAGAAGCTGGCAGGCTTCTTTTACCCACAGAGCTATTTAGAGCTCTGGCCTCTCCAGCAGGGATGAGTGCCATGGCCCAAGGAGCTAGCATTCTTGACCAGGGGAGGTAGGGAGGGATGAAGAGAGCTTTCAAGTGTATTTAACATTCTCCTCACAGCCCTCTCCAACGGGTCTCCCTCTGTCCTTTCTCCAGACACCAGACTCCTAAGTTTACTGAAGAAAAATAAGCTCATTAATCCAGACTCAGCCTAACATAGCAAAAGAAACAAGACATAGTCTGCTGGTGAAAACCCTGGATTTGGAGGTAAGTTCTACTGGCCCTGTTCTTTAACGAAAGTTTAGTCTATGCTTTAGACTCTAAAACAAGTACCTTAAAATGTATTTCTTTCCCGTGTCCTGACCTTTTCCTCCTTTTTAATGTTAAGCTTTTTTTCTGCATTATAATCACCAAAACTTTTGTTGACAGCAATCTGTTTATATCCTGAGCACATGTTGTGCTCTGAGCTCTGAGAAAAGTGTTAGAGAGACTCAAACGAGAGAAAAATGCGTCCCTACTTAGTGCTATTTAGAGGAGAAAGAAGCAGGTGTGGGCTTAGACATCAGGGTACATGGAGGAAGGAGAGCATCTAAAGTGTGAGAAGATGGGTGAGGACGAGAAGAGGAGCTTTTGCCCAATCTAAGCAGCTTCCCTGGTGTTGCCCAGACTACTCATCGTGGATGCTGTTCTACTTTGTAATCAGGATACCCCAATCTTCCGCTTTTCGAGAAAGCCCCTTGACGACACCATTACTCTTAGCTTTTAGCATAGCACCTGGCATACAGTAGGATTATAGGCTGAATGAACCTGCGCATATGTGAATTAATGAATTGGCAGGGTGCGGGAAGGAATGGCCACGTCCTAAGTTCCAAAATCCTCTCCAGACCTCTGAGCAGCCTCTTTGGGAGCCTTTAAGAACACTAAAAGAGGCTTTTCTTATTGGGTGAATAATGCCTTACATATGTAGGCTGCCTTTTTTTCCTGAAGAGTTGTTCTTACCCATCTCACTTGATCTTCACACAAATCTGACTGGGAGCTGTGTTGGGGGAGCCTATTGTATTGTATCACTATTTTATTGACAAGGAGGCTGAGGCTCAGAGGAATGACTACCCTCAATCCTTCTGTGTTACTCTGGAAACTCATTTAACAATAGTGTGATTTCATCTGACTAGGCACCTGTGGTTTCAGAAATATACAGGTTCAACCACTGATCTCTGATTAAAAGCTGGGGGTCAGTATCTCAGTCTTCCATTGATCAGGTTAGTTGTGATGCCTTATTGTCTCTAGACCATAAAGAAGATGGAGAGGCACATGGTCAGGGAACAATTGTATAAGCACTTTGATTTGGAGAGGAAGAATGCCAAGCAGGCTGAAGCCAGACTGGACCAAAGGCTGCAGAAACTGGAGGATATCTGCCCCTACCATGTGAAATTGTTGACCTGGGAGCAGAGGCAGCTCCAAAAAGAACTGCAGAAGTTGCAGCAAGGTAAGACTTTCAGGACTGGGGAGGAAGATGCCCCAGAGGCACAGCAGGGCAGTGGGCCCATCACTCCGCTGAGGCCCTTTCAGAGCCCTGAGTGCCAAGACAGCAAGAGCTTCTGATCAGAGCCTGGATTTTAGGCTGACTAGCCTTCCTTGTCCCTCCCCCGTCAATTACATAGCTCTCCCCAGCAGCCTACCCGTAAGCCTTCTTGAGCTAACATTTCTCAGGCTTCCAGTCACTGCCATCATTCAAGTTAGCTCTTTCTTGCTTAAATCCTTTGTTTTCTTCTTTTAAATTTTATTTTTCATTTTGATTTTCTTTCATTATCTGGGCTGATTTGGTTTCACCCATTTTTTGATATCCGATCTTTCTCTTTTGGATCTAACAACAATTTATCGAGCAGTTACTAATGTGCAAGTCGCTGTCTTAGCCCACTTTATGAAAGTTAAAAAAGAAAGGAAAGAAAAAATGTCTCTGGAATTAGTACCTCAGCTTCCTCCAATGTCAAATAAAAGTATTTCCTACCTTATGAAGTTATTTGAGGATTCAGGGAGCACTTGGATGAAGTAAGCGCTATATAAGTGCACACTCTTATCAATTAAAAATTGTTACACAATTCAAACCCTTCTACTGTTTTTGTTGAAAATGGTCACAGTTGTACAGTCTGTAGAAACTAGTTCTCCTTTGTTCATCATTAAAATAATTAGATTTTAATATTACTTAAAAATTCAGCACAGGAAAGAAATATCTTGGCTCTTGAAGACTACATCCTTTCTTACTGAAGGCAAGTGCCAGAACTCAGGAGTCTGAAATGGACAGAGCATGTTCAAGAGGAAGGCCAGGTGCTATAAATGAACATAAAATATTTCAGGTCAACAGAGCTTATACATGACATAAATGCCAAGAGTAATAGCCAAATGTCTAGCCTGGGAATTCTTTCTAACCTCCAGCTTCAGGTTTGAAAGATACTCTGAGCAACTAACCGAACTCCTCTGCTTTCAATTTCCCTGTCTGCAATAAATGCTTAAACCAACCTAGAATGAGAGCTCACATACTGGAAAAGGGTCTTAGAAGGCATTTGGTTGAGTCCCACTCTTATTCAAAAAGGACACTGAAGATCAGATGGCTACTCTCAGGAGAGTGTACAAAAGGCCAGGCCCTAGTAAGTGGCTGTCCTTGCTGAGTAGAGAGTTGGATTGGAAACAGTATGAATCAGGAGGTAGAAAACTTTGATTCAGGTGCTTCTGCCTCCATATCCTTTGGGAAGTCATATTCTCTCTAAGCCTCAGACTTCTTGACAGTAAAATCAGGGATACAGGAAGGAAGCAATATGTATTAAGTCTCAATATTTCTTAGGCACTGTGCTAGGCAATAGTTTTCCATGATTCATTTAAATGAAATTGTTATTGAGATTCAATTCTATGCCAGTGAGTAGATTATTTAAGATGCATGTTGCCAGTCCTTTGGGTCAGCAGGTTAGAAATTAGGCTTAAAAATCCACATTTTTAACTGAGATGATACTAAGGCAGATTATTCTGGGACAGGTGTTTTTCAGACTAGACTTTGCAAAACAGCTACTCAGGTAGAGTCTGGAATGCAAATATGAAAAACCGTGGTCTCTGCCCTCAAGGTACTCATATTTACATTGGAGAGTAGTTCCGCTTATAAAAAATGATTATCAAAACTGCTAATTGAGTTCTTCGCACAGTAGGGCAGGAACATAAAAAGGTTCCTGTGTCTATCAAAGGGCTTTAGCTAAGATTTCCCAAAAGACACAGTATGTGAGCAGAATCTTAGAGGAGGAGGAGAATGGGGAAAGGGTGGGAAGTTTGTCAGGAGGACGTATGGAATGGGGCCACTCCCGGCAAAAGGAAGAGTATGTACAAAGCCACATAAGTGAGCACTGCTTGCCTCAAATAGCTCAGTACTGCAGGCACGTGACATGGAAGTGGGGAAGAGGAGAACGTGTAGGTGCAGTTTTCAGAGACAACGCAAAATAGCCAATGTCTCCAATCCAATCCAATCATGAATGACTTCACAGGTCTTGCAAAAGAGTTGAGAGTTCACCCTGTAGGGTTTGAGACTGGTGAAAATTACATGCTGAAATGTTAAAAAGATCATTCTGGGTGCAAAGTTTAAGGTAAAACAGACCTCAGGCTATAGTCAGAGTAGACCTGATAGAATTACAAAGTTCAGGCCATGGTTTCAAGGCCTAAACTAGGGCATTGGTCAGGTGAAGCAAATGAGAAGACGAGCATCTCAAGATATTTAGAAAGTAGAATTGTTGGAGCTTTAAGACTAAATATATGTCCAAGGGTAAAGAAAACCAGAATCTAAAGTATATTGCCTGGCACAAAGTAGGTGCTCAAATGAGCTTGTCAAATCTGGTAACTGGGTGGGTAGAAGTACCATACCTTCACAGAGAGAACATTGGAGAAACATCAAGTTTCAAAGAAAGGATATGTTCATTTCTCAACCTATTGTCCCCATAGGTCTAAACTTCAGAAGACAGACCTTGCTGGGAGAAGTAGCTCAAAATCCCTCAGTTTATATGGAATAGGTGAAGTTCTTACATGTAAGAGACCCCCACAAAAGACCCCAAGGAGAAAACAAAGGATGAGCAGCTCACAAAGAACTCTTCCTTGTTCTGATCACTTCACAAAGAAGCGATCATATGAAAGAGTATTAGGAGTTCATTGTAAATTCTAGGTTCCCTATCTGGTCATATTCCCTCTGCTTGGTGCCTATTAAACGAACTGTAGATTTAAAGAATTCTCTCCCATGAGCAAAACTAGTCCAAGACTTTCAACTCTAAATGACCAGTTCATGAGATGTCTTAAAAACTAATTGAGTTCTCCATAGCAGCTATGTCTGCAAGAAGCTAAACCATCAACTCAACAAGTGAAAAGTCCACTTAGTCATGGCTGGCAGTTGCAAACTCACAGTTGGGTAGGAGGTCACATAATTGCGGTGAAGGAGACAATCCACTCACACCCAGTCATTTTGCTTTTGAAAACATTGTGCTTGCCAAGTAAAATGTTCAAAGGAAACCTCTATGGGCTTAGCCAGTTTAAACCTCTGATCTTAGTGTTTCTAAATCCTCTTTAACATATACTAGGTAAACACTGGAAAACTGCTTTAAATTTTTCCGTTTCCATCTATCACACCAGATGAACCTAATGTGTAATATACACCAAGGTTTATACGCATTGGTTTTCTGAAAGCCCAGTTTGCAGAATTCTTTTTCTTCTTCTTATGTTGGTTTCCTAGGGCTGCCGTAACAAAGAACTACAAACCAGGTGCCTTAAACAACAAAAATGTATTGCCTTACAGTTCTAGAGTCTGGAAATTCAAAATCAATATGTCAGACATGTTGGTTCCTTCTGAAAACTGTGAGGGAAGGCTCTGTTGCAGGCCTCTCTCCTTGGCTTATAGATGGCTGTCTTCTCCCTGTGTCTCTTAGTGCTCTCCCTGTATGTGTCTGTGTGTTCTAAGTTCCTTTCCTTATAAGGACACCAGTAATATAGGATTAGGACCCACCCTAATGACCGCATTTTAATTTTGTTATCTCTGTAAGATCTTATCTCCAAATAAGGTCCCACTCTGAGGTACTGGGGGTTAGGACTTGAAAGTAAAAAATTTAAAGACACAATCCAACTCATAACACTTCTTAATTAACTCAAGCAAAAACCATGAAGAAAAAGTTCTCCTCTTATTTGGGGAATGGAATTCAGAAGAGACCAGAAGATGTTCTCATGTTCTCACCACAGGGAGGGCAGCAGCACAGAGCCCCACAGGCTAAGAAAATGAGGTAAGAACTTGATTACTAAACTCATGGGTATGACATTAAGTCCCTCTTCCCAACTGACCTCTTTAAACTGTTTTCCTGAAGAAATGCTCCGTTCCCCTTCTTAAGTGAGACATTTTCCCTACATTGTTACCATTCAATTTCACCCGCCACCCCATTCCCACCTATATTACCTTGGCTGATACTGAAGAGGACCACATTCTAGTAAGTTGAAAGATCTAAAGAAGAGCCTCTTTATTGGTTTTCAGAGATCTTTCTTTTATCTCCTTTCTCAGAGCGTTGGCAACCCGTATGACCCAAGACACATACAAAAGCAAGTCCCAGCTGCCTCCTTCACATGATCCTGGCCTCAAAGACTCCATGAAGAGCAAAGAGCAGCTACTCTCTCAAAATAACAGAACTGCCTGCTTCACGAAAGAGCAATCACAAGCCCAAGAGAAAGATTCTGTGAATCCACCTAAGGACGTAGACTCCAGCAAGGGCATCTCTGTTCTATGTCAAAATCAAGAGGTTTCCACCAACACCATAGAACAAGGTCCTAGTTCCAGCCCAGCTCGTAATAGTGGAACGGCACATGCTGATAAGACCAGATCAAAAGATGTTGCTGTAAAGCCAGATGGGAACACTGGAAAACAAATTCCTCCAAATCACACGGAATGTGCAGGAAGCTTCGAAGGCGAGTTCACGAAGCCAGCCTTCTTAGAGTTGCTTTCAAAGGCCAGAAATGTGCATTATCTCCGGCACAGGGTCCCCCCTGAGTCTGAGAGGTTGCTTAGCATTGGGGAGGTATTTGGGAATGGGGAATCCCTGGAAGGCAGGCGAGGAGTGTGAAAATAAAGCGCCTTCTAAGTTTCTTCCTCTCTAACCATTTAACATAGCCTGATAATAACATATTCCATTATTGCTAAGGAAATGTGCTCCTCAAATGGCTATATTAAGCAATACAGAGAAAAACAAACAAACATAATTGAGTTACAATTTTATTTTAAACTTCCTATTATTTTCCGGGAATATAATATTTCTTGAATGAACAATGCTAATATATGAAAAAGGAGGGGAGGAATGAATCTTCTGAAAGTGCTTTTTAAGGGATGTGTTTATGATGTCATCAACAATATGAATATATATTGATGACTGGACTTGGGAAAACAGTGAGTCTTGCTTTCAGGGACTTCCGGTTTCTTCTAGGAGATTCTCATGGTGCCACCTGCTGGCAAAACGGCATAGCTATTCTCTTTTTTTAGTTTGATATACAGTAGTGGTAGGAATAGGAATGCGATTGTAAACATGTACTGTAACATGGTCTGCAAAGAAAACCCGCTCTTTAACCACACCCATGTGCTTTCTTTGGAAGCCGTTTCCTTCTTTCCTTTATTTACAGATAGCTCCATTTTAGTTTTCACCTTCCCACTTTCAACCTGCTCCTATCAAATTTTTTGAATCCTATTGAAAGAATAATGGACAATCTTTTCCGTCTTGTATCTTTGAGAATCAAAGGATTTAAAAAACTTTTAATCATCTCCCAACATGCTGTCAAATGCACAGCAGACTCTATCAAAACGATTTCACTGTAAAATAAGAGGTACTAACATTGTTAACAAGTTATTGTTTCAAGTAGGCCTCTATGACTTGGGCTACATTGTAAAAGAAGCGATTAGATTTTGTTTCCCATTCAAGGGATCCAAATATCACACTAAAAATAAGTAGTATCATAAGTCATCAGAAAACAATAGCTTTTTGTTAACGCATTTAAACTTACTGTCTACCTAATGAAGTGTAGAATAAAATCATCACCACTTTTTATCTATACTGACTTTATTAGGAAAATCATCTTGCACCATAGGTCTCAAAGAAATCATGCCTCTATGGTGGATAAATTCAAATCTTCAGCCCAATAACAAATTTTAATTCCAGAAGTATAAACTTGAGGGCCTATTTCATATCTGGCATCCATACTTGATGTAACCCAGCCTGGGATATTTTGATGAAACAAGGTTATTTAGCTCAGAAATGATAAAGGACCTCAACCTACTAATATAACAAAGGGCCTGCAATGAAGATTAATTCATATTTAATTTATAGTTCATTAAATATAAATTTGAAGTACATTTAGTTTGAAAACATTTCATTTAATTCAGATTTAGAATTCCTTGTGTTTAAAAATAGTAATTCCTAATAGCTCCTATTTTTCAGTACCTCCCCCCATCCTGACACATTCCACACAGCATGCCAACTGATCCTCAAAACAATGCTGCAAAATTGTTTTCTTTATCCCCATTTTACAGATAAGGAAATCGAGGGAAGAGTGGTGGCAACTTGCTAATAGATGGCAGTCTAGCATTTGATCTCTCCTCTACTCAATTTCCTTGCTCACGCTCTTTCATTACACCACACTACCACCTATCTGAAGACAAAAGCTTAGATCAAACATGTGAGAGTCAGTTTCATCAGCCCAGCCTCTGGCCTTCAATGGGGAGACAATACTTTATAGTGAAAAGAACACAAGAAATCTGCTACTTCCAAGATTTTCTTCCATGAAGCAAAGCAGCAGAGGAAGATAGGCCATAGGTGACAGAACTGATTCACGAAAACTTAACTTATTTGCACCAGCCATGCTTGGGCCAACAGGAATAGGCATACAACAATTAGAGAACCCCTTTGTAAACTGCAAAAGCTCTTTCCTAAAATTTCTTTCTTCTTGTCTTCTACGCAAGCCTTGCCTATCATCATCACAATTCTCCCTCAAGGCTGAGTCCTAAGTGAATGGTTTGTCACTACTAAGTGGGTCTTTTCACTGTACTAGCTATCACAGTGGGAAGGGGCCATCACAAGGCAGAGGGAGCCAGCCTCAGCCCACACCTCTGTTCCACTTGGTTCCACGCCCTCTGCTCCAAGTCCACCTCACTCCTGCCATCTACAGAAGTGAACATTCTGCATGTTCCTCCTTGCTGTCTTGCTTGTGTCTTCATATACATCTGACAGACCCAGATCTGTCTGCACTTTTAAAATCAGTATTTTAGTATATCCTGTTTTAAATATTCCATGCATTGCCACAAATTATACATTTAAAAATCTTCTAACCATCTAGATTTTATCTTCTTATCATTTAGTCTAATACATTTTCCTTCTTCAATACAATGGATGTAATACTCTGATTAGTACAACTTAACACAATCAGAGAGAACGCTGCTGCATGGAGCCTTTCTTGCGTAACTCATTAAATTCTAAAGAACAGTTTAAATCCTTAATCCTCACACGGCACATGGTGCTCTAAGATGGCTTGCTCTCGACTAGGCACAGTTACTGTGCTTATACCAGTGGTTCTCAGCTAGGAGCAAATGTGCCCCCCCGCCCCCAAAAAACATCTAGCACTGTCCAGAGGTATTTCTGGTTGTCACAACTGAGGTGAGGTGGCTGCTACTGGAGTCTAGTAGGTAGGGACCATAATTCTATAACATATGGAACAGCCCTCTAAAACAAAGAATTAACAAGCACAAAACATCAATAGTGCCAAGATTGGAAACTCCACCCTGTACCATTACATTAAATATTCACAAAACCTTCTGAGATAGAAAATCAGGGAGATACTTGCTGCCATTTTACAGATAAAGAAACTGAGGCTCATGGTAAGTAAAATAGCTTTCTCCATACCAGAATGTGGATGAGGAACGAAGACGAGGATACTCTTTTCCCATACTCTCCTCTCAAAGAAGATGGGGAATGACACATGTCCGATGGCTCCTGCCCTCGTTTTCAGTTAAGAAATGCTTTCAACCCTACAAATACAAATCTTTAACATTCAAATTAGTAACAAATGGTTAAAAGGGATAATTTATACTTCAATTTTGAGGAAACATTTTTATTGCATTCATCCATTCATTCATTCAGAGATGTACTGGGGACAGATAATCCCTTCCCCGTTTCCTCCCCCATGAGGAAGAAGGAGCTTTTGACTTGTTGCCTTAACTCATTCAATGGGAAGAGATTCCATTTCTCACCTAGAGGCAGAGGCAGCTGGAAACTCCCAGAGGTAGAGACTCAGCCTCTCACCCAGGGTCCCCAGGTCCTGGAGGCTACTAAAGAGCACCCTGAAGGATCTCACAATCCTCAGTGTGGGAGGAAGGTTGGGTAAGTTGTTACCAGGAACACTGGAGGGACCAGCTCCTCTCAAGGTGAAATGAGCCTTGAAGGAAGGGCAGAGGAAATCACTCTTGGGCAAGTGTTTTGCCCTCACATCAAGAGTACCAGGGAAGCAGAGGACACCAGTCCAAACAGACGTCAGCAGCCCAACCTCACCATTGACAGCCAGAATAGCAAGAAACCATTGCAAAAAAAAAAAAAGGCGGGGGGAGGAGCCAGAAGTGTGTGAACAATTGCATGAACCAACTCATTCCCTCACCTCCACCCACACCTACTGGATCAGGCATTCAGGCACTGAAGACAGAAGAAGGGAGAGCGGGCAGCCAGGTCCTCCTCTTCTGCCTGAGGCCACTGCAGTAGAACAGAAGTTCCACCAGGTGGGGAAGGAAGACTGTAAACTGGACAAGAACCATAAGTAATAATAACCTAAATGCAGTTAAATGAATATCTACTGGCAATAAAACTTTTAGAACAGAAGTGCATGGAAGTTATCAGATCAGACTGAAGTAATATTAAGCAAAGTTGGTCACAGTTATTGGGGGTAAGAAAAGATAACCATTTCATGTTTATACCTCACCAAACTGAGATTTTTCAACTTAACCTATATATAAAGATGCATTGCACTGAATTACACTGACTATAAGAAACACAGGTCTTTATTATATGGTCCTCATCTCAATGTGGCTTGGGGCATGTGTCGCCCCCTTAAGATTTATAGGAAAAAAATGTTTTACATAATTAGGCGTAATGCAAACTATCCCCTAACTTTTTCACCTTTCCACCACTATTGTGAATATGTTGCTGCTCTGTGTCCTAATAGTAGGCATCATTAAAAACTGTAAACGAAATTTAATGTAATTAGTTAAATTATTTTGAACTACTCAAGTTTAATCCCATTGAACTGGTTGCATGAAACTGGGCAACGAGGAAACTTTCCTGGTAAAAGGAAAACACATATAAATACACATACAAAGACTCCAAATACACGTAGCACATTTTGGTCAGAATCAAACTGAATACTTGCATGGACCCTTTCAACTCAAAATTATTAATAAAACTAAATCTTACTTTTAAAAGGTGTGATAAACAAAATGTATGCATGCTATATATAAAGATGTCGATGCAATTCACAACTGGAAAATGTTTGAATACTCTGAGGACTATTTGTTCATAGTGAGGTGGAAGAAATGAGGCAAACAGCATAGACCAAGGGTTCAAAACTAAAGGACAAGAGCTAGGATTGCCAAACCAAGTGACTGATTCAGCTGTGGAGAGAGCAACAGAAAGTAAGCAAGCATCTGCCTGCATCACTGAGACCTCAGCCTACTTTCCTCCTGGCTTCCCCTGGAGCTCCAGCAAGTAGGATAGTATGAGCAGAATAATAGTGATGCTAGTAATTATTTTGATACTATTAAATGAAAGAGCAGATACAATTTTACATAAGAGGTATAAGAATTCATATTTGAATGATATTTTTTCTTAGAGGATTTTCCTCTCATTTTCCTTAGGGAGTACACACTCACTCAGACACTGAGACCCACAACAATCTTTTTAAAAATGGCCATAAAAAGAAGGTGGCCCCAAGGACTCCGATAGTAGTTCACTACAAGCACTCATACCCGCAGTATGCTAGCTATCAGTATGCTGGAGGGAGGTGATCATGTTTCAGGGAACTAAGGGTGAATGGCAGCCCTAATACCCTTTTTTAAGTCCCAGCAAATTTTGGTAAAAACGTTTGGCAGTGTCTTTATCCAGGTCTGTCTGAAAAATACAAGCAAAATGAAGTATAAGTTGGTGTAATGGTTAATACTAGGTGTCAACTTGACTGAGTCAACGTATTGATCCTGGGTGTGTCTGTGAGGGTGTTGCCAAAGGAGATTAACATTTGAGTCAATGGACTGGGAAGGCAGACCCACCCTCCATCTGGGTGGGCACCATCTAATCAGCTGCCAGCACAGCTAGAATATAAAGCAAGCAGAAAAAGGTGAAAAGACTAGACTGGCCCAGCCTCCCAGGCTACATCTTTCTCCCATGCTGGAGGCTTCCTGTCCTCAAACATCGGACTCCAAGTTGTTCAGGTTTGGGATTCAGACTGGCTCTCCTTGCTCCTCAGCCTGCGGACGACCTATTATGGGATCTCGTGATTGTGTAAGTTAATACTTAATAAACTCCCCTATATACATGTGTTATGGGGATATATACATATATATGTCTATCCTATTAGTTCTGTCCCTCTAGATAACCCCAACTAATACAGTTGGGCCCCAACATAAAGAAAACTAAAATTAATTGAGTTTGGACTAAAAATGACATTTGGCATAGTCTATAGGAAGAGAATTAAAAATCTGGACAGAAAGAGATCAGCAAGATAAGGCAATTCTAGGAATCACAGGGAACTTAAGAACATGTTATCTTGTGGTTCTAACTCCATCCCTTACTAAACCAAGTGAGACTTCTCTTAAACACGAAAGCTGGCAGATCTGAGTTTTGCTGCCCCCAAATATCTTTGTTTCTGTAGCAGAAGTACTAACAACTGGTGTCATGACCAAACAGAAAAAAAAAAAAAAAAAAAAAGTCCCTAATACAGGTTTTAATACAAAGCCTTGACAGGGACCTCAATTCTAAAATCAAGACTTTTCCTTAATTATCCAAGCAGCAGTAAGATAAGAGGCTTTTTCTTACAACAACTGATTCCCAAGGGTCATTCTTTCATTATAGAAAGCCTATACCAACTTTCCTTTTGCCTCATAGCTAACTCTCCAGGGATGGAAAATAATTCACACTCAGGAGAATGTACTTTGGCTCAGGGTAATCTGCAACTTACCCATACTTTGCCATTTAATCCTAAATATCACTAAAAAAATTAACAAAACTATATTAGTAACAGAAATAACTATCTTATTTATACTAGTCGTTTTGGGGTTTTTCCATAGGATATTGGAATTGGTGGAATTTGGGGGGTTAACCAGCTTAACCCCAGTTCACAGGTATGAAGTGACTTCTTCAAAACACACCAAAATGAACACTTTCCCACCAAAGAACGTTAGTTTAGAATTGAAAGTTTGTTCACCCTGTGTAAACCAATGCTGCCCTCTAGTGGTGAAGGTGGCAAGTTCAAGCAAGTCACCTTGAGGGCCAGGAAATTTACCTAATTTTTTAGAAAACAGTACTAGTAGTGTCAGTTATTTTTAGAATTCCATTGATTTGTGGATTTTAAAGAGCTTCAGAGTTATTTGGAAGAAATACAATTACAGCTTTAGTCAAAATGCATGGATTTTAATGCACATGAATCATATTTTATTTCTGTGCCTGCCTTTAGAGTACAAACCTTGGGATGCCTCTGAATTACAAACTCCTGCCTTTTAGTGTGGCCCAATTTGAAGAGGAACTGCTTGAGCTGGAAAGTGAACTGTATTACCCAAAAGACATGGCAGCCCTGGAATTGGCAAGATGTATCTATGACTCCTAGGAAATTACTGAAATTTTTGGTTCTTTGACCAAATGTTATCTAAGCCAATTTGTTTTCAGGAATCTAGTAGAATCCAAGGTAAGCATCAGGCAGTGCTCAGTGGCTCACACCTGTAATCTCAGCACTTGGGGAGGCTGAAGTGGCTGGATCACCTGAAGTCAGGAGTTCGAGACCAGCCTGGGCAACACAGTAATTAGGCTAATACAATTTCCCAAAGAGTATTGCAAAAGATCTTGCTAGGTGCTGTCAGCAAAAAAGGACTGTGGGTTAAAATAAATTTGGAGAAACCTAGATTAAACAATGAAAACAAATTTCTCTATGAGACTTCTCTAAACCTTTGATATGCTAATGTCACTGTGAATGTCAAGGGGGAAATCACACCACACTGAATTCACCCAAATAATATGACCGTGAAAACTTTGTCCAAAGATCATCTCCAGGGACTATTACAATCCACAAAGCATACGTCAGAAACAGTTTCCTGGAATAAAAAATAGATTAAGACAGGCTTTTTAAGATTAAGACAGGTCTGCCGGGCGCGGTGGCTCACGTCTGTAATCCCAGCACTTTGGGAGGCCAAGGCGGGCGAATCACAAGGTCAGGAGATCCAGACCACGGTGAAACCCTGTCTCTACTAAAAGTACAAAAAATTAGCCGGGCGTGGTGGCGGGCGCCTGTAGTCCCAGCTACTCGGGAGGCTGAGGCAGGAGAATGGCGTGAACCTGGGAAGCGGAGCTTGCAGTGAGCCAAGATCAGGCCACTGCACTCCAGCCTGGGCGACAAAGCGAAACTCCGTCTCAAAAAGAAAAAAAAAAAGAAGCTGGAAAAATATCTTTGGCTGTTTTGGCTGGTTCATATGTGTTACATGTGTTCTCAGGGGTAGTCTTTGCTTCATTTTACAGATGAGAAATCTGAAGCTTAGAGATTTTGAACTTCAGAAGTCCAGCAAGATCCTAAACAGGCAGCAAGTGCTAAGCTGGGGACCAAGCCTACTTCTGTCTAGCTCTAAGGACCCTGTTCTCCCCACTACATGATACCATCTAGCTTACGTCCATCCAAAAGTTCAACAATGGCAACAAAAGTGCCCGCTGATGCAGGCACTGTGCTTGGGGCTAAGGGTGAACACAGATCCCATGCAGTGATCTTGTTTGCCTTCTAGTGAAATCAACAGGCCCCAAAGCAAATTAAACAAAAAAATGGTGTTACAGTCACAGCTGCTACCTATTTCCTCACATCTACCGCAAATGATAAACATCAGTCATGGTCATTCTTTCTTTCTTGCCAGAGGCCTGTTTGGGAGAGTATGTGACTCAATCCTTGTCAGTTAGACATGAAGGGAAGTCTCCTGAAGACTTCTGGGAAAGATATTCCCATTCCTAAGAAATAGACACAGAGAAAACAGTTGTTTCCATCCTTTAGACACTGTCCTATCTGGATGTGACTTCCTAGATGTTGCGTCTGGAAGATCTGCTACAGTCATCCTACTCCAGGGAGAGGAGGAAGCCCAGGGAGAGAGGAGCAGGAGATAAGCTGCTGAGCGGATGTGCTGAAGAGTTGGAGAAGTGGGAGATTCAGATAATGAAAAGCTTGATATTGAGGGGACTACATAACTGACCGTCTAAACCAGAACACTTCCAAGAGTGAAAACGGATGCTCCTAATAAATAAACTGAGACCGTGTGTGGTGGCTCACGCTTATAATCCTAGCACTTTGGGAGGCCGAGGCAGGAGGATTGCCTGAGCTCAGGAGTTCAAGACCAGCCTGGGCAACACAGTGAAACTCTGTCTCTACTAAAATACAAAAAATTAGCCGGGCGTGGCTGAGTGCATCTGCAATCTCAGCTACTCATGAGGCTGAGACAGGAAAATCACTTGAACCCCAGCAGCGGAGGCTGCAGTGAGCAGAGTTGGGGCCACTGCACTCCAGCCTGGGTGGCAGAGCAAGACTCCATCTTCCAAAAAAAAAAGTAATAATCAAAAAAATAAATAAATAAACTGGGACAAAAGGCATACAATGAAATAACCTACTTCCATACCATGCTGATCAGTCTGGACTTTGTCCAGGCCTGGCTACTTCAGAGCTTTTAAAAAGTTAGAGCCACTTCTGGATTTTATATACATCTTTCTGGCTGCTACAGACAGAAGGGCTTCCAGGACAGGCCAAGAATCAGGGGATGAAACTGTAGGTCTGGCTAACATGAGAGAGGTTGAGGGATCCAATGAGGGCAGGGTGTAGATCAAGAGGAGGGAAAGATTAGAAAAGTGGTCAAGAGGAAGAACACGGTGGCTGACTAGGTCTGAAGAAAGAAGGTAAGGTAGGATTCAGGTCCCTGGCTTGTGCATCTTCATGAAAGATGATGCCATTTCCAAGAACTGGAAAATCCAAAGAGTAATGGCCTTCCCCTCTTGCTGGGGACACCCTGGCAACCAAACTCTGAAGGCTGTGGGATGCTAAGCTCACTGGACCTGCTGCATGGACTTGTACATAAGATGCTATCTTGATGTAGAAAGTAACTTGGGGGTTGGGAGACCTGTGTTAGCTCTCTCAATCCTTCTGGCAGAGATTAGCAATGAGAAATAAAAAAATTGAAGAAAGAGAATTAGACAGTGGCTAGGAGTCCGGTAGAAACTGTCAACAAGAGGAGATTGAGGGCAATATATTGCAGTGTGTATGAGGCACAGGACACATCAGGGAGACAAAATCTTGCCTGTGGCAGGAGCTACTTCATGCCTGGATTTTTAGTCACTCCTATGTTGTGACTATAGTCAAATCATTCTCTTTCTTCCAAGAATCAGTCTCTTTCTTTTCTCTTCTTGTTATTTTATCAGTTTTAATACAACTGGGGGAGGTTGAATTTTATTAAGCATTCTGATACACAATTAAGATAATATATGCAACATGTTGGTTGCTGGCCGGGGGCTAAAACACACGCTGCTGTATTGCTTGAGAATCATTCATTCAACAAATATCTGTATTGAACACCATTCTGTGATTGGTGCTGTTCTTTCATTACAGAAAATAGAAAATAAGGTATGATTGTTGCACTCATGGCCAACTTCTAGGCTGTTCGTTCATGCTTGTGAAGCTAATTTAATAAAGATGTCTGATAGATGGGTATTTGTGAAACACACACACACACACACCACTCTGTCTCCTCCCAACCTCCAAATAAATCACCACATCATATTTCTCTACAAGAGCCAAAAGTGCTTTTGGGGACATTAAACTGAAAGAAACCTTGAATATGATCAAGACAAAAGACAGTTTTTGTAAATTAATAATAAATTTTCTCTTTTCTTATTGTAGAATTTTTTTTTTTCTTGCAGAACACTGGTCTGAATCTAAGAAGACTTTTTCTGTACTTCATCTTCAATGCTTTCAAAACAGCATTTCTTATATCAAACTACCAAAGCTGGTAATGGTCAAAGTGACAGTGGTCTTTAGGATGAACTAGGAAGTAGAGAATCTCTTAAGGGAAAACTCTTTTTGGTTAATACCATACTCTCCTTTATTTGGCAGTTCATGCAATGCATATTTCTTGTCTACTTTGTATAAAGGCCCTGTTCCAGGGTTGGAAACAGAAAATCCTCCTCTTGGAGCATCTACTCTGGCAGGAGAGCCAAACAATAAGGAAGTAAAATTCAATTAATTGTTTAATTACAATTATGATGAATGAAAAGCATAGGTGCAAAGAAAACCAAAAACAGAGGCCTGACTTAGTCTGGAGAGACAAGAAAGGCGTCAATGAGGGCCTGTTATTTCAGCTGAGATTTGAGGGGTAAGGAGAAATTGGCAAGTTAAAAAGGAAGGAGGGAGGAGCAGAGAGTTTCCAGAAGGAAGCTGAACCTGAGCAAAGGCCCTTAGGGAGCAGGAGCATGGGTTGGGCAGGGGAAGCAGGGATGGTGGTGGGGTCAGGTCAGGGGGCAGGCAGTGGT
This sequence comes from Papio anubis, assembly GCF_008728515.1. Lineage (NCBI taxonomy): Eukaryota > Metazoa > Chordata > Mammalia > Primates > Cercopithecidae > Papio > Papio anubis. The sequence goes on from NC_044976.1 coordinate 198,093,893, forward strand.
TGGGGGCGGGGCGGTCCTGAGAGAAAAGCCCTGTAGCTGGAGCTTAGGGAGTTAGGAAGAGGAGGAGCATGGCAGGGAATGAGTGGCAAGGATTTGCAGAGAAGGTGGGGTCTCCCTACTAAAAGTCTTCATTTAGACAATGTTAAAATAACTTACATTGGGATATTGATACAATTGTTCCCAAGGCCTGATAGCACTCTGTTACTTGGTCAGTGGATTGAGAGACTAAGGCTGTTTTTGAACCAGCCGTAACTAGGAAGGAGGTGGAGATGTCAGCATTTCACACCTACCTGAGCCAAGGGAGGCTCTAGTGCTGTCCACCTAGTACCTTACACTGAACAAATCTTACAAATCCCATGTTCTTCATTTGTGATTTTTTTCAGTGATTTACACTCTCAAAAGTAAGCCATAGGAAGGAAATGATTAACAATGTCCTTGCAAATTATTTAAAGGAGACGAATCCCATTGCAATTGTTTCCTTCCTTAAAGCTCTATAATTTTGCACACCCTGTGTCACCAAAACATATGAATCCCTAGTCTCCCAGGACCTTGAAAACGGAATGGTAGCACATGGATCTAAATAGACCCCTCAGCCAAAACTAATTCAACACATTTATAGACATCATTTGGCATAAAATTATTGGGAGTCCTCTTTTCCAAATGGAATTGGAGAGCAAGTACATCCAAACCCAGGTCTGACTGACAATGAAGGGCTAAGCCTGATGGCTTCTATGGCAGCCCATTTTATTCAAATGACTGAATGGAACAGCAAACTGCATTTGTAATACAAGCTCACACATTGATGTGTGTATAGAGATACATACTCACAAACAAGTACACTTATACATATGTAAATAGACATAAATATTTAATACCGTATTTCATCTGATCCAGGATGCCAATTTTACAAGATGCACCCTTATTTTATGTACTAGTAAGAAAGAAAAAGGATGCTGCCAATTAAACTATGGCACGCTCTTGATTGTAAAATGCGTCACAATTTCAAAGAAGTTAAAATATGAAAATGTAAATTTCACAATTAATGAAACAAAGAGTATATATGTGTGTGTATATTGTGTGTGAGACACATACATACACACACTTTTTTAATGCCCTTCACATATGAACAACCAAGCATTATGTTAGAACTAAAATGAAGCCTTGGATGATAGTCTCCTAATGCCCACATTAAAAGATATCCAAACAGGATCACCACCAACTAAAAATTAGATTATGTTGAAATTTCTTTATGTTCAGGGCTCAGCACAAGTCCCACTTAATGCATGGTTTTGCAGGGGAAGCTCTCCCTTCCTGTCTGCTGGAGCAGCAGCAATTCAAAACTTGAGTTCAGAAGGTCTTGTTTTTTTTTTAATTTTATTTTTCCATAAGTTATTGGGGTACAGTTGGTGTTTGGTTACATGAGTAAGTTCTTTAGTGGAGTTCTGTGTGAACTTGGTGCATCCATCACCTGAGCAGTATACACTACACCATATTTGCTATCTTTTATCCCTCATCGCCCCCCCCCACACCCTTCCTCCCAAGTCCCCAAAGTCCACTGTACCATTCTTATGCCTTTGTGTCCTCATAGCTTAGCTCCCACATATCAGCGAGCACATGCGATATTTGGTTTTCCATTCGCAAGTTATTTCACTTAGAATAATAGTCTCTAATCTCATCCAGGTCATTGCAAATATTGTTAATTCATTCCTTTTTATGGCTAAGTAGTATTCCACTGTGTATTCCATATATAAATATATATATACATTCCATATATATATATATCAGAGTTTCTGTATCCACTCATTGATTGATGGGCATTTGGGTTGATTCCACAATTTTGCTAATCAAACTAAAGAGCTTTTGCATGGCAAAAAGAACAGTTAGCAGAGTGAACAGACAACCCACTGAGTGGGAGAAAATCTTCACAATCTATACATCTGACAAAGGACTAATATCCAGAATCTACAACGAACTCAAACAAATCAGTAAGAAGAAAACAATCAATTCTCATCAAAAAGTGGGCTAAGGACAAAAATAGACAATTCTCAAAAGAAGATACACAAATGGGCAACAAACATAAGAAAAAATGCTCAACGTCACTAATGATGGCAAATGCAAATCAAAACCACAATGCGATACCACCTTACTCCTGCAAGAATGGCCATAATCAAAGAATCAAAAAGCAGTAGATGTTGACATGGATGTGGTAATCAGGGAACACTTCTACACTACTGGTGGGAATGTAAACTAGTACAGCCACTATGAAAAATAATGCGGAGATTCCTTAAATAAGTAAAAGTAGAACTACCATTTGATCCAGCAATCCCACTACTGGGTATCTACCCAGAGGAAAAGAAGTCATTATTCGAAAAAGATACTTGCACAAGTATGTTTATAGCAGCACAATCAGGAGGTCTTGTTTTGACCTCTCTTTGTCTCTGTATTTAAATTTTGTATCCTCACCAAGATTTAAGTTCCCTGCAATGTGTGTGTGAGGAGAGACAGATTACCAGTGACCGTTTTTTATCTGTCCCTTGGAGCTCTTAGCACCAGCCTGAGCATAAATACCCATGTCTTTGACTTGTATCCCAATGCTGTAAATGTATAGAAATTAAGAGCCCTCAATAGGTTGCTTATTAATGTTCCTGGTGGTTTTCAAAAGGAGAGAAAACTTTATAAGAAAATCAGTGGAAGATTTCTCATTCTGAACACAAATTCCTTTTACTGAATCTTTTACTTAATTTTAATCAGCTAACATTTATGAAGCACCTACTAGGAACAGGCACTTCCAGGCTAGCCACTACTGGCCTAGGCACTTGTAGATACACAGAGAAGGGCTGCTGCTCATTGAGCACTCATTCCCATGCTGGGTGAGGGCCTGGAGCTGCTCACAGAGAGGCCGTGGGAGACAGGCACACCAGCATGCAAGTATAGTGCACTGGGATCTCTCTCACTAGATACAAGGAACGTTGGGCAAATAAGTTTGTTTCTCATGGGCCATGATTGTTAGCAGCTACCCTTGGATCATGATGTTAAGAAGGATTCTAATGTCCTAGCACTAACACTTCTACTCCGTTGTAAGGCGTTGCTGTGAAAGAATTCACCAGGAAAAGTACAGCTGAGCAAAGGAAGGAAGATAAGTTACCCATTAAGAACTAGCAATATTTTTGCTAATTTAACCAGGGTCGTAAAAACATAATTTTTATTTAATTATTTTAGGATGTAATAAGTAATGCATGTTAGTTGTAGATATTTGGAAAGTACTAAAAATGTTACAGGAAGCTAAAAATGTATACAAGGTCCCAGCATTAGGAGACAATGCTATTAACATGTTAGCATATTCCTTTCTAATGTTTTCTCTAAGCATTGTCGAAAAGGAGGAATATTACAACAACAACAGTAAAGATATACAGAAGCCTTTAGCTTTTAGGAACAGTTCCCCCAGTGTTTTCATAGAGCATTCTTGCCACAAGATGTCCTCAGAAAAGGAGTCTGTGTTTGAATGCATTTGGGATACACTGTATCTTCTATTAGGGACTCACACATGGTAACATATTAGCATAGCAAAGATCTTGGCAAGTTCCACAGTTAAAGAAAAATTCCTATGGAAATTTTCCTCCTTTCCTGCTTGCCTGCCTTCCTTCCTTCCTTCCCTCCTTCCTTCCTTCATTCATTCATTCCTTCATTCCTTCCCTCCCTCCTTCCTTCCTTCCTTCCCTCCCTCCCTCCTTCTTTCTCTTTTTTCTTTCTTTTTCTTTCTTTCTCTCTCTTTCTTTCTTTCTCTTTCTCTCTTTCTCTCTTTCTTTCTTTCTTCCCTTGCTACCCCTTCTACTTCTCCACTATTCCTTTCTTTCCCTTCCCCTTCTTTCCTCTTTGTTTCTTTATTCCCTGCTTGCTTGCTTTTATTATTACCTACTAACATCTTGCAGAATAACTACTTTGCCGAAGAACACATGTTAGAAAATAATTTCTAAAAGAAAGGCAGTTCCTGACGTTCCCAAGGTCTCACATTTCTGTGTTTCTCAAAGTCAGGCAGCCAACATGAGGGAAGCAAGTCTAGCTGAAGAAAGACAGTAAGTGCAAAGATAATTGCATTACACCTGGCGGCACGTGCTGAGGTATATTGCCTCAGAGAATACTATGTGGTACAAACAAGACTGCAAAATAAATTCCTACATGCTGTCCCTCTGGATTGGTAGGATAAAGTAAAGAATTAATGAACTTGAAAACTCCTAAAACTTGTAATTTACATAAACATCTGCTTTCTTTGCTCCCCAAACCTAAAATTTATCTTCTATGTACCCAAAGTGGATGCATTTTTATAGTTAAGTCATATTTCTTACTCACCAATAATATGACCGGCACCAGCAGCATCCAGATTAAAGGAGGCAGAATTTCATGTGTAAGGTTGGCCACCACTGTGCCTGGGCCACCCTGTAATCACCCAGCTGGGTTCATCTTGCCTGCTGCCTGAAAGTGCCAAACACTGAAAATAGCAGGAGTTGCAGTAGAGAAAGAGTTTAATAATCACAGTGCCAGCCAAGCTGAAGGGTAGGAGATGTTTCACAAATCTACCTCTCTGAGAATTCAGAAGCTAAGGTTTTTCAAGGATAGTTTGGTGGGCAGGTGGCTAGGGAATGGGGGATGCTGATTGGTTGGGTCAGAGATAAAATTATAGGTGGTGGAAGCTCTCTTGTCATGTTGAGTTGGTTCCTGGGTAGGGGTCACAAGACCAGTTGAGCCAATTTCTTGGTGTGGCTACCAGTGCAGGTGGCACCACCTGGTCCACCAAAATGCAAGGTCTGAAAAACACCTCAAACACCAGTTTTAGTTTTTACAATAGTGATGCTATCTATAGGAGCAACTGAGGAGGTTAACGCTTGTGACCTCTGGCTACATAACTCCTGAACCATAATTCTAACCTTGTGAAGTTTTACAAAGGCAGTTTAAGTCGCTGAGCAAGGAGGAGGTTAGTTTCAGGAAACTACTTTGTTTTAAAGTTAAACTGTGAACGAAATTCCTCCCATAGCCTACACCCAGGAATGAGCAAGGTTTGTGAGATTACAAGTCAGATGGAGTTAGTTACGTTAGATTTCTCTCACTGGCACAGTTTTTGCAAAGGTGGTTTCAACTGCACACTGGAATACAGACCTTAGGGACACAGACAGAGGCACTATGAGGTTCTTGATTCATCAGATAATTACTATGTCATCTTCATATGCAAGATATTGTCCTATACCGACTCTGTCAATTTTCCTTGAAATAGGAGAGCTCTTCAGTTCAACAACTATTATGTGTCTATCATGTAAAAGGAACCTAGGATATAAAAGAAAGCCTCTACTCCCAGAAACTTGTAGTATAAAAAATTAGACAGCTATACCATGCCTTTACCTAAGAACTGATTGGGGAAGAAGAAGTGGTCCCAGAGATACAATATCCCTTGCCTCTAGCTTGAGGTAGACGCTCTAGTCATTAGAAAAAGACTGGAGCTGGAAAGTTCAAAATGAGATGTTTAGCCCAGGGTCGCATCCCTCCAATAAGTTCTGCCCGAATGAAAATCTCAGTCTACATAAAACTTATGCTGGTGGCTTTTAGCAATTTTACTCTATTTAAAAGCACTGCTTGATCTTTGGTGATTTGTTAACCACAGCAGAATTGCTTTAGTATTTTATAATGGCCTGATTTTCAACTATTTATTTTAATTATTGATAATTTATCCTGAGACTACATTTATTATTTGTCATCCCAATGTTAATTTATTTTAAATAATAATTATTATAAGCATAATCATAATATACATTATATATAATCATATATACATTATATTTAATTATATATGAATTAGTATTTTTATACCAATTTATTTTAATCTTTATTTTATTTTAATCCTCATTCAATTCCTTTAAGTGAGGACTAGAAAACACCAAATGAGTCAGTCCCTGTTTTGCTTGTGCCCCAAATAAAAGAAGACTATTGCTTCTTTCCTCCAGGCAGCAGTAGGGAAGTCTGTTGGCCCTCAAAGCAGATCTCCTCTAGTGCTACTTATGTGGTTAAATAAGAAGTTCATAACATCCCCAGAAAAGGTCAGGTAAATAGCCTTAGGCTCAATATCACAGCTCTTGGCAACTCATTGTTTATTTTTAATTTATTTTAATAAACAAATATAGCTATAGCCACCACATAGCAGACACTGTGGTAATCATTTTATAAATATCAATCCAGGCCCCTCTCCTCAAAGAGGGGAATGTGTCTTATCTCAAGGAGTGCTCGGAAAAGCTGAGAAGCTGTGTTTCTGTCTTATTTTAGCACCATCCATTTTCTAGCTAAGAAAATCTACGAGCTAAAACTCAGAGTCTCCAACACATACAATAGATATTAGACAAAACACTAACTAGGTAGGAAGTCACAGCCCAGTGGGCCCTTCACTGTAATCACACCATGAGTTTAATTCAAGGAAAAATCCAGGTAATCCTGAAACTCTCTATAAGCGGTATGTGAACTATTTAAATCTATTATTTTACTTCTATGAAACCGGGCAAGCATCAATAACATAAACTTTCTAAAGGAATAGTCCTGTTTAGTTCTTTCCCAGGTCCTTTCTCATCAAGAAACCCAATAGAGCCTTCAGAAAGAAATATTCTATCATTACCCTATTCCCCATTTATAGAAAAAGAGCTTAAACCTCTCATGACAATTGTGGCTTAAGTAAAATTCCAGATGCCCCCAAGAATGGGTAATACACTCCAACCTCGCTTAGCTCCAGTTCAGTTTGTATAGGATAAGCAAGAGTGACCAGATTCCAACAATCTGAACAGAAGCAGAAAGGCGAACTGAAACGACTCCCTACCCTTCAAGCTACAGAGAGATGATTACACACACATTTGCAACTACTCCTTAAAGACTGCAGAACAGCTGTGCTAGATGATTACATAAGATGGAGTCAGATCTGAAAGGAACTCAGCATACAAAACTTAAAGCATTGGCTGGGCATGGTGGCTCATGCCGGTAATTCCAGCACTTCGGGAGGCCGAGGTGGGTGGATCACTTTGAGGTCAGGCATTCGAGACCAGCCTGACCAACATGGTGACACCTCGTCTCTGCTAAAAAATAATAATAAAAATAAAAAAATAAAAAATAAAAAATTAGCTGGGCGTGGCAGCACACACCTGTAATCCCAGCTACTTGGGAGGCTGAAACAGGAGAATCACTTGAATCCAGGAGGCAGAGGTTGTAGTGAGCTGAGACTGCACCACTGCACTCCAGACTGGGCAACAAGAGTAAAACTCCATCTCAAAAAAAAAAAATTTTTTTTAAAGCATTAAATAGGAAAGTGTTAAGGTGACAGTAACTGAAAGTGGGAAAGTTACTGCAGCACATACCTTGAAGGAACATGCTTAGGAAAGTACCAGGAGGATGAAACAGACTAAAGAAACAGCATGGAAGCCAAAAGACTGGTCCAGGTCTTGACACTACTAGCACAAATTATTCAAAGCTTCAAACATGCAAACATGCAGAAAGGGTAAAGTTTGGGCAGCACATAGCACTACAAGTATTGGTCTTCACTGGGTCCTTTGCAGCCAGACTCTGGAATTACTAACAGCAGTTTCAGTTCAGGTGTATGCTGAAGATGATTCTCTAGCTGAAGTAAATCTGTGACAAGGGAGAGACTCTCCCTAAAATCAAGTTTTTATAGGCCTAAAGAAATATTAGAGCAAGGAGACAATGGCAAAGGCCACAGCCACATCAAGTTCAAAAATGTCTTGAACTTTGTTGAAATGAAGAAATCGAAAGAAAGAGTAAGAGATCAGGACTTGGAGAAGGAAAGGCTACAAGGTGAGTCCTTGGGGCACATCAGCCACAAACCTGTCACTTGACAGTCCAGTGTAGCAGTAAGATTCTGGGGACACAAGACTTAAGAGGAAAAAGAAGTGAAAAGTTTTAAATAGGCATAAAAGAGAAAGGGGGAATTTCAAGCAAAGACATAGTGGCTGGCTACTACATAAACTTTTTAAATTTCCTAGAAGAAATGTCTCATATGCTATTCTCTGACTGAAAATATGCTTAGGTGCATTTTCTTGCAAATATGGCAAAGTGCCTTAGTAAACCTCACGATGGGTGATTTCTTCCATGTGTTAAACTCTAGATAGCTGCACAGGAAGCCAAGAACAAAAGTGAAACTGAAAAACCACACAATGTTCTCTTTTCTCTTGTTTTTTTCATTCTACCACAAAGTCTCTGCTATGGTCTTTGGCGAATAATAGCAATGTGGGTTCTGAAGTTGGCTTAGGATGATTGCTGTAGGGGCTCAAGATTTGTTTGTAGTTTCTAAGTGCCTGGGGTGTGAGGCTAGTGCTGGGAAAATCTTATGTCTCCTGTTCATACTATAGATTCTTTAAGGAGATGGTGATGAGAGAATGGGCTTTGATTAATCCGGTCACAGAGTTCTAAGTGCACAATGGCTATTCCAGTTACAGGCAGCTCAGGTTACTCAGGTTACAGATGCTGGAGATAGCCCTACTCACCCTAAACATCTGAGCATGATGGCTATAGTGGACAAAGCAATGAGGAAGGATGATTTGAGGACATAATGAAACATAAACTTATATGGGAGAGGAATTTTCATCTTCAGACATTAATTTGTCCCAGGAAATTTTAAAATGAGATCATATGCATGCAGTTCAAATTTAGGGATTTTGTATATTGCTGGTGTATGGTAGAGTCACCTGATAGCAATAACTCAAGCATACCCTGAGAATACCCTAGGTCTAAGAAGCATGTATGTTCAGGGTTCCAAGTTAAAGAATCTGAAAGTACCAACCAAGAGATGTGCCTTCTATCTATGAAGCACATTCAAATCCCTGGCCCATCCCTTGGCACACAGGCTGTACAGGGGATTGAGGTCCTTTGTTTTGGGCTAAATGCAGGTTGCTAGGTGGAGGCTGCCAAGTGGAAATGCTATATAACGGTATTGCTTTGTGTGAACCGTAGCATTTTTCTTGACCAGCCTGCCACTCCAGGACCTCCCTGTATGTGAGTCCTCAATAAACCCTATGTCTCATTCACTGGCTCCAGACCTCTTCTGAGGCCTCCTGGACACGGTGGCCACCACTACTGGAGTCAATAGGAGTCTAGCACAATAACTGGTACTAGTTATTTCTGTTTTCATTAAACCTCACTGCTTCATCTCTGGAGAGCTAAATCGAACAATAGAGCACACAACTGAGAATTAGAAAAGAGAACTGAGAGCAAATTTGCATTCTGGGTAGAGAGTGGTCTTAGAGTTAATTTCTTTCATGAACTGTTCTAACCCAATCCAGAACTTTCTGGGAGAGGTAGAAAGAAGGAAAGAAAGAAAGAAACGAAAGAAAGAAGAGAGAGTGAGAGAAGGGAAGAAAGGAAGGTAGAAA